>NW_024356178.1:0-615 GCF_902729225.1 Pteropus medius | reverse complement strand
GATGCATAAACCTGAAGGCACATTTCATTCACTTGCCCCATGAATATGCTTGGGAAATTGTGCTTATGTACACATGGTATTGACTACATGTGTTCGTAAGAGACATGCATATGATCAATATTTTCCCAATTTTTTTCTCCTATGGATGTACTGTGGATCTTTTTTTTAATAAACTAAGACTTGAACTACAACAAAAATACACTCCTAAATGGCACTCAACAAAAAATAATACAAAACAATCATGACAACAACAACGACAAAACAAAAACAAAACAAGAGAACCTGAAACACCAGAGGCAGATCACAAGGCTGTCTTGAGAAGTCCAACAACTAAAATGCCTTTTAAAATAAGACAATACAATCTTAAAAGAGCTATGACTAAATGCTATTTTATTTTTAAAAATCTCTAAGGTGTAATTTTTTTCTTCCACGAGACAGTGCAGGAACAAAAGGAGATGATAATTGGTCTCCAGACATATTCCATTGGGTAACAGGGAGAGACTCTCAAGGTGAATGGAAGGGAATCAGTGACAAGTGTGTCAAAGGCATGAATCAGTGATGGGGAGAAATGAGAAATAGGCTGTTCTGAGTCGTTGCCATTTTTTGATCTGTTCC
>NW_024356177.1:0-2028 GCF_902729225.1 Pteropus medius | reverse complement strand
AGAATGTTATGTTCCTATGGGTGATTGCCTATGTTCCCATGGGCAATAGCCAGTGTTCCCATGGGTGATGGCCAAACAGTAATTTTCAGCTTATATACAATTAATTATTTTTCATGCCATGCAAGCAAGCAGGGTTACACAGGCTAAAATTGTCAGTTAGCGTATGAGCTCATTGTTACAAGTTTCATGATTAACAGAATGCGGTTAGGGGTTCCAGAAACTAGGCCTAAGGTATAGACTTCCTTCATCCAGTTTCAGGTTTTAATTATCCTTTAACCTTTTCACATTTCAGCAGGCTGTCACAACAGCTAGATTGTCATATCTACTCCTGCATTCAGTATCTTGTGATATCTTATATCATGTGGCCTCTAGAAACTCTACTATAGACTTGTGAGAAAATGAGTGTGAAAAAGGCAAATAATGTTTTAGTGTCATGAAAATACTTCTGTCTCCCAGACCCCTTGAAAGGGTCACAGAGACCCTCAGGGATCTCAGATCTACTCAGATCACACTGATAGCTACTAATCAAAGCTGTTAAAGCTTCTGGTTATCAAGGTACTGTCACACCCTCACCTGCACAGTGATGTTTTACCTCACCTTTTTGTCCTAGAGCAAAAATAGGGCTTAACATCTATTTGAATTAAGATGGCTTCCTAAGTCTTTAAATTCTTTTTAGTTTGCTTTTCAAACCAGTGGTCTGCTTATTTATTTAATGCTGTATATTAACAGGACAGTCACCAGATGAGGAATGGTACACATTCCATAACAAAGTTGTTATGAGGAAGGATCAAAAAGAACCAAGTTCTGATGACTGAATAGCCTGTCGAAGAAACAAACTTGGATGAATGTTTAGGCATTCCAGATTTCTGGGAATAAATTGTAAGTATCTACATCTCAGTCAAAATCTTTCTCAAAGCATGGATCTTAAAGCTAAACATGACTGCTCAGACCCAGTTGGGCCAATTTTAATATTACAGCCCCTCCTTGGAACATTTCATCTGCTTTCATAGGTATGAATTGAACCTTCTTTAATGCATCCTGGAAGATGGATTGTTTATGGATTGAGGAATTGTTTAAGTTTTATTCTGATGTTTTGAAAAGTAGGATCCTGATTTCCACGTGCATTCATTTAACAACTAATCATTGGCCGTTCATTCATTCATTTATTAGACATTTATTGAGTGTCTACAACACCAGGCACACTGTACTAAGTGTTGGGAATAGAACAGTAAGTTGAACAATATTCAAATCCTTCTGAGTTGTTGACATAAGAAATGTCCAAACCTGTAGAGAGTTTTAGTGAGCTTATTTGAGCCAAACTGACAATTACCGGGAAGCAAAATCTCAATAGATTAAGAAAATGCTCTGGAGAATGGCAGTTTTACAGCTTATTTTGTTGTAGCCGCCAGCCCCCGAAAGACACATGGACCACCAGAAATCAGTGAGTTATAGGAAACACGCTCTTTATTCAGCCAGCTAGGTCTGCCAGGGGTACGCGGACCCCAAATTAAGCAGCCCCGAAATGTAGAGGTACAGGGTTTTTAAGCCCTAAATCCCATTCCTCATTCTGTCTTAAACACAGAGGTCTATTTTTCTCCTATTCACTACCTGTCAACCCACAGGTCAGGTGTGCAAGCAGGGGTCCAGAAGCAGAAAGCTTATTGTTAGAATGTTATGTCCCCATGGGTGATAGCCTGTGTTCCCATGGGCGATAACCTATGTTCCCATGGGCGATAGCCAAGCAGTAATTTTCCAGCCAGCACATTCCCCACTAGCCTTAGCAGAAAATCAAATCCTTGATTCTTCATGTGGAATTTGCTCATAGCCTCTATTTTGTAATACTAAAAGTTTAATAGAATTAATTCTCTTCCTTATATATGCAAACTAGAAATCGAGGAAACATGGGCCAAAAGTTAACAAGAAGAGGAGGAGGATTAAAGGTCCAGCTATAGCAGATAGAAGGGTTGTTAGCCATGGGGACCAATTGAAACCAGTTATCTGATTCTAGTCTTTGTTTTTCCCTGGCAT
>NW_024356176.1:0-1263 GCF_902729225.1 Pteropus medius | reverse complement strand
ATAAAGAGCTTCCCAGACAAGAAAAAGCTAAAGGAGTTCATTATCACTAAACCAGTATTACAAAAACTGTTAAAGAATCTTCTTTAAAAGAAAGTAGAAGAAAATAGTTCAAAAATATAAATAATAAAATGGTAATAACAACATATCTATCAACAATTTTTTTAAATGTAAAAAGATTAAATGCTTCAATCAAAAGACATAGAGTAAACACAGCTACAACTGGAGGGCACACAAGGGACACTTCTGCAGAACCCGTAGGACACATCGGACAATCTCCCAGGATCACTTTGTTAATTATATAAATGTCTAACCACTATGCTATACACCTGAAACTAATATAAATAATATTGAATGTAAAATCTAATTGAAAAAACATTTTATAAAAAGATGTCAGGTGGCTGAATGGAAAAGAAAACAAGATCCATATGCATGCTGCCTACATGAGACTCACTCAGATCAAAAGATACACACTGACAGAAAATAAAGGAATGGAAAAAGATATTAAGTGAAAATGAAAATGCAAAAAACAAAAGCTGGGATAACAACACTTACATTAGACAAAATAGACTTTTAAACAACAAGAGACAAAGGAAGACCCTGTAATCCCCACTTCTGGATATTTATACAAATAATTTCAAAACACTACTTCAAGGGCATATGTGGATCCATGTGTTCATTGCAGCTTTATTTCCAATAGCCAAAATATAGAAGCAACCTGCGTGTCTATCAATAGATGAATGGATAAAGAAGAGGTGATACATATATACAGTGGAATATTACTTATCCATAAAAAGAATGAAATCTTCACATCAGCAAAAACATAAATGGACCTAGAGGGTTTCGTGCTGACTGGAGTAAGTCAGACAGAGAAAGACAAATGCCATATGATTTCACTTATGTGGAATCTAAAGAACAAAATAAATATAAAAACAAAATGGAAAAATACTTATAGATACAGAGAGCATTTTGATAGCTGCCAGATGGAAGGAAGGTTGGACGGGGGGCGGCGTGAAAAAGGGGAAAGGATTAAGATGTTCAAATTTCCAGTTATAAAAACAATCACTGGGATGTAAAGTACAGCTTATGGAATATAGACAATAATTTTGTCATAACTATGTATGGTGCCAGATGGGTACTAGATTTATTGGGGCGATCACTTCTTAAGTTATATAAATGCCTAATCACTATGATGTACACCTAAAAATAATATAATATTGTGTGTCAACTGAAATTGAAAAATAAAAAATATTTTAAAAAGAAAAG
>NW_024356175.1:0-863 GCF_902729225.1 Pteropus medius | reverse complement strand
CGCGAGGCCGAGTTCCTCGGCTGTAGAGACAGGTGTCCCCTTCCGGGGCGCGGCCCCCACGACGCCTTAGGCGAGAAGCAGCATTTCCTCTGAGTCCGCTTCGCGCTGACGAGACAGGAGCCGCCGGCCTCGTCCCGAGCGTGCCGGTCCCGCACTCGCTCACGGGGACCGCTGCAGCGCACGGGCCACCTGACGCCGCAGACAGTTAGTTCTACCAGTTCTGACGGCAGACATTCGAGGGCAAGGCGTCTGTGTCCTGAGGCCTCCCTCCTTGGCGTGCAGATGGCCGCGTCCCCACACGGTCGCCCCTGTGCGTGTCTGCGTCCCCACCCCACTTCTGTAAGGACACCGGTCACGCTGCATCAGATGCCGCTCTGATGACGTCATTCAGCCTTAGCCTCTCCCCAGACACAGTCGTGTTCTGAGCTCCTGAAGGTCGGGACATGGCAGGTTGGCTGGTGGGCAGGAGAAATCACAGCCCGGCCCACGAGAGCGGCCCACGAGAGCGGCTGTGACCGGGACTTACTCAAGCTCTCTGCACGAGTGAAGCTTCTACGTACAGTTCTCAAAGATAGCTGTCACTTAAGCTGACAAAGTTCGTGTCACCCGTGGCAGGGAGGGCCACGTCCTCCTGCTGTGACGTGTGTCCCTGGAACGAGGGGTGTGATGTAGACAAGCCACGCAGGCTTTCGGACCCTGACGGGGCACTGAGGTGACCGACGGCCGAGTCGCAGACGAGCCCCCGGCTCTGGCAGCAGCATGTTCAACAGAGCAATTAAATCAACAAATGACCTCGGGTTACGAGGACGAGAGTCATACGGAGTATATGCTCCGTTTGCTTTTACCGACTGTATGTTACGTGT
>NW_024356174.1:0-26017 GCF_902729225.1 Pteropus medius | reverse complement strand
GTTTTAATTTGCAAGCGTAGTATATTCATTTAGCCTGGCAGTAGTTAAAAGTGTAGGAAGCCAGCGAGTTTGTCATAGGCGTGGGGACCCGGGGCTCGATAACACGTCGTGTGGAATGACCGGCTCGATGACCGACGTCAGCACCGATGATACGTGAGTTTCGGGACAAAAAGGAGTTTAGTTTTCCCTGTGTTTCCCTCTGGGGTCACCAGCCACCAGCATGCAGGCAGCTCTACCACGTTCTTGCCATGACAGTGGCTTCTGGGAATAAAAATGACACTTGTGTGTGTGTCTGTGTGCGTGTGTGCATATGTGTGTGTGCATGTCTGTGTGTGTGTGCGTACATGTGTGTGCATGTGCACATGCATGTCTGTGTGTGCATGCATGTCTGTGTGTCTTGCTTGTCGTGCCGATGTGTCATGTGCATGTGTGCATACATATCTTTATTATTATTACGTAATAGCGCCTCATGTATATTTTGCCATGTGTACATACATGTCTCTTGATAATAATGCATATCTGTATATAATACATCTTTTATACACTAATATCTTGTCTATGTCTATATACATGTCTCATGACTAATATACATACATGTCTTGATACATATGCGTCACATACATGTATTACATGTGTGCGCATGCCATGTCTCTGTGTGCATGTGTGTGCATGCATGTCTGCATGTGTGCATGGCCAATGCGTGTGCATGTGTGTGCATGTCTGTCTGTGTCTTGATGTGCATGCATGTCTGTAGGTGTGTGTCGTGTGTGCATGTGTGGTGACATGTGTGTGCATGTGTGCATATCTGTGTAAATGGTATTGCATGTCTGTGATAGCGTGTGTGCATACATGTCTGTGTGCGTGCGTGCATGTGTGTGCATGCGTGTGTGTGCACGTGTGTGTGCTCTTTAGGTTTTGACATGCATCTTCCAGTGATTTTTAGCCGGAGGCGGGTGAGCCACAGCACTGTCCATTTGTAAACTGTAAAGCCGACGGTCTGGGGACGAGTGTGCTTTACAGGCTGCTTCTAACGGGAAGATGGTTTTCTCATCTAAACTCAGCGTCTCCTTCCCCACAGGTCTGTACCCGAAGCTGAAACCCCATCAGCCGGAGCCCGGAAACCCCGACAGCGGAAGTAAGGGTGCCCCGCACTCAGCCCCTTCCCTCCCCGCGGGGTGGGCCACGCTTGCGTTTTATTGACCGGTTTTCGCCTCACAGACGTCACTGCCGGGCGGGTCCAGTAGATTCTGTCCCCTGTTGCTCTCACACTCAGAAAGTGCAGAGCCTGCCAGGGTCGAGGTCGGGGACGGGGGCGAGGTGCTCTGTCTCGATGGGTTATTGTGCCAAGGACACACGCTTTGCAGTTCTTCCAAATAACCAGCCCTTCCGTGTGACAGAGGCCAGCGCATCGTGCGTTTTAGGTCACTGGTCCCCAGTTTTTCCATTGTTTGAAAAACAGGGCAGACGCTGCTCACAGGGATTTCTTTACGGGGGGAAAAAAAGGAGGTGCGTGTGTATGGGGGGGTGGGGGGTCGCATTGGCCTTTGGTGGAAAGTCCGAAGCAAAGTGCATAACGCAAAAAGTCGGAGAAGCTACACGGTGACCAGCGGAGCGGCGTGCGGCCGGCCACGTCGAGTCGGGGCTTCCGGAAGCTTCCCGCAGGCCTGTTCTGCCGTGCGGGGTCACTCGGAGTGACGACTCGGTCCTGGACGCCGTTCCCTACCTGAGAAGCAGCCCCAGCTGACCGGCAGGGGACAGCGAGGTCGCCTTCCGAGTTCCTCCCCCTCTCTCGTCTTCCATGCTTCGCCGACGTGCCCCCGTCCCAGCCCGCAGAGGAGGTTTCCGAGACCTTACGTTTCTCTCAGCCGAACCGACGACGAGGCCGGGTCGCGAGGTGTCGCATGCTCCCTCCAATGACATTTGCAGTTTCTTTCATGCGTCTGAAATTGGAGGGCGAGGGGTAGGGACATTCTGGAGGCGGGGTTCGCATCACAGGACAGGGAACGGGCCGACTGGCTCGCTCGGGGGCGGCCGCACGCCCCAGGGATCTGACCGCCCAGGCGCGCGGGGTGCCCGTGTGGGACCCCGCTCCCCAGCTGCTTGTGCGATCCACAGGGCAGAAGACGAAGCCCCCGGTTTGTTTCCACACTTTGCTCAGACCGGCAGGGGCGGGTGCCTCACGAAAGGCCACATTCGTGTCTGACGCAGGGGAGGTGCCACAGCCAGCGGACGAGACTCTGAGCTCCTTAGAACTCACTCACGGGCACCGGTATCTCTTGAGTGTGGGGGGTCCTGGAACATTCCGCCGAACGAGGAAGCCTGCCGTGCATAACCAGCGTTCAGACAGACCCTGCAGACGGAATGTTCTACACGTTTCCGCCCTGTCTCTCTCCAAGGTCCCGCCCCTCGGTGGCTTGCTAGACAGCTGGTGGGTTTGTAGACGGCCGCTCTGCAGGAGGAAGTCTCTTTAGGGTGGCCGGGGGGCGGGGGACACGAAGCTGGTGGTCCCCTGTCTTAGAAGTACACACGGAGGGGCCTAGGACCACGCTCGCCACTGTCTGGTCCTACTCCAGTGTGGCCCTGACCCCACAGGACCCCTGAGGACACAGACACACACAGAGGGACGAGCACGTGGGGACACGGGGAGGGGACGGCGTCCACACGCCCAGGAGAGAGGCCCCGGGAGGGACCGGCCCTGCCCACAGCTGCATCTCAGACCTCAAGCTCCAGGCTGTGACACAATGTATCTGAGTGGTTTAAGCCGCCCGGGCCGGGCACTCTGTTACGGCCGCCCCGGAAACCTCGCACAGGAGCAGTGGTCAGCTTCGGTGACGCTCCCTAAACCCACCAGCCTATCCGTTCCTACCCTCTGAACGGCGTCCAGTTTGGAAAGACACTGTATTTCGATGCTCGGTTTCCTTGGGAAGTTGGGGACAAACTTCAGAACCACGAGGAGGTCCCACGGGAGGACGAGGCGGCCTGGCCTCGGAACGCCTTCTGAGCAACGTGTGCTCCGTGTCCAGATTTGGATGATGCCCGTGTCCTCGGCCTGTCGGAGAAGGATTTTGAGCACAAGGTCTGGCTCTGAAGCGCAGCGGGTCCCCCAGGAAGTCTAGCCAGTTGAGGCGCCGGCTGTGGCCAGGGGCGGACGGTCACTGAGTAGGGCAGCGGTGACAGACCGAGCATGCTTCCTGCTGCCCCCAAGACGCCATAAACGCCCCCAGTTCCATACCTTAAACACGTTGGAAGACTCTGTTTGCCGAGGTGCCCGTCCTGAAGAAGGACTTAGAGCATAGAATTCCTGGGATTTTCCGAGAATTAAAGTCGTTCATTCTCTGACGGGCTCCTGCCAGGTCCCAAGGGCCAGGTCAATGGAATATAAAGTCTCTGCAGAAACACGTGCCATGTCCAGCCACTGGGGCCCGGACGCTGGGTAAAGGGCTCACCTTGCTCACCTAACTCCAGCCGTTTCGTTAGGTACAAAGGTCATGAGATCGGATGTGAGAGGGACGAGATGTTCGGCAGGTGACAGCTAGGCTGTCAGGTCGCCAGGAGTGTGCAGCGGGGCCGGGGTCCGGGCGGGAGGGGCGTCCTGGGCGAAGGCCCTGGGGACGGAAGCTGTGCTGAGCTTGAGGGACAGGCAGAGGTCCTGGTGGCGAAAGCCGTGGACCTGCCCGGCGTCACGGAAACTATAAGACGCCGTCCACACGTGCGACGCGTCTGCCCGGGTGCTGTGCCCGGCTGCGGGGCACGGTCCTCGCCTTTGCGGTCACCCCGGAGACCTGATGTGGACAGTCGCGCGTCCTCACTGTGAATTTCAGGGGGTCCCTGAGCCTCTTGCTGGACGAACCAGGCGGGGGGAGAGGGAGTCTGGGCGCCAGGATGAACGTCTGGTCTTTTTTTTTTTCTTTTTTTTCTTTTTTTATGAAGCTTTATATTCACAGCTTCTCAGTAGCCCGTTTTTAACAGAACAAGCAGTTTCACGGACGTCGTGGCCGGCGGACGTGCCCAAGCCGTTACATCGTCGTGTGTGTGGGTGTTCTTTGTGGGGCGGACTCCGTTTCCCTAAAATCGCGGTGCGATTTCCCTACAGATATCTACCCGAGGCCGAAGCCACCAGCCCCGCGCCCGCAGCCCGGGATTTCGGACAGCGGAGGAGGTAGGGCGGCTGGACGCCGGGTGTCCCACAGGCGCGCGGGGCTCAGCGTGCCATCTCGAAGTTCCCTCCCGGCGCAGGTTCTCCTGTAAGGGGTCGGCTCCCTGCCACCCCCCGGAGCAGGGGATGGCGACAGTGAGCTCCCCTTAAAATGCACCACACCCCAAACACATTTTCTGTTCCTCTCCGGGAAGGCGCATCTTCGTCCTTGGTCACCTGCTTTCGTGTGGGTGTCGTGCTCGGTTTGTTTGTTTGTTTTTTTTTAAGTATAGCTGACGAGCAATATTATATTTGTGTCAGGTGCACAGCAGTGACCCCGACGAACCTCAGCCCCTTCCTGGCACCGCAGGGGGTTGTTACAGTGTTACTGACTCTGTTCCCCGTGACTGTTTGGTGACTACCACTGTGTCTTTGCTTCCCCGTTGTGACCGGCCCCAGCCTCCTCCCCTGTGGGCACCGTCAGCTTGTTCTCTCTGCTTTACCCGACAGGTTACGATGATGGCCGCTACCCGCCCAGGCCCAGGCAGCCGGCAGGTACGTGCGGGCTCCTCTGGGGGGTGGAGGGGCCACGGTCCCCAGTACACGCTCAGGCAGTGGCTGAGATGCCACTGAAAAGTGATGGCTGTCTCTCTGTGAACGTCTGCGCATGTATGTGTGTCCATGTGTGAACACACACCTTTATACACACACTGAAATACACACCTTTATACACACGTGTGTGCATACTTGTCTTTACAGGTGTGTGTGTGTATACACCTTGACATAGCTATGTCTTATATCTTTTTTCTAAAATCTAATATTTCTCGTGAGCTGCAACTGCCACATAACATTGCGTAAGTTTAAGGTGCACAAAGTGTTCATTCGATACATGTAAATATCTCACTGTGAGGTGACACCTGCATCGCATCACATAGTTACAAATTCTTTTTTTGGTAGAACAATTAAGATCTAGTCTCTCTATACACTTCTGTATGTCTACCTTCATATATGTCCTTCTGTGAGTATATACGTGTACATTTGTGTTTCTATGGGTTTACACATACATATGTATGTACCTTCCATAGGTTCATATTTAATTATAAGCAACATTATGCAAATAATATTAAGTAAAGCATGTAAGGTTTATACACATGTATCTAGGCAATAACATATCTTGATACTTATTTCCATACCTTTAACATATATACAAACGTATCTTTATTTGTGTATGTACAGTTTTTTATAAATGTATGTTTTCATTGTATCTTTATATTGATGTATATATACCTTTATCTATATACATATACCTTTATAGATGTCTGTGTATATTTATATGTGTATGTATATATACTTTTATAAAATTATGCAGGTATACGCCTTTATACAGGTTTGTGTATATTTGTGTTGTATGTTGCTATTTATATACTTTTATATATATGTATGTATATATGCATGTGTTTATATACGTACATATCTGTATATATTATGATACATTTTACATGAGTCTATATACACTTTTTTGTATGCACTTATGTACATCTTTAAATATGCGTGTATACATTTGTATATTTTATATACCTTTATATACCTCTATTTATGGATGTACATCTTTGTATCCATAAATATGTACCTTCACATATTCTGTATATGCCTTTATATATATATTTGTCTATATACATATATATGTCCTTACACACACATGTATATACATATGTACTACTTTAAACATAACTTTCTCTCTGTACTTGGACTGTGAAAAGCTGCAAAGAATCTTTGCAGGTGAATAAAAGTGCAGGCTGCTGGGAGACAGGCGCACGGGGCTGGCTCGGCGTGTGACACGCCACGGGGCCTGTCCCGTCTCTTGAGCTCTGTGATTTTATTCTAGAAGGGTTAGAGGCGTGGTCCCTGAAGGCACAGAATTTCCTGCGGGGCTCCAGCTCAATGCGACTCTTCCCATGGGGGACCCGTGACTTGGGGTGGCCCCTTGAGTGTCCCCAGGGGCCCCCCGTGGGGCACTCCTTGAGGTGGCTGTTGGGCACGGCCGTGGTGCCGGCATCGCTGACGCAGGCGACACCTGCTGGAAGGCCGTGCTCTGCAGCTGCAGGATCCCCCAGCTTCACCCTGTCTCCCACAGGAGGCGGCGGAGGCGGCGGAGGCGGCTACTACCCCAGTAATGACGGCTACGGGAACTCGCACGGTACGCCCAGCGCCTGTCCCCGTGGGTGGCGGGCGGGGCAGGGGGGGCACTTTCGGGCTCCTACGTGCCTTCCTCACCACCACCCCTCTCTGGGGGCTCGGGTGCCGGCGCCCTGTCTGCTGGTGTCGGCCTCCCGCACCCCGTCTGCCCTGGCCGTCTGCTCCTCGTCCACCTGCTCGGCAGGAGCCCAGGTGCTGCACACACGCACCTTCGTGCAGGAGCAAGGAAGCAGCAGCGGGCACTGACGCTCAGCGGGAGTGAGCAGCCAGCACCCCGAGGATCCGGTTAGGCAGCTCATGTCTTCCCAATGGGCGAGGGAAACGCTTCAGGCCCGGGGGGGCGGGTACACATGCTGCGAATCATTCTTGTTGACATGGGATTCGCACACGCATTCTGCTGGGGTCGGCTGTGCGTAGGTCACTGGATGGTCATATAGATTGCAGAGTGACCATTCCAGTAAGTGTAGTGAAATCCAGTTACTGTGTAATATAAAGAAATAGTGACACATGTAACTATAAAGACGTGATCGCATAGTCGCAACTATAAAGAAATAATCGCATAGTCGCTACTAGAAAGAAACACTCACATCGTCGTCACCATAAAAAATGGTTACATAGTTGCAACTATAAAGTAGTTACCTAGTTGAAACTATAACGAAATCGTTACAAGGTTGTAACCACACATAGTTACGTAGTCATAACCATAAAGAAAATGGTTGCATAGTTGTAACTATAAAGAGACAGTCACATAGTCGCAACTATGAAGACATAGTGACGACGTTTTTTTTCCTGGTGATGACGACGTTTAAGGTTGAGTCTCTCGGCAGCTTTGAAGCGTGCACAGCAGTGTCATTACGTGCAGAAAGCAATATAGGGTCAGCCGTGGTCTCTAGGCTGCGTATTACAGCCCCGCCCAGCAATCAATCTACGGATTGATTTCAAAGCATTATGACGATGCTGACGACACTTATTTGCTGTTCGCCGTTGATTAAGAGCTTTGTACGTCTTAAAGTGAATATGGTTTTTGGTTGAAACCAGCATGTGCGTGGAGCTTTTCCGAGGCGTGCAGCTGTCCTTGGAAGGCGGTCACGTTCCCTCCCTGACCTCTGGAGTGGGGGTTGCTACACCCGGTTGCATGCAATAAAGGCGAGCTTGATGCTCAGACAGTCCTCACTCGAAGGGCTGGACATGGGTCGGCATCTGCGTGGCCCCGTCCCCGTGACTGTGTCCCCATAGGGGGCACGAGGTCAGGAAGGACGAGAGAACCCGTGGAAGGTGGTGGCTGAGTCGGTCAAGGACCATCTGCTTCCACCTCTGCGTGCTCATGCAATGCCCCCTCATGCAGGCGACATTTGTTTTAAGAACCACGGCGCGTTTGGCTGGGAGACGCCCCGCATTGGTACAGCCCGGGAAAGGCCCGGCTCACGTGCGCCTCGCCCCCCACGCCTACGTCTGCGGGGCCTCTGCCTCCGCGCAGGACCCTCGGACGGCGTGTTCCTCTGTTCTTGGCCAGATTCACGAATTAGAGAGACGTGACTCGTCCCACTGTGCTCCGGGAGCCGTGAGACTTTCTACACGTGTGCCCGGGAAATAATTCAGGTCTCTCGTCACTTGGGGACCGGCTCCCCGGGGGATAAAAGCTCACCTGTCAGGATTGTCCGTGATACTGAGGACGAAACTCCCACAAAACATGCCGTGTGGCGCTGGGCTGGGTGAGGCTGCGACTCAGCCAGCGGGTCAGCCCTGAGGCTTGGCTCAGGCGGCAGCTGGCTGAGTCTCCCGGCCCCTCCCTCCAGGTGACAGAACGTGTCTGACATGTTCCCTTCTCATGTGGAATCTGTGCCGAGGGCGGGGACAGCCAAGCAAGGGCGTGTCCTGCGTCTGTGCCCCGTCCTAGTGATGGGGAAAAACGTTTCACGCAATGTCTTTGGAGCTGGCTTTCCATGACCAGGTTTCTCGAAGAGCCATCGTTTGAGTGTGCTCGGGTTGACGTAGCAAATTGACAAACTGGGCGGCTGAAACATCGGAGATTTATGTGTCCGAGATGCAGCTGTGGGCGGGGCCGGTCCCTCCCGGGTCTCTGTCCTGGGCGTGTGGACGCCGTCCCCTCCCCGTGTCCTCACGTGGACCCTCTGTGTGTGTCTGTGTCCTCGTCCCCTCTTCTCATAAGGACACAGTCCTGTGGGATCAGGGCCCCCCTGGTGACCTCGTTATACCTTCACCCCTCTGTAAAGACCCATCTCCATATCCAGCCATGTTCTGAGGTCCTAGGGGTGAGGACCCCAACATACGAACTTGAAGGGACACGATTAAGCCCCTTTACTGCCCGTCGTCCTGTTGACAGAGGCGGTATGTTCACTTACCCCCCGACATGCAAGGAACCCCCGCCCAAACCATTCCACCTCGAACCCAGCGAAGTCGGCCCCGAGCTGTGTCAGGAGGAGATCACAAATGTTCCCCATGCCTTGCTGTCCGGACGTGGCAAGGCATTGTGGGCATTTCCGCTCTGTCCCTGGGTGAGGTGATGCTTTGGGCTGCGCTTCCGTCAGGCTCTGCCACGTTCTCTTCTGAGGGCACAGAAGGGGGGGCTGCGCTCAGGCCGAGTCGCACCCCACTGTCAGCTGGCGGGCACTCGACGTGGCCTGGTGTGTGCGTGCTCTCGAGGCCGTGAGCAGGGCCTTTCTCGTGGGGACCGTCCCTCGCTTTCGCACGGGGACACAGTCGAGGCCTGTATAGCCTTGTTCGGCCTCCCGCTGTGGGCTTGGGCTCGCCGGGGTGCCCTCGCCTGACCTCACCTGAGTCCCTGGGCATGAACGTCCACTTCACATGCTGTTTCTGTCCCGCAGGAGGAGGGCGCTATAGACCCAACTCTGGCGGATATGGTCATGGTAAAGCAGTTCTTTCTTAGAGGCCGTGTGAGCAGCACGTGTCCCGCTGGACAACTAATCGCCATGTGGCCGCCGCGGGGAGCTTGTCCTGTGTCTTGCATGCTGACTAACTGACCGCGGGGCTTCCCGTGTGTGTCCTCGTCGGCCACCGAGGCTGGAGGTGGCATGCGGCATGTGCTCAGGCCTTGCTGTGTTGAAAGGCACTATGACCCGTTTACAGGTGTCACTGGGTGTGTATGGGCACACACAGCTGTGTATGTGTGCACACGCATGCGTCTGTGTGCATAGACACACACATGGGTGCACATGTGTTCATGGATATGCTTGCGCATGTGGTGTACCAACACCTGTTCGCACATGCCTGTGATTGTACGTGCACGTATGTGTGTGCATACACGTGCACATGTATTTTATGTGCCGGCACACATGCATGTACTCGTGCACACATATGTGCGAAGTTTGTGTACATACCACGCACACAAAAATGCACGTGTGCATTGCATGTGTGTGGAGGCGTGAACGCGTGTGTGTCTGTTCCCATGTGCAAACGTGGTCGCTTGTGTTTGTGCCTGCATGTGTGTGCACGTGCGTGCATATATGTGCATGTAGCCGTGGGCTTGTGCGCATTGCACTTCTGTGCACATGTGTGTATATTCAGTGACCCTGGACGTAAAAGCACCTTCCCGGCCCCCATCACCCTCCTCGCCATGACGGGCGTGTTCACAGCCCGCCTCCTGCCTGCTGAGCCCCGTCCGTCCCGCGGGTGCTAAGCTCCGTGGAAACCCGCGTGTGTGTGCTGTGCTGATCGCTGTACCCCCCACCCCAGTGGGGCACCCACACGCCCTGCGGGATCCCTGTCTGACTCTGTGCTTGTCCCCGACAGGTGGAGGCGGGTACACGACCTACGGCGACCCTCACGGTAACCGACGCCAGCGTCCCACCCCGTCTCTGCGTCCCGAGGGGGCGGGCGGGGCCCGTGGAGGTTGTGCCACTCGCTGTGGGGCCCACCGCTGCCTCGGGGCACACACGGACCGTGCCTCTGCACGGGGATCCTGGGCAAGGCGTCTGCCGTCCGGGCAGGACCAGCTCCGTGGGCTCGGGGAAGGAGAGCCGAGTGTGGACCTGAGGCCGACGGCCCCTCGTGGCCACGGAGCGGAGCTGGGGTCTGGGACGTGCCGTGGGGGCAGCGTCACCCCCATTTCAGTGACCAGTGCTCATGTGAAGCCAAGAAGGACAGGAGGAAGGAAGTTCCGTCTGAGAGGAACCCCCCAGTATAGTGCCAGCTCCTGTGTGGGTCACAGAACGCAGGGGACAGCTCAGCTGGGGACTTGGCTCACGCGATGCGGGGAGTTTGTGTCCCTGCCTCTTAGCAAAGTGGCAGCTCCATTAAAGATGAGAGAAGCTGGTCCGCCCAGGCGGAGGGTGACCGTGATGCAGGGAAAAGCGAGGGACCGGAGTGGCGTCCAGCCTGTGCCCAGGCAGCGTCTCAGCATCGCTGTCTGCGGGGCGTCTGATTCCCCGGAGACGCTGTGGCTTCTCGGGTTCTCTAGGGCAGAAGCTGGAGGTGGGAGGGGTGAACACGAGACCAAAGTCCGGCTCTGACACGTGGTCGGATGGCACATTCGGGGTCTCGTAGCCAGACACGGGGAGGCAGCCCCGGAGGTGACCGGAGCTGCATTAGGGTGTGGGCGCTGGGGCTGGACAGACGGGGTGAGCGTCGAAGGCCGTGCGCTGTTCACGCCGGACGGGAGACACGACAACGCACGTGGGTGGGCCGCGCGGTAACTAGACTCCGCGGGTCACAGCGGCCGTAAAGGGCGACCGTGCCTCAGGACGATGGTCGTGGGACTTGGCCACCGGCTCAAATCGGCCCCAGCTCTCGACGGGAGACGCTGCCGGGCCACGTGGCAGAGGGCGTGGTGCAGGGGTGCAGGGGTGCGGGGCCTGCCAGGCGGAGGGCGGGGGGCCCGTCACCGTCCCATGGGGGAGCAGGGTCTCGCGGCTCCAACCCACCCAGGAGCCTGGTTCTCAGAGGTTGGGTCACCCGCGGCACGTGGCCCGGTCCCTTCACACGGAGTTTCGCTAAGAAAGCACATTGGTGCCTGACGGGCGCCTGTGTCCGCAGCCCCGCTGGCTCTGCATGTCCCGTGCGACCACGTGTCGGCGCTGTCTCTGTGCCTTTAGGCCGACATCGTTTTGGGGGGGCACGAGTCCACTCCACGTCTGGAAGGGGACGCATCCATCCCACGGAGCGCGTTTTTAAAAAACCGCATTCGGAGTCTCTGCTGAGCGAAGCTCCGCCCTGGAGGCGCTGGGCGTCCGGGGCTCATCAGCTTAACACGGGGCAAAAAGCAAGAATCATTTCTGCGAGGCCGACTCTTTAGTTCAGCCTGTTTTCTGTGGCTATGGGGTGGGGGGGTGACACGCGGTGGCACTTCCTTCCGGTGAGCGGCTGGCCCTCCGGCCGGCCGCCTCTCCTCAGCCGACCTTGCTGTTCTTGACTCTTGCAGGCAACACGGTGGCGAAGATCGTCTCCCCGATTGTATCGGTCGTGGTGGTCACGCTGGTGGGGGCCGCGGTCAGCTATTTCCAACGCAACAGGAGGAGAAATTGTTTTAGGACCCACGGCAAGTTGTGCTCTAAATATTTCGCCTCCCTCTGGTTATACACCCCGATAAAGTGATAAAGACACTTTGTGGGATCCTGACCCTGCCATGGAGCCGCTTGCATCATGAAGGGATGTTGGGTCCGGGCTTTGGGAGGAACACGGAGGAACCTCACAGAAACCAATGCACGTGTTTCGACAGGATGTGGTCGCCCTTCCGCTCATTTTTAAAGCAGTTTCCTGATCTGCACGGTTCGGTTTAACGGCCCTAGAGCTGCGATCATTAACGTCGCTTGCAGCATGATGAGCGGGGGCTGAGGGGTGCGCTCTAGCTGGGCCAACACGTTTGTTTCCGTTGGTTTACGGCGACGTTTTCATCACGAGGGACTCGGGGGGAATATTGGGGTCGACCTGGAAATATCTCCAGCCATCTCCCAAAAGGAAAAGTGAAAAGCACTGGATCGTGAATCTTTCTGTCTAGTTTGCAGGCCTCAGGAGACGCTTCGGGGGGGCCACCGTGGGTTTATGGTTCAGCCTCCCCGGTTTGGATAGTCACCCCCCATTATCCATCCTTGGGTGCATGCATCCTGGCTGCTCATGCGTGAATTTCCTAAAGACCTCTCCAGAGGCGGGGACAGACGACGTGTTCCAGCCACAACGGCAGCTGGAAACTCGGGGTGTCCCCAGGCTTGGTCCTGAGTCCAGGCCTGCGTCGCTCTGCGGTTTGGGGGGGCTGGGCCCACACGTCCCCTGTGGTGGGCGCAGGGAGCTGTCAAACAGAGCACTCTTCTGATGCTGTTTCTTTAAAGAATTCACGCAACTTCAAAATCATAAACCTGCCGTGGCCTCCCTCTGCCGGTGGGTGCTGTGGCCTCCCTCTGCTGCTGGGTGCCGTGGCCTCCCTCTGCTGGTGGGTGGCTGGTACTGACCAAGCACCCCGGCGGCCAAGGCTCGGTCTCCATCACACCTGAGCTCGAGAGTTTGTAAGAGAAGAGAATGAGAAACATGATAACCATAATGATTCGCTGGCCAAGTGCAGCCTGCAGGCTGGACCCTGTTCCTGTAAATAAAGTTTTATTGGAACTGGGGGCCGGGTTTCGGGCGACACAGCCATACACGCGAAAGGCGTTCACGCAGACTTTAGCGCTTGAGGCGTGGAGAGGTCCTGGGTTCACGCAGGGTGTTCCAAACCGTTAACACGCAGCCAACGGTCGGAACAACAGAAAAGGGGACATCGCTTTGCGACCCGCCCCAGAGTGTGTGTCTCTCAGCTGTGACGTTTCTCTCGCGATCTTTCCTCACAGAACCGGAGAACGTGTGAGCGGCCCGGGGCCCAGCGACCCCTCTGAGCCACGTCCGGCCCAGACGGGAGCCCCACGCGTCACTCCTGCGGAACGTCCCCTCGTCCCTCGGCGTAACTCACCTCCTCAAACTGCCTTCTCTCCCGTGGGGAACCCGTGAGCCGCCCCGCGGAGCATCCCCGAGCCGCTGGGTGACAAGAACGACGTCGTTGGACCCGGGGTGCTCGCGAGCTGGCCTGGCTCGCTGCTTTGGTCGTGGCTCTGTGCAGAGAGACTCGGACTGTGTTCTGAGCCCTGAATCTACCTCCTGGCGCAAGAACCCGCCAGTGTGTGACTTCGACGGCTTTGTCCTGAGCACAGTGGCCACAGAATGGCCCAGCAGCCTGCGGGGTGGGGGTGGGGGGGCAACGAGCATCTCCTGGGGCTGGAAAGAAGCCGCTGGGGTCTTTCGAACCGGCGTCGCTCAGCAGCGTGGCGGACGTCACGTCCTCCACGAATGTCATCCGTCGACGCTTTGCGTACGCCTTCCGGCCTTCGGCACCGTGCACGCGCCAGTTTATTCCCTGGCTTTATTCTCTGCGTCTGTCCTGCCTGGAACACTTGGCCTCCGCACGCGCCTAAACGTTCCAGTAGCTTTTTGCTTTTTCTTTCGATCGCACTTTGGGAGACAGGAAAGGGGCGGGGTGGGGACACCGGAAGCCCTCGGTCGGCGACGACGCTTTCTGGCTTCGCTATAAACATGGCACGAAAGACGAAAGACGAGGAGGTGTGTCGGGACGTGCGGGGCCCCATCCCGACTCCGCGCGCCCGGGCTCCGCGGACACAGCCGTTCGCGAACGGCCCGGGGAAGGGTGGCCGTCGAGCAGCCCGGTCGGCTCTGAGCTCGGGCCGCGCCTCCCGCGTCAGCCTCGGGTCCCGTGACGCCTCCCGCCTCGGAGACCGACGGAGTCCCACGCCCCCGGGCGGCGTCCGCGTCCGAGTGTGAGACGCTTGCTCGAAACGGCCCCGCACACGCCCCCAGGTACACGTCACGTCTCCACGTAGGTGCAGTGGAAGCGTTTTAACAGGTCCATTCGTTCGCTGTCTGTAACTGTCGTCGACGACGGCTCATCCATTAAAATAAAGGTAAAAGGAAACAATCGGCTTTGGGCACCTCCTTTCTTTATTCCTCAGGTAAAACTGTGGTGCAGCCGTGGATGAGGGGTCGAACCGCGGAGCTATGGGACTCCGCACGGCCCCGGGAACCGCTTTCCTGGCTCGGCTGCATGTCATCTGGGCACGTGTGGCCGGCTGAGCGGTCTCCTCACAGAGCACGTCTGAGAACCAGCAGGGCCCTTCTATTCCTCAAAGGAAAAAAAAAAATATATATATGTTTTTCATCAGTATCACCTGGAACAAGATGAATTCTGATGCTGTGACACAAATATAGTTAGAGGGTCATGGGCCATAAGAATCAGCCAGACAGCAAGAGGACAGAGAGGCTGAGGGTGTCACCAAAACCAAGCACTTATGCACTAACAAAGGACAGCTTTGTCCCCCAAGGGTGACTGGCTACGGGCAGGTCTTCCCAGCCATAAGAAAGGGCGAATTAGCTTCAGGCTGATTTAGTTCTGAGTCCTACAGTTGGTAGGTCAACTCACACACACACACACACACAGACTCACACACAGACACACACACACTCACACACACACAAACACACACACACAGACTCACACACACACACTCACACACAGACACTCACACACACACAAACACGCCGTGTTATTTAATAGATTGCTATGGGTAGAATCCTGTTCCCCTCCCAAGGTCGTAACCTGGCACCCTGACCCCCAACATCGCAGGATGGGACCTCCCGCGAAATGGGGTCTTTGCAGTTGTAATTGGTTACGATAAGGTCACCCTGGAGAAAGCTGGGCCCTCATCCAATAGGACAGGTGTCTTCAAACGAGTGGACAGTTAGACCAGGCCATGCACACAGGGCAACTATCACGTAGGTATCGGAGGGAGGCAGCCATAAGCCATGGAGCCAGCAAAGCTGGGGAAAAGCCTGGGACAGACCACCCCCCACGCTGTCACCTCCAGAGGGAGTGTGGCCCCCATGACACCTTCATCTCAGCCGTGTAACCCCCAGGACAGACAGAGAACACGTGTCTTTCATGTAAGTCACCCACCCAGCTTTGGGGACTGTGTTATGGCCGGCCGAAAACACTCGCTGTTCGTGAATACACTTTGGGCGCGTGCTTTTTCCTCGAGGTAAATCAATGGCGGGGAACACACTGAGCTCGCCTGCGGAGGTGACGTGCCAGGCTGTCCGCCCAAGCATCCTGTCTCCACCCCGTGCGTGAACCGTGCTGGGCCTGGGGTCTCGGCCCAGCTGCCGGGAGGTCGTGCTCATGTGACAGCTGTGGCTGGCGGCTGGCTGCCCACCTTTCAGGAACTGTTCAGAAGATGCCCTTCGCCGTGGGAGAATGGTCAGCGATCAGCAGTGCTTCCCGGACACGTGCCGTGTCACCTCGGTCCGGCGTGGCATCAGCAAAGGCTGAACCCACAGAAACGGGAGACTCTTGGGTCCCCCGGGCCAGGAGGCGGGCAAAAGGGGAGAGACCTCCAGTTATCAGACAGGGTTTGAGGTACCGCACGGCGGTCACACTGTGTCATGTACTTGCAAGTTGCTAAGACGGTAAATCTTAAGCGTTCTCAACACGAAACAAACAAATGACAACTATGTGACATGGTGGACAGCGCATACGTGTATCAAATCGTCCTTAAACGGATACAATGTTACACGGAGGTTGCATCTTTATAAAGCTGGAAGTAACAGAGAGCTTTCTGGAAGTAACAGAGCGCTCCAGAACCGTGGATGAACCGTTCAGGGCCGTGGGAACGTCCTCCTGTTTCTCTACATGGTAAATTTGTTCCAAATTTAATATTCAGTGATAATTCTCTCACTGTATATATATAGATATATGTATATATTCATACATATGTATAAAATGAATATATGCATGTAGTTTTTGGCGCTGTTCACTATTGATTATGTTTCTGCTGACAGTTTGCAATCTGACTTGCAAATTGTGTTTGGGTGGGTTTTTTTTTTTTTTTTGCATTGCAAAAAACTTGGTCATTTTGGAGGCTTTTTAGGAGGATGTGTATGCGCATCTGTTCCCGTGCCTCCTCTCAGACACTCTGCTGTGGATTTGCTTGCCTTTTCTTGCGGAGATGTTGAAGTGTCCTTTTTGTGAGCACATAAGTCGGTTTGTCCTAAACTCCTGTGAGTCACGTCAGGTCATTTCTGGTTTTTGATGCCTTGGTCTCCAGTCTCGAGGTCCGGCCTTCTCTGTCCGTACAGAAACAGAAGCCTGAGCTGCATCCACAGCCGGGGTTTTCCGAAATCCTATTTGTTTATTAAGTTCGCTCTCAATGTGCATCCTTCGGCTTCTTATAAAAGCAGCTCTCTGCGTGCCACGGACGTGGCAGTGACTGTGCACGCCAGGTTTGATGTCCGTCTCTGTCTCTCCGTCTTACGTGAGACAACCGTTCCTTCATGTCACAGGCCGTTTTTTCCTTTTAGTTTTTTTTTTTGGACTAATGTGTTGAAATGCCTGTGGCTCGGCAGATGGGTTTCAGATCTCGTCAAACGGTGTTTTCCTACCGAGTCTTTCAAAATAGCGATCGAACGTCTTCTCTTGGGTGAGGCGCAGATGGGACTCTGCTCATTCTGACAGCTCGTCTTCAGCCTTCGAAAGGCAGCCGCAGCCGCAGTGGCAAAGCGTGCGAGTCTCTTCTCCCAAATTCCTGCTGGGGACCCAGCGACCTTCCCAGCACCCGCTCATCTGTATTCACGGAGCCCTTGTTGTTCTTGTTGTTGTTTTCAATGAAGCTCGTGCGGAAACACACTTCAGGAAGTCATCGGAATCTAGTAAGTGCCCCGTCCACACCGGCAGCCCTGCCTTCATTTTCAGGCAAATTATTCCATCTTCTCCCTCACACGCTGACGACGAGGCTGCTTGTCCATCCCTTCGTTGAAAAGGGCTCGAGAGAGGCGTGTCCACTCACCGTGCTGCTGTGGGACGCAGAACGGGCGGAGTTTTCATAGGAGAGCCACTCTCTGTGTTAAATGGGGTTATTTGTCGAAGACCCAGATTTGGGGACAGGCCTGTGATGTGAGCAACGGCTCCATCCACGGCCTTGCAGCTCGGCCCGAGGGCAGGTGCCCCGTGAAGACGCCTCGGAGGCCTCTTGACACGTGTGCAGAGCCTATGTCACTCCATCCCTCCCCCCCCACCCACGGGAGGTTGTCACGATGCTTCCTCGATGCTTCTGCTCTTTGGGAAGCCTGATGAGCGAGGGGTAGTGTCTGAATCCAGGTATCGCTGTCACTTGTGTACAGTCCTGGGTTTTATTTCATGTGATGACCTCTCCGTGCAAAGGAAAGGAGCCCTCGGAGCCACGGGGAGGCAGAAACGGAAAGGCACGTTGTCTCCGTGAGCGATGCTCCCGTGCCGTCTGGGGATTCCAGTGGCTTCTGTGTAAGGAGAAACACATACGGCTGAAAAAGATACACGTATACCATGTGTCCGTTACAGGTGTAACTATGTACAACATCTATATATTTAAATATATAGGAACGCATTATATTTCGCGGGAGAATGAGATTCTGCTCAAAATAGAAGGTAGAAATATATCGTGCTTCACGGGCGGTCGGGCTCAGAGGTTCAGCAAGTTCCTTTTCTTGGTCAGTATACCACTCTTAGGTCCTAGAGTCTTAGAAATCTTTGAAAACGAGCAGCACAAAAATTTCACAAATTCGGTAAACCGAAGAGGACGTATCGAGTGTCCCCCAAATTGAAATTTCGAAAATGTCACAAAAGAGAGAGAATGCTACAATTCATATCTCCCTGAGAAGCTTTCAAAATTAGATTTCTTGACACCACAGAGGCCCACGATCATTTTGTAATTGACTGATTTCTTTGTGTTCCTTGCTATTTATTTTGAATGGCCAATGACCGATTATTGTATCGCACCAACGATAAATCAGTTGGCCGCAGAGTCGCAATTTGGTAAGTTAACAACGACCCAAAATACGATGTGCTAAGTGCAAACGCTGAATGTCAGCTTCATAGTCACAGCAGTAACAGGCTAACACACCGACTCTTTCCGTAGGAAAACGTGGTTAAAAGCCCCAACCCTTTAAAATGCATAGCATCGCGCATTCCCGATGGGCCTCGCACGTGGATTTGCGTGTCGCGGGTCATGGTGGCGGGCCACGGAGACCGCCCGCATCACGCGTGCGAGTCGGCGGCGTCGGCCTCCGCTCCGGCCTTTTTCAACGTAAAACGTCAGCCTTGGAGGTGCGAGTCCCCACGTGTCCTGCGTTTGGAAGCACGGTGCCCCCGACGCCCCCTCTGTGTGCACCCACGGAGCAAACCTGCACGGGAAGCGCAGGAGGAAGGTGTTGCCCGTTGAAGACGGGGTCGTGAGATCTCGGGGAGACAAAGGGGGAATCAAAGACGCCAGGCGGGCTTGGGGGGGTCGGCCCCATCCTGAGGACAGTGACCCGAAGGCCAGGCTCCCAAGAGCACGGGGTATCTTGTTCGCTTGCACACCGCGTGCTATTCCCGGTCATCACGCCGAGGCGTGTGAGTGATGAGGGTCGGCCGGCGCCAAGCCGTGGGTCCCCGACGGACGCGTGTCCCCCGCTGTCCCACACGTCAATACAGCGTGTCTGCTGGGATCCAGCCACGGTCACATCTGCGCTGGACAGCTGTCTTCCTCTCCATGGCAGCCACCTGCTGCACCTCACCTAGGTGAGCGTCCTGTACGGCCGCTCGTCCGTGAAGAGCTGGGGGCGCAGAAACGGTACGCGGGTACAGGGACGGAAATGCCAGCGCTCCGTGGGCCTCACGGCCACAGGACGTGTCCCCACGGGGACTGCTTCACAGAGCGGGCTGCGGGCGTGGGGACAATGGCTGCCGCTCTCGACTTTGCTTGTGGGGTGAAGAAACGGTGCAGGACGGGAGCCTTGCGAGGCCAGCTCTGCCGGCGCCCGGGCTCGAAGCTCTGTGCTCTGTGTCGTGTCCACTGCCCCCGAGGACGAAAACGAGAACTGGACCACAGACGTCTCTCTCTCTCTCTCTCTCTAGTTTATTGTCCGGTTTTCTCTCCTCCAGAACATCACGTCTGCAGAGGCATGTGTATGTCCCCAAGTCCGGGGACAGTGACTGGCACGTAGTAGGTGCTCAATAAAGACTTATTTAGTGGACACAGGGCAAAAGGAGTGAATGGCTCTGTCCCGGCTCGGGTTGCCACAGGCGGCCTGGACAGGGAGCACGAATCTCCCCCCTGGAGGCTGGACGTCTGAGGTCCAGGCGGCGGCCGATTCTGGCCCTGCCGACCGCCTTCTTCCCGCCTTTCAGACGACCGTGTGCTCACGGCATGGACAGCGGCCTCTTGTCTCTCCTTTCCCTTCCTAAAGGGACGCTCGTGGTGCCGCGGTGTCCCCGTCCTCACGGCCAGCTCTGCCTCCAATCCCCTCTCGAAGGCCGCAGCTAAGACAGCACCGCCTCGGCGGGCGGGGCCCTCAGCCTGTGATGTCGGAGAAGGACAGTGACGGTCACCGGTGTGGGCGTTTAAAAATGGACGTCACGTCATGGGATGTGCCACCGTTTGAAGACCTCCGTGGGACCGAGGCACCGTGTGACAAAATCCCCAGGGAGTAAAAGATCTATCTGAAGTTTCAGACACCCCCGCGGCTTCGGATGTGGCCGAGGATGAAAATGGCTGGCTGGGGTTCCGGACGCCACGGCGCCGTGTGTGGCATCGAAAAGTCCACACCTGTGCGGAAAGGCTCTGCCCATTTCTCTTTGCGCGGCCACGTGAGGCTGGACTGTGTTCCTTACTTCAACCTCGACAACGTGTCACCACAGAATGAAACCAGCAGCAGATGTGACGACGCATCAGCCACCTTCTAATAAGCCGGATGAGCAAAGAGATTTGCAAATGCATAAAAAAAAGCTATTCTTCCCCGGCCCTCCCCCATTTTACTTTGGGGGGTGAAAATATATATTGTTTCTCATTAAAATATGTGATTTATGTACAGCGTAATGGGTTTGTTATTGTCGTTATCTTTAAACTTATCGAATAAATGCCTAAAATGTCCCGTTTTAATTTCTAGTACAGAAAATGTGGATGTTTATCACCTCGATAAACACAAGCTCTCTAGCTTCCCCCATAGATTTTTTTTTCCAGGTGTGTCAAAGACTCTTGTGACCTAAATATGTTTGAGAACTTCTGCTCAGCTGTGTAGATTAAGATGTTTCAATGCTACAGTAACAGAAAGCTCAATTCAAACTGGCTTAAAACCATAAGAGAACATCACGTAAGACCGACTGAGGTTTGGGGCCTCTGAGGTGGGGTGATTTGAGGGTTCGACAATGTCGTCCAGTGGCTGGGTTCTCTGTATCTTGTGATCCTGCCTTTCACAGGACACTGACCAGTGTCACTCATGCTGCAATGTGGCTGCTGTAGCTCCAGCCATCACATACCCATCCACCAATGTCCAGAGTCGAAATTGGGACCATTTTCCTGTGGATTTCTTCTGTAAAGAATAAAGATGTCTTTCTAGACGTCACCAGCCAACTTCTCATGTCTCATTAACACAGAACGGGACACACAGCTCCAAACCGATATTGATATTGATCGAGGACTGACGAATCCTCGAGGGAAATTTTAGCTCTGTCAAGACTGCATAACAGACAAATGGAGGTTGAGTGCTGGCTGTTAACCAGCAGCATGCCTTATAAATTGCTTGCTATTTTTGTATCAAGTTGCTTACAATTGTACTTCTTTATATATTACGAGGTTTATGTTAATCGACATATAAAATTGGGTGCCTAATTGCGACCGTGATAAACACATATATGTGCGTCTGTATATTGCAAATATTTTCTCTCGTTCTTTGCTTGTCTTTCAAGTTAGTTCCTAGGGCCTTTGCCACAAAAACGCGGCACACAAATCGGTTGGCGTCCATCTCTGTAGCTTCTGGGTTCGAAGGCTCCCTCCGAATGGTCCTATCACTGTCCAATGGTACCGTCTTTGTTGTACCGATGACAGAGTCATTTTCTCCGAATGTGTCTTTACGACGGTGCAGAGTCACTTTTGCGGTTGGCGAACGTCTTTCCACAGGCGACACTGCTTCCCGATGGCCGTGCCCACGGCGGAGCTCACCAGCTGGCACGTCTGCACGGCTTCCTGGGGGCTGGCACCCATGGGAGCCCAGCCACGCCCACGGCAGGCTGCCGGCTCTGGGTTTATAAACGGAGCTGCCCTTTGCCCAGGGATCGGGGAGGGTGGCCTGCGGCTGACTGCCTTCTGCCCGGGGAGGGGATGGCGGGCGGTGTGTGGGGCAGATTGTGTCACGTCTGCGGACTTTCACGCTGGGAGACAGAGTTACCCGCTGGGGCGTCCTGAACCTTCTCTTTCAAAATCTGTGCAGTTCCCCCCACCTGTCCCCCTGGGTGCCACCCGCTTCCCGCCCTCCCTAGCTGTCCTAGCCTCACTGTCCCCTGCCCGCCTGGCCAGTAGTCAGAGCCCTGCTTCCCAGCTTGGGCGGGCATCGGGGGGACTCGCGAAGGCAGGGATCTGCCCCCCCACTCTGTTCCCTGATGGGGGCGGGAGTCTGGGGGACACCAAGGATTTGCATGTCCTCAGAAAGTCCCAAAGGATCTTGATGCTGCCAGTCTGTGGCTGACTCCGCCTCAAGCTCTCTCAAAACACATGGGGAAGGGCCAGGCAAGCCGCGCGGCTTCGCGAGCCAGCTGGCACCAGCCGCAGTGGGTGGGAGGTGAGGAGAGGGGGGCGGGGACGGGGGCGGTGCTTACGTCTGTCAAGCCCATCAATCACCGGGCGTCAGGGCCCCGCGCAGCTGGGAGCTGCAGAGCAGATCCGCCTCCCCAGGAAACCCCGATTTCCAGCAGGCTGCTTCCTCAGGGGGGCTCACAGAGGCACGGGAGCTTCAGGGGCGGGTGTTTGGGGACGCTGCCTGCGTGCAAGTGGTGCATTTTCCTCCCTCCCCCCTCCCGCCCAGTGAGGTCGTGCCGGTAACCCCTGAACCTGGCACGCGGCCCCGTCGCTCCCAACCCCACCCCTCTGTGGCCACGACATCACCCCTTCCCTTAGCTGCCGTCTCTGGTCTGGACACCCCCTGTCAAAACTGGGGAGGGGGTGCTGCCGGCGTCCGCTGGGCGCACAGCACAGGCTGCCGTGCGCCCTACAGTGCACAGGGTGCCCCACCCAGGGAGGACTTCAGCCCTCTTGAGAAGCGTGTCCCCAGGAAGAGCCAGAGGGACCTCAACTTTGCTCCTGGTAAGACGTCTGAGAGAGGGAGGGAAGATGGGGCTGCCTAGAGGGATAGAGATGATCAATAACCTGTAACATAATCAATCTATCAGTATCTAACTATCTTCCTATCTATCCATCAATCGTCTATGTATATATGTACATAACTATCCATCTTCCTATCATCCATCTATCTAGCTGGCTATACCTACTCATTCATACCTATGTATCAACTATTAATGTCTATCTGTACCTATCCATTAATATCTGTCATTAATATCTGTCTATAATATATCAGTATCTATCTATCTATCTATCTATCTATCTATCTATCTATCTATCTATCTACCTACCTACTTACCTACCTACCATCTATCTATCTGTGGCAGCGATTCCTAGTTGCAGGTGATTCTGCCCGTAAGGGACACTTGACAATAACTGGACACATTTGTGTTGTCACAACTGGGGGTCGGATGGTCCTGGCACCTGGCGGGTGGTGACCACAGGGGCTGCTCAATGCCCTGCAGTGCCCAAGACGCCCGGCGTCAGAGTCACCCTCCCTGAATGTCACTAGCGTCTCTGTCGGAATCCTGCTGGTACGTCACTTCTAACCCATGGAGAGGGGACGAATTAGGATCCTGCTCTCCCCTCCCGCCCCAGCCCACTGAAGGAAGCAGGGGATGTCTGTCTGGGTCATTTCCGAGCGGATCTGTTGTTGTCGGGATACTGTCCTGGGACCCAGTCCCCATAGAGGGGCTGCACACATGTCTCGCAGGAGCACAGCTCGCCACGGTTTGCTCACTGAGCATCGAGGGGCCACACGGGGCCAGACAGAATGACGCCGTGGCAGAAATGTGCGGGGACACTTGGTAGCAGAGGGGCCGGGGGCCAGGCGAGCATGGAGGCCGGAAACCGCCCACGCCCTGTGGCAGCGAGGGGCCGTGGAGGCTGCGAGGGCACGGACCGGAAGACACCGTTCCTGGGAGGGTCCCGCATCATCACGTCCTTCGGTTTTCCTGGCGGGGGCGGGGGGTGGCCCCACTCGAAATTTCTCGGACCTGGTGCCTCCCCCGATGGCTGAGAGCCTGCAGGGGATTCACGGAGCCTGGAGGGGCGTGCCGAGCCCACGGCCACCTCAGCACGCCCCCAAGGGAGTCAAAGCCGAGTGCAGGGTCCACGGGGGACCAGACAGGTGCACGCCCTTCCCCGGCGACACACACCAGTGACACCTTCCTCGCCCGTCAGGTGGGCGCTGACAATTAGGGTTCACGGTCACCTTCTCCATGGAGAGGTGCCTCAAGAACCTGGGCTGCTTCATCCTGCCCCTGTCCTCGTCACCGTGGAAGCCCTTCTTCCCCAAGGTGAACGAGAAAACATACAAGGAAGACAGGCATAGGGGTGGGGGCACATCCGGGCCCCACTGTGGTGACTGTCAACGAGCTTCGGCCCTGTGACAGCCTCTGGGCACTTGTGTGTATGCTGCACATGCTTCTTTGTTTTCAGTTTTATAAAAATTTTAGTTCTTCAGTTTTTATGTTTTTCAGCACAGAGGGCTGCGTGCTCATGTTTCCAAAACCAAAAGAAGAAACGAAATCAAATGCAACAAAATAAAATCCCTCGCTTCTTGGAGCCTCCTTGGGGGTGGTTCTCAAAGCGTGACACGTGGAACCCTGGGTGGGGGGTCGTCTGGGACCCGGAAGGCCGCAAGGAGGTCAAAGTCACTTTCATAGTGAGGGGAAGGCCTCGTCTGTCTTTTTAAACGATGTCGGTGTTTGCAGATGGGGTGGAAGCTACGCGACACGGGGTGGTGTCGCGGCAGGGGTGGGGTGGGGGGGGGTTAAGAGAGGCAGTTGGCTGTTGGGGGGGGGACGCGAGATCCCCTTCTGGATTCTGCCCCTCCGCCCCGGCTCCCGTCCCCCTGGGTGACATCGGCAGAGCAGGAAGCGCGGCCGTGCAGTTCTTGCACCACGGCCCTGCGGCTTCAGTGCTCACTTTGCCCCGCTGGACACTCGAGCGTGGAAACGAAGGTGACCTGTGGGACCCCGGAGGTCCGCAGAGGCGGGAGAGCTCCTTTCCGCCCACGGGCTTTCTCAGCCGCCTCCGGCCGCGGGCCACGCTCGCCTCCTCCCTGAGGGGTTTTCTGACCCACAAACCGGCTCCCTGCTCCCTCTACGACTCGCCATGGCTCACGTGTCCCCTGCCCGGCACGCAGCGTGAAGTCTGACCTTGCACCTTCTCCAGTCCCTCCCCAGGGGACTGTCCGAGACGCCCAGCTCCCTGGGTACCGGCTCCCCTGCTCCTGGACCGTTCCCTCTGTCCATCCAGCTGTCCTGTGCCGCAGCTGGACGTTTCGAACCAGCGGCCTTGCGGGCCACACCTGAGCAGTGGGCCTCCTTGCCCCGTGCACTTCTGACCTGTGGACTTGAACCCCTGACTGAGGACAGGGCGATCAGGACCGACACCTGCCTTCATTCACGCAACTCGCTGTCTCCCGCCCGCATGCGTGCGCTGCGCCCGGCCCGCGTCGCCATGGTCACGTGCTCGTCCGAGCCTTCGCGCACGTGTTCGCTTGTTCCTTAGCATTTCGTCGCGCGTTCGTCCACAGTCACGCCTTCCTGGCCTCGGTCGTGCAGGCACCCACTGCTTTATCCACTCATTCATCCCGTCGTGCGGCGGGGTGTTCATTCATTCATTCATTCATTCATTCGCTCGCTCACTCACTCACTCACTCACGCACGCGTGCGGTCACTAGCCCCTGCCTTCCCGCCCTTGTGCCCGCAGTCGCTCCCTGACCCACGCGTTCATTCACTCCCACGTGCATTCATTAATTCCCACGTGCATCCAGCAGCTCATCAGAGCGCTCGTTTATTTACTTTATTTATTCTCCCGCGCGATCTCCCGCGCATTTATCCCCGCGCCCCAGCCTGCCCTGTTCTTTCTTTGGCGCACCCAGCCTGCGAGACCATCGGGTCCTGCGCGTCTGGCGGGGACGTTTCCAGCGGGGCCCGGGCGGGCGGCAGGGCAGGGCTGGCCGTGGGCCCGGGCCCTCTGAGGCCTGCGCAAACATTTACTTTGGGGCTGGCTGGTTAAAGGTTACGCGTCCGAGCTGGCAGCGGCCGGCTGTGGCAGTCGGCGGGGAGGGGTCCGTGAGGGGCGGGGACAGCGGGGCCGGGGCAGACCCCGGACAGGGGGCTCCGCGCAGGCGGGACCCGGCTTCCGGCGAGCGGCCAATCGGTGAGCGCGGGCGGCGGGGCCTCCCAGCGCGGGTGCGGGCCAGCGGCGGCCCTAGCGCGGCGGGCAGCGGGTGCGGGGCTCCGGGCGCGTGCAGGCCGCTCGGCGCGGCGGGGGCCCGGGCGGGGGCGGCGCGGAGGCTGCGGGAGCGCGGAGGAGGGCGAGGTGCGCGGAGGGGGCGCAGAGGGGGCCCCCAGCGAGGGCGGGGAGCGGGGAGCTGGGCCGGGGTGCCGGCCGAGGCCGCGGGGGCGCACAGGGGCGGGGCGCAGCGGCCGCCCAGGGCTCGGAGCGCCTGGCTGGGGGTGGGGTGGTTACTCCGGAG
>NW_024356173.1:0-376 GCF_902729225.1 Pteropus medius | reverse complement strand
AGCCTTTTCTCGGAAGTCTGCGATTCTGGCTCAAAATGGACGTCACCAGAGAGCTTTTCGCCAAAGCTATCATATACATATATATGCATATATATATTCATCTATATGCATATATATGTATATGGTGGATTTTCGAAGGAAACCTGCGTGGTCCCCAGGTCTACCACAGAAGACAGGCCGCTCCTAGCACCTCCACCTCCCCGCAGTGTGGAAACAAGGCGTTCCAGAGCCACAATTCAGCATGATCTCTTTTCATCCCAGAGGCCCCGGGGCTCCTTCCTCAGGCCTCGGCTCCTTCCTGCTTTCCGCAGTGGAAATCAGACTTCAGAACGGAGGCAGACACCTCCCTCTCCCTCACCTTTCTACCTGGGATGGT
>NW_024356172.1:0-663 GCF_902729225.1 Pteropus medius | reverse complement strand
CGACTATATTTAAAAGAGGCTGAGTTCAAGAAACCAGGCGAAGCTTAAGAGGTATTTACAAAATAGAAACTGACGTAAGGTAGAAGAACATTTAAAAGAATCCAGCTCTCATTTGTCTGGGCTTCAGAGACCCTGCCCTCTTTCGGTTCCTAGAATACACCATGTGCCTTTTCACTGGCAGAGAATTTGGGACTATGAATGAACGTGTGGACTTGTACTCTGAGCCAAATCCCCCAGCCTCAGGGTCTCGCCTTCCGTAGACCACCTAGAGCTTTGGTTAAGGCCGCCTTCCTCCCTGATGTCACCCAGAGGTGCAAGGAAACTTACTTATTACCTCTTTGAGGTCTCGGCTATAGGTAGGGTGAGTTCTGCAAGCTGACTCCCTACTCAGAGTCTAGCAGACTTTGCCTGTCTCATACACTACTGCAGCCCCAGCATCTAGTGCAGTGCCTGGCTCATGGCAGTGGGGAGACTCATTAAATATTTTTTTTGTAATGAATTAAGCTTTCTCTTTGCCTGCCCTTGAGCTCCTAAGGATGGCTGGAGAAAAAACTCACATCTGGCCAGATGGGCAGCACTCTAAACACCTGGTTGCCGACTATACGTGGGACCTGAACACTGCTCAGGAATCGAACTGTGTCCCTCTAGATCTGTGCTGTCCAC
>NW_024356171.1:0-499 GCF_902729225.1 Pteropus medius | reverse complement strand
ATAGAATTGGTAATCAAACACCTCCCCAAAAACAAGAGCCCTGGACCAGATGGCTTCATAGGCGAATTTTACCAAACATTCAAAAAAGAATTAACACCTATTTTTCTCAAACTATTCCAAAAAATTCAAGAAGAGGGAAGGCTCCCTAATTCCTTCTATCAGGCCACCATTACCCTGATTCCAAAACCAAAGACATTACAAAAAAGAGAAAACTATAGGCCAATATCTTTAATGAACATTGATACAAAAATCCTCAACAAAATATTAGCAAACTGAATTCAGCAAAACATTAAAAATGTCATGGGGGTGGCTCCATAGTGTAGTGGTTAGCATGTCTGCTTTGCACGCAGAAGGTCCTGGGTTCCTGCCCCAGGTGGAGTCATGGACCACATCCCGGGTGCGCCAGGCCTTGGGTGCATGCTGCGAGCATGTGGGAGGATACTGCTTGCCTTCAGAGATCCAGTTCTTAAGGGAAAATGGCAACATCCATGGGTCAGGG
>NW_024356170.1:0-491 GCF_902729225.1 Pteropus medius | reverse complement strand
GGACCCGAGGTCATGCACTCCCAACCCTTTGACCTTGGCTTCTCCTCGAGACAGACCAAAGGTCGCCCGAACGCTTCCTGCCGCCCTGTCCAGCTCTGCCCGGCCCCCGTGTGGGACTCTGACCTGTGCCAGGCTCTACACTACATGCCCCTGGGAGGTGACGACGGCGAACTGTGGGTCACGTCCTCCAGAGGCGCTGAGACGCGGCCCGTCCCCCAGGCAGATCGGGCGGCCGAGCCGGCAGGGGCTTCGCGCACGCAGCTCCCCACCGCCCGGAGGAAGGACAGAGGGTGAGTCGGGACGTGAGACGACCGTGCGGAGACGCCTCGGCGGGGCTGAGACAGGGAGCTGCGCGCTCGGTCCAGGCCTGAGGCTCTCGATCCAGATGCTTCCAAGCAGTGGAACGCGCCGGGAGGACCCATTTTGACGACCAGCCCCCCAGAAACACCCCACCCCAAACACGGGGGGACAGGTCGCCACAGTGCTCCGCC
>NW_024356169.1:0-2292 GCF_902729225.1 Pteropus medius | reverse complement strand
TTTTTTTTTTTTTAATTTAATACATTGTCTGTTGTAAAGCAATGCCAACCACTTTTGGAATATTGTTCTTCCTGAAGTTAAAATCCATTCAAATAATAACAAGCATAAAGCCTATATGTCATTCCAATCATTCCTACTTTAATGTCTTTCTCCTGGAGGGCTGTCAAGTGAGGCTGACAAGAGCAACAGATTCAGATGACCTTGTAATTACATGGCTTATACCATTCTCTTCAAAACTAGTAATTATTTCTTATTAAAAGTAACTTATTCTTCAAGCCTTATTCTTCTAGTAAAACACTGATACACAATGTTTTCTTTGACTAAGAAGATCTGTTCATCCAACAAATTATGGCAAAGCAGTGAGGGGAAGATGAAGGTTACTATTTCAGTTATAGACAGGACTGTGCCAGATGGGTTGGATATTCATTCTGTGATTGCTTTTCTGACACTTTCTCAGAGGATCAATTACTTGAGCGATAAATGAGAAATGGATTATTTTCTTTGTCTCCACTTTACTTTTTCTCGTTCAGGGAGAATTCTGAACAAAAGAAATCTAGATTTCCAGTCTGGTGTTCCTGAATGCTTTATAGTGATTCAGCCTTAAAATAGGAAGTAACACACCTTCATATCAGGACACACCAATTGGGGAGTCTTAGAAATTTGGATACAGATTAATGGGAAAAATTATACTTATTGATTTACCTTTGGAAACAAGTTTTATTTTAATATTGATTTCTCTTTCATCTTTCCATAAGTGTTTAAATTCAAAGTGTAGCATCTATTTGCAAATACGATAGTTAAGTATACAGAAACAACTACAATAATTCTTATTAAGTGATTCTCACTTGTATCTTATGGCTAAAACAACATATATTTCTGTTACTATATGGCCAAAAAATATATTGTCCTGCACTTTATAATTGAACTAGGAACCATCATCTGCTGAACCTGTAATGGTTTGTATTACTTATTGTATTGCAAAAGAGATTAAACTTTAACTTAAGAAAAATAACAATACGTGTACAAAGTTGTTGGTTCTATGTGAAGACAACCATAGGACCTAGGTTACAGTACACAGAGGCCATTTTTAATAATTTGTTAAGAATTATGCTGTATTGTTAAAGCAGTGCTTAAGGGGTATTGTTAAAGCATTCTTCCTCCTTGTCTATCTTTGAACATATCTTATTTCAGGCTTTCACAACACAACTATCCAGCTATCACCCCAGCATCTATTCCCTATACATACCCAAATCAAAAGTATTGCTTTGTGAGTAGGGCAAGTATATACTGAAAAATTGGCCGCTAGTCCTACTACATTTTTCTCTCAGGTGTGATTTTCCACACTCCCACCCTGCTCTCTCTCTTCGACCGCCAATTCTTCCCTTCAGCATTTCCCTTAACCTTGCCCTCAGGCATGCTCTTCACAGAAAAAAATGGAAAGGAATCAGTAGTAATCATGTTCATCTTGCCATTGCCAAATCTACCAACCTATATTCATAGAGATATCAAACTATATCCATATTTTAACCATATTTTCCACCTTCCTTTCTAGTGAAAAAGTACTGCTACTTTTATTAAAAGCTACACTTACTCTATACTGATCATCTCCATGTAAATGAGAATGTTTACTGCGGTCACTTTTCTTTCTGACATCATTAATGTCTCTTTCTAAAGGAGCATTCTTGTCATGCTTTAGAAATCTCTATCTAAAAAAAAAAATTTACTCTTAGAATGATGTATTCCTCCATGCTCCCCTTTTCAGCAAAATTTCTTAAGAGCTTTTTATGCTTTCCTTGCTCCTTTCTCACTAAAATGTCTCCTGATCATATTTAGATAGGCACTTATATTAAGTACTTTATTGAAACTCTCTTACTGAGCATCATCCATCTACATATTATCTAAAATACTAATCACTATTTTATTCTCATCTTACTCTGGCTTCTTAGCATCATTTGACAGTTTTTCACTCTTTAAAATATATACTTTGACTTCCAGCACACTACACACACTTAGTTCTCCCCCTACCTTGTCAGCGACTTTCCTTCTTTCTCCTTTTAATATGTCTTCTCCTTTTCCTGGTCTCTAAGAGTTGGAGTGCCCCTGGGTTTGGAGCTCATTTTCTTTTCTCTACACTCATTCTCTAAATGACCTCTTATAGTCATATGCTTATAAATATCATCATATGTGTCTGTACCTCCCAATTTTATAACTCTAGCTCTGGATTTCTACCTCTTTTTCTTCCTTCCTTCCTTCCTTCTTTCCTTCCTTCCTTCCTTCCTTCCTTCCTTCCTT
>NW_024356168.1:0-885 GCF_902729225.1 Pteropus medius | reverse complement strand
CGAAGTAGGACGCATAAAACAGAGCCCGGGACAGTGACCGTCCTCCCGCGTGGCTGCCCTCTCAGAAGGCGACGTCCTCATTTCCGTCAGTCTGTTTCTCTCTACAGACGTGGAGCCGTCCACAGTGGCTGACGGCGACTCTGGAGCTGCAACCCGCCCCCCTTACACGCCACGCGGGGGCAGGTGAAGCCCTTTGGCTCCTTAACACAGCCCCAGACTCCACTGTCTCACAAGATAAGAGTTCAGCAGCTAAGAGGTTTGGTAAATTGGGTTTCGAGTGGTCCAAACTTTATTGTGGCTCTTGGGGGAATTTATTAGGTTTTGAGTAAGCTTTTTTTAAAACTTCTTTCAAACGTTCCTGCAGTAAATCTGCACTGTTGATTTAGTGAATGGCGGTTCTGGGGTACTCTCTGCCGTCCTTAGTGAGAAGCAGTTCTGGGGTGCTCTCTGCAGTCCCTAGTGAGAGGCAGTTCTGGGGTGCTCTCTGCAGTCCCAGAAGGCTTTAACTCTTTCTACTTAGTACCCTAACAATATCCCAAGCCCCGTATCAGGTGGCTTGGAGGGCTCTCAGTCCCTTCGAGGCAAAGGCTTGGCAAAGACTTGCGTCGGCTCAGAGGCGGCAGAGGGCCCTGACCACAGACGGAATTGCAGACACACATCTTCCCTCGGGCTTCATCCACCAGGGTACCACGGTGTCGCGTCTGACAGTGACCAATCTGAACGCGTCCCGGTTCACGATGACGGGCACAGAATTCACGTCTCTATCGCGGCTCATTCACAGGGGGCTCCTGGGCCAGCCCGAAAGCGGCAAGTTTTCAAGGCGCCTCAGGCAGCCGAAGCTATAGTCACTAAGAACCAACGCAGTGACGAGACCTGCCACCAAGA
>NW_024356167.1:0-785 GCF_902729225.1 Pteropus medius | reverse complement strand
GTGTACGCACACACATACACGCACGCACACACACGCACGCGCACACACATGCATGGCACAGTGTGTGCGCACGGAGTCTGAGCGTCCCCCCTGCACGTGTGGCTGGTGTGGGGACCGGTGCGGGGCCTCGAGCCTGGACGGGAGTCAGGGTGGGAGAGCGGGCAGGAGGGGGGAAGGACAGGCGGCGGGCGTGGCCCCACGCGCTGCGTGATCCCGCGTCCCTAGCCAGCTACCGTTCCCCCTCGCGCTCCCCGGAGGGGAGCCTCGGCTGGGCTCTCCCGCCCGCTAAAGAAGGGGGGGTTCTGTACCCCGCGACCAGAGCAGGGAGGGCTCTTCCACTGACGTGATGGGGGCACTGGAGGGCACAGGAACATTAGACACGAGGCTTTAAAACGCCGCTAGGGTGAGGTCGGAGGCCCACGGAATTTAGCCACAAACAGCAAACGTTAAACCCCAGACGTTTCCACAGGGCACAGGGCAGGAAGCTCGTTCTGACCACGGTGGCACAGATGCTGATGGCAAATGATTTCGTAGCTGTTTTCCATGTTGGGCGAGATGCCAGAGACACAGATGTCATTGTCCTCACATGAATGTCACCTGTCATAGACAAATGGAAATCGGGCCACGGAGACACAACCCTGGTTTCACGCACCGGCCCTGGAGGTCCCACCGATGTTCCCTGGAGCATCCCTCTGCCCCTGGACCTGCCCGTGTTCACGCCGGAGCGGGCTCCCGTGACCGCAGGCTCACGCCTACAGAGTGTCGATGAGGGAGGCAGGTCGAGG
>NW_024356166.1:0-8005 GCF_902729225.1 Pteropus medius | reverse complement strand
CGAATGAGACGTAGTTTGTACCTCTAGGAGCTCAAAGTGTCAGTGAGTGCTCCTCCAACTTCGGTACCCCAGTCTCCGCAGAAGACCGAGCATCGCCCACAGAGCCCCAAGGCCCCGGAGGGCTGTGCATTTGCCGCAAGTGAGCCTTTTCTCGGAAGTCTGCGATTCTGTCTCAAAATGGACGTCACCAGAGAGCTTTTTGCCAAAGCTACCATATACATATATATGCATATATATATTCATCTATATGCATATATATGTATATGGTGGATTTTAGAAAGAAACCTGCGAGGACACCTGGTCTACCACAGAAGACAGGCCGCTCCTAGCACCTCCACCTCCCCGCAGTGTGGACACCGGGCGTTCCAGAGCCACAATTCAGCATGATCTCTTTTCATCCCAGAGGCCCCGGGGCTCCTTCCTAAGGCCTCGGCTCCTTCCGCTTTCCGCAGTGGAAATCAGACTTCAGGACGGAAGCAGACACCTCCCTCTCCTCACCTTTCTGCCTGGGATGGTCGTAATGGTCCCCGTGGACGCATTCAAAATGAAGAAATGAAAGGCTCAAAGAGCTGATCGCAAAGCTCCTAAGGCACGGAGGCCGAATTCAGACCCACAACTGTCTGCAGTGTCTCCCAACTGAACTCTTTCCAGCGGGTGACGGCCGCCATGGACGCAGGGGCCAAAGCATCCCTGGGTACGCTGTCTGTGGGTGGCCCTGAGCCCTGCAAGAGCATACAGAGACGAATGAGACGTAGTTTGTACCTCTAGGAGCTCAAAGTGTCAGTGAGTGCTCCTCCAACTTCGCTACCCCAGTACCCGCAGATGACCGAGCATCGCCCACAGAGCCCCAAGGCCCCGGGAGGGCTGTGCATTTACCGCAAGTGAGCCTTTTCTCGGAAGTCTGCGATTCTGGCTCGAAATGGACGTCACCAGAGAGCTTTTTGCCAAAGCTACCATATACATATATATCCATATATATGTTCATCTATATGCATATATATGTATATGGTGGATTTTCGAAGGAAACCTGCCTGGACCCCTGCTCTACCACAGAAGACAGGCCGCTCCTCGCACCTCCACCTCCCCGCAGTGTGGACACCGGGCGTTCAGAGCCACAATTCAGCATGATCTCTTTTCATCCCAGAGGCCCCGGGGCTCCTTCCTAAGGCCTCGGCTCCTTCCCGCTTTCCGCAGTGGAAATCAGACTTAAGGACGGAAGCAGTCACCTCCCTCTCCCTCACCTTTCTGCCTGGGATGGTCGTAATGGTCCCCTTGGACGCATTCAAAATGAAGAAATGAAAGGCTCAAAGAGCTGATCGCAAAGCTCCTAAGGCACGGAGGCCGAATTCAGACCCACAGATGTCTGAAGTGTCACCCAACTGAACTCTTTCCAGCGGGTGACGGCCGCAATGGATGCAGGGGCCAAAGCATCCCTGGGTACGCTGTCTGTGGGTGGCCCTGAACCCTGCAAGAGCATACGGAAACGAATGAGACGTAGTTTGTACCTCTAGGAGCTCAAAGTGTCAGTGAGTGCTCCTCCAACTTCGGTACCCCAGTCTCCGCAGAAGACCGAGCATCGCCCACAGAGCCCCAAGGCCCCGGGAGGGCTGTGCATTTGCCGCAAGTGAGCCTTTTCTCGGAAGTCTGCGATTCTGGCTCAAATGGACGTCACCAGAGAGCTTTTTGCCAAAGCTACCATATACATATATATGCATATATATGTTCATCTGTATGCATATATATGTATATGGTGGATTTTCGAAGGAAACCTGCGTGGACCCCTGCTCTACCACAGGAGACAGGCCGCTCCTCGCACCTCCACCTCCCCGCAGTGTGGACACGGGCGTTCCAGAGCCACAATTCAGCATGATCTCTTTTCATCCCAGAGGCCCCGGGGCTCCTTCCTAAGGCCTCGGCTCCTTCCCGCTTTCCGCAGTGGAATTCAGACTTCAGGACGGAAGCAGACACCTCCCTCTCCCTCACCTTTCTGCCTGGGATGGTCGTAATGGTCCCCGTGGACACATTCAAAATGAAGAAATAAAAGGCTCAAAGAGCTGATCGCAAAGCTCCTAAGGCACGGAGGCCGAATTCAGACCCACAGCTGTCTGCAGTGTCTCCCAACTGAACTCTTTCCAGCGGGTGGCGGCCGCCATGGACGCAGGGGCCAAAGCATCCCTGGGTACGCTGTCTGTGGGTGGCCCTGAACCCTGCAAGAGCATACAGAGACGAATGGGACGTAGTTTGTACCTCTAGGAGCTCAAAGTGTCAGTGAGCGCTCCTCCAACTTCGGTACCCCAGTACCCGCAGATGACCGAGCATCGCTCAGAGAGCCCCAAGTCCCCGGGAGGGCTGTGCATTTGCCGCAAGTGAGCCTTTTTTCGGAAGTCTGCGATTCTGGCTCAAATTGGACGTCACCAGAGAGCTTTTTGCCAAAGCTACCATGTACATATATATGCATATATATGTTCATCTGTATGCATATATATGTATATGGTGGATTTTCGAAGGAAACCTGCATGGACACCTGGTCTACCACAGAAGACAGGCCGCTCCTAGCACCTCCACCTCCCCGCAGTGTGGACACTGGGCGTTCCAGAGCCACAATTATACATGATCTCTTTTCATCCCAGAGGCCCCGGGGCTCCTTCCTAAGGCCTCGGCTCCTTCCCGCTTTCCGCAGTGGAAATCAGACTTTAGGACGGAAGCAGTCACCTCCCTCTGCCTCACCATTCTGCCTGGGATGGTCGTAATGGTCCCCTTGGACGCATTCAAAATGAAGAAATGAAAGGCTCAAAGAGCTGATCGCAAAGCTCCTAAGGCACGGAGGCCGAATTCAGACCCACAGCTGTCTGCAGTGTCTCCCAACTGAACTCTTTCCAGCGGGTGACGGCCGCCATGGACGGAGGGGGCCAAAAGCATCCCGGGTACGCTGTCTGTGGGCGGCCCTGAACCCTGCAAGAGCATACACAGACGAATGAGACGTAGTTTGTACCTCTAGGAGCTCAAAGTGTCAGTGAGTGCTCCTCCAACTTCGGTACGCCAGTATCCGCAGATGACCGAGCATAGCCCACAGACCCCAAGGCCCCGGGAGGGCTGTGCATTTGCCGCAAGTGAGCCTTTTCTCGGAAGACTGCGATTCTGGCTCAAAATGGACGTCACCAGAGAGCTTTTTGCCAAAGCTACCATATACATATATATGCATATAATTGTTCATCTATATGCATATATATGTATATGGTGGATTTTCGAAGGAAACCTTCGTGGACCCCTGGTCTACCACAGAAGACAGGCCGCTCCTAGCACCTCCACCTCGCCGCAGTGTGGACACCGGGCGTTCCAGAGCCACAATTCAGCATGATCTCTTTTTTCATCCCAGAGGCCCCGGGGCTCCTTCCTAAGGCCTCGGCTCCTTCCCGGTTTCCGCCGTGGAAATCAGACTTCAGTACGGAAGCAGACACCTCCCTCTCCCTCACCTTTCTGCCTGGGATGGTCGTAATGGTCCCCGTGGACGCATTCAAAATGAAGAAATGAAAGGCTCAAAGAGCTGATCGCATAGCTCCTAAGGCACGGAGGCCGAATTCAGACCCACAGCTGTCTGCAGTGTCTCCGAAATGAACTCTTTCCAGCAGGTGACGGCCGCCATGGACGGAGGGGCCAAAGCATCCCCGGGTACGCTGTCTGTGGGCGGCCCTGACCCCTGCAAGAGGATGCAGAGACGAATGAGACGTAGTTTGTACCTCTAGGAGCTCAAAGTGTCAGTGAGTGCTCCTCCAACTTCGGTACCCCAGTACCCGCAGATGACCGAGCATCGCCCACAGAGCCCCAAGGCCCCGGGAGGGCTGTGCATTTGCCGCAAGTGAGCCTTTTCTCGAAGTCTGCGATTCTGGCTCGAAATGGACGTCACCAGAGAGCTTTTTGCCAAAGCTACCATATACATATATATGCATATATATGTTCATCTATATGCATATATATGTATATGGTGGATTTTCAAGGAAACCTGCCTGGACCCCTGCTCTACCACAGAAGACAGGCCGCTCCTCGCACCTCCACCTCCCCGCAGTGTGGACACCGGGCGTTCCAGAGCCACAATTCAGCATGATCTCTTTTCATCCCAGAGGCCCCGGGGCTCTTCCTAAGGCCTCGGCTCCTTCCCGCTTTCCGCAGTGGAAATCAGACTTCAGGACGGAAGCAGACACCTCCCTCGCCCTCACCTTTCTGCCTGGGATGGTCGTGATGGTCCCCGTGGACGCATTCAAAATGAAGAAATGAAAGGCTCAGAGAGCTGATCGCAATGCTCCTAAGGCACGGAGGCCGAATTCAGACACACAGCTGTCTGCAGTGTCTCCCAGCTGACCTCTTTCCAGCGGGTGACGGCCGCCATGGACGGAGGGGCCAAAGCATCCCTGGGTACGCTGTCTGTGGGTGGCACTGAACCCTGCAAGAGGATACAGAGACGAATGAGACGTAGTTTGTCCCTCTAGGAGCTCAAAGTGTCAGTGAGTGCTCCTCCAACTGCGGTACCCCAGTACCCGCAGATGACCGAGCATCGCCCACGGAGCCCCAAGGCCCCGGGAGGGCTGTGCATTTGCCGCAAGTGAGCCTTTTCTCGGAAGTCTGCGATTCTGGCTCGAAATGGACGTCACCAGAGAGCTTTTTGCCAAAGCTACCATATACATATATATGCATATATATGTTCATCTATATGCATATATATGTATATGGTGGATTTTCGAAGGAAACCTGCGTGGACCCTGGTCTACCAGAGAAGACAGCCCGCTCCCAGCACCTCCCCCTCCCCGGAGTGTGGACACCGGGCGTTCCAGAGCCACAATTCAGCATGATCTCTTTTCATCCCAGAGGGCTCCCTGCGCTCTTCCCTTCCTAAGGCCTGCTCCTTCCGCTTTCCGCAGTGGAAATCAGACTTCAGGAGGGAAGCAGACACCTCCCTCGCCCTCACCTTTCTGCCTGGGATGGTCGTGATGGTCCCGTGGACGCATTCAAAATGAAGAAATGAAAGGCTCAGAGAGCTGATCGCAAAGCTCCTAAGGCACGGAGGCCGAATTCAGACCCACAGCTGTCTGCAGTGTCTCCCAGCTGACCTCTTTCCAGCTGGTGACGGCCCCCATGGACGGAGGGGCCAAAGCATCCCTGGCTACGCTGTCTGTGGGTGGCCGTGAACCCTGCAAGAGGATACAGAGACGAATGAGACGTAGTTTGTACCTCTACGAGCTCAAAGTGTCAGTGAGTGCTCCTCCAACTCGCTACCCCAGTACCCGCAGATGACCGAGCATCGCCCACAGAGCCCCAAGGCCCCGGGAGGGCTGTGCATTTGCCGCAAGTGAGCCTTTTCTCGGAAGTCTGCGATTCTGGCTCAAAATGGACGTCACCAGAGAGCTTTTTGCCAAAGCTACCATACATATACATGCATATATATGTTCATCTATATGCATATATGTATATGGTGGATTGAAGGAAACCTGCCTGGACCCTGCTCTACCACAGAAGACAGGCCGCTCCTCCTGCACCTCCACCTCCCCACAGTGTGGACACCGGGCGTTCCAGAGCCAATTCAGCATGATCTCTTTTCATCCCAGAGGCCCCGGGGCTCCTTCCTAAGGCCTCAAGCCTCCTTCCCGCTTTCATGAGTGGAAATCAGACTTCAGGACGGAAGCAGACACCTCCCTCTCACCTTTCTGCCTGGGATGGTCGTGATGGTCCCCGTGGTGGACGATTCAAAATGAAGAAATGAAAGGCTCAGAGAGCTGATCGCAAAGCTCCTAAGGCACGGAGGCCGAATTCAGACCCACAGCTGTCTCCGGTGTCTCCCAGCTGACCTCTTTCCAGCGGGTGACGGCCCCCATGGACGGAGGGGCCAAAGCATCCCTGGCTACGCTGTCTGTGGGTGGCTGTGAACCCTGCAAGAGGATACAGAGACGAATGAGACGTAGTTTGCACCTCTAGGAGCTCAAAGTGTCAGTGAGTGCTCCTCCAACTTCGCTACCCCAGTACCCGCAGATGACCGAGCATCGCCCACAGAGCCCCAAGGCCCCGGGAGGGCTGTGCATTTGCCGCAAGTGAGCCTTTCCTCGGAAGTCTGCGATGCTGGCTCGAAATGGACGTCACCAGAGAGCTTTTTGCCAAAGCTACCATATACATATATATGCATATATATGTTCATCTATATGCATATATATGTATATGGTGGATTTTCGAAGGAAAAATGCGTGGACCCCTGCTCTACCACAGAAGACAGGCTGCTCCTCGCACCTCCACCTCCCCGCAGTGTGGACACCGGGCGTTCCAGAGCCACAATTCAGCATGATCTCTTTTCATCCCAGAGGCCCTGGGGCTCCTTCCTAAGGCCTCGCCTCCTTCCCGCTTTCCGCAGTGGAAATCAGACTTCAGGACGGAAGCAGACACCTCCCTCGCCCTCACCTTTCTGCCTGGGATGGTCGTGATGGTCCCCGTGGACGCATTCAAAATGAAGAAATGAAAGGCTCAGAGTGCTGATCGCAAAGCTCCTAAGGCACGGAGGCTGAATTCAGACCCACAGCTGTCTGCGGTGTCTCCCAGCTGACCTCTTTCCAGCGGGTGACGGCCCCCATGGAACGAGGGGCCAAAGCATCCCTGGCTACGCTGTCTGTGGGTGGCCGTGAACCCTGCAAGAGGATACAGAGACGAATGAGACGTAGTTTGTACCTCTAGGAGCTCAAAGTGTCAGGGAGTGCTCCTCCAACTTCGCTACCCCAGTACCAGCAGATGACCGAGCATCGCCCACAGAGCCCCAAGGCCCCGGGAGGGCTGTGCATTTGCCGCAAGTGAGCCTTTTCTCGGAAGTCTGCGATTCTGGCTCGAAATGGACGTCACCAGAGAGCTTTTTGCCAAAATTACCATATACATATATATGCATATATATGTTCATCTATATGCATATATATGTATATGGTGGATTTTCGAAGGAAACCTGCCTGGACCCCTGCTCTACCACAGAAGACAGGCCGCCCCTCGCACCTCCACCTCCCCGCAGTGTGGACACCGGGCGTTCCAGAGCCACAATTCAGCATGATCTCTTTTCATCCCAGAGGCCCCGGGGCTCCTTCCTATGGCCTCGGCTCCTTCCCGCTTTCCGCAGTGGAAATCAGACTTCAGGACGAAGCAGACACCTCCCTCGCCCTCACCTTTCTGCCTGGGATGGTCGTGATGGTCCCCGTGGACGCATTCAAAATGAAGAAATGAAAGGCTCAGAGAGCTGATCGCAAAGCTCCTAAGGCACGGAGGCCGAATTCAGACCCACAGCTGTCTGTAGTGTCTCCCAGCTGACCTCTTTCCAGCGGGTGACGGCCGCCATGGACGGAGGGGCCAAAGCATCCCTGGGTACGCTGTCTGTGGGTGGCCCCGAACCCTGCAAGAGGATACAGAGACGAATGAGACGTAGTTTGTACCTCTAGGAGCTCAAAGTGTCAGTGAGTGCTCCTCCAACTTCGGTACCCCTGTACCCGCAGATGACCGAGCATCGCCCACAGAGCCCCAAGGCCCCGGAGTGGGCTGTGTATCGGCTGCGAAGTGAGCCTTTTCCGGAAGTCTGCGATTCTGGCTCAAAATGGACGTCACCAGAGAGCTTTTTGCCAAAGCTACCATATACATATATATGCATATATATGTTCATCTATATGCATATATATGTATATGGTGGATTTTCGAAGGAAACCTGCGTGGACCCTGCTCTACCACAGAAGACAGGCCGCTCCTCGCACCTCCACCTCCCCGCAGTGTGGACACCGGGCGTTCCAGAGCCACAATTCAGCATGATCTCTTTTCATCCCAGAGGCCCCGGGGCTCCTTCCTAAGGCCTCGGCTCCTTCCCTCTTTCCGCAGTGGAAATCAGACTTCAGGACGGAAGCAGACACCTCCCTCGCCCTCACCTATCTGCCTGGGATGGTCGTGGTCATCCCGTGGACGCATTCAAAATGAAAGAAATGGTGTGCTGGCTCAGGAGAGCTGA
>NW_024356165.1:0-765 GCF_902729225.1 Pteropus medius | reverse complement strand
ATTAGAGTTCTGTGGGATAGATAGGTAAAGATCTTTAGATGCTATGTAAAATGAAATGTACAGTTGCCTTAAGAGTCTGCTCACTTGCTCGTTTTCTGCCAGTTTTCTCTTTTCATCTGATTCCAATCTCATCCTTCCTAACTCATCTCAAAACCTAGACCCATTAACAGCCATTTCTATCACGCTATGTCCCATCACTCCACGCCCATGTTATATTAGATCTATGGGGGCCCTGTTCATTCTGTAGATCTTTCATATTCCATGTGGTCATTTTTCAAACATACCCACAAATTTGATACTCCTCCCTTCAAAAGTGGGGCCTGATTCGCCTCCCCTTGAACGTAGGCAAGACTTAGCGACTCGCTTCTAACAAATAGAACCAAGCAGAAGTTACAACGTACAACTGCAGATGCTGGGTTGTGAAAGGCTCTTCAGCTTCTCCTCATTCTCTCTGTTGGATCACTTGCTCTGGCAAAAGCCAGGTGCTGGGACATGAGGACTCTCATTACGGAGAGGTTTGTATGGTGAGGAAGGAGGCCTCCCACCAACGGCCATGTGGGTGAACTTTGAAGTGTGTCCCCAAGTCCCAGACAAGCCTTCAGAGGACTGTAGCCATGGCCAACATCTCAGTTGCAACCTCGCGAAAGCCCCTGAGCCAGAACCACACGGAACAACCCACACAATATGGAATCGTCACATCTGGACATGCGTGAAGGTGAAAGTAAAAACAAAAACTGTTCAAAATCATGACCTTAGAACTTCTGT
>NW_024356164.1:0-1037 GCF_902729225.1 Pteropus medius | reverse complement strand
AAAAAAAAAAAAAGCGGCTTGTCTTTTAGCAACTTTTGTTTACAGATCTCTCATCAGTAAGTGACAGCATGGAACACAATTTTATATTTTAAACGGTATGTAATGATCAAGAGTGTGAATAGAGATATTTAAAAGAATTCAAATACAGAGTCTACATACCTGGTTTTTTAAAAAATCTCTCTCTATATTGTACACTTAAATTCTTTCCAAAATATTCAAGCAGTTTAAAGGAAGAAGAATGATGTCAAATATTTTAGGACAAGATCCGAAGCCAGAAAATTTATTTCCAAGCTAATGACTCATCCTAGATCTGATGCATATGGTGAGCAACCCTCTTATATGTACAGCCAGAAACCAGCCGGGAGCATTTCAGACCCAGGCCTGTGCTCTTGTGGCCAGATGTAATTTTATTCTTTCAATTCTGGGTATGACAGCAGCGGGATCTCACCAGCAAATGGTGGTAAGTAAGGGCTTAAGCCGAAATCCTGGGACCACTTTCTCCAACCTGCCATTGTTCCCTTTTCCTGACTCACAGCCGCACATAGTTTCATCTTACTAGATCTTTGTGGTCCCTGAGGCTTGATCTAGAAAAACTTGGAGGAAGGAGGCTAATTTTTAGTAGAGAAGCAAAGAAAGGCTTTCCTGCTATTATTTCAGTCTCTCAATGCTGAACCTGGAGAGAACAACCCAGCAGAACACCCACCTTGAAGTTATGCATTGGAAGTCAAGCTTAGGATTCTGTTCAAAACCAATCCAATGGTCATTATTATATATACATAGTTTTTGGTTCCCATTCTTCTTTTTAACAAATCAACTATGTCGAGATATAATTTACATACTACAAAATGTTTACAGGTCAGCCAATGTTGACAAATGCAAACATCTGTGTAGATGTTATGCAATAAAGATATGAAGTATTGCCATCACCCCAGGGATTCTCTTGTGGTCCATCTCATTCTATTCCTGTCCCCCACCCTCGGTCCCAAGAACACTGGTCTACTTTCTGTCACTAGAGGTTCATATAAATAGAATCATAG
>NW_024356163.1:0-501 GCF_902729225.1 Pteropus medius | reverse complement strand
TTCTCTTGCTTGTAAACGAAGGTGATCAAACCTCCCTTGCAGGCTGCAGAGCAGCTTAACATAGGGGCCGTCACAGAGGAGATGCTCCGTGAGGGACAGTTGCGATTACGTTTATCCCGCCAGCCTCCAGGATGGAAAAATCGTTTTCCGTATGGGGGCCGTAGAACTGACACGGGATATGCTTAATTTGGTGGCCAGTCACCTTCCACGCTCCTGTCTTTCCCCCACAGTTCACTTACTCGGTCATTCTTCTACTCATTCGTGTATTCTTTAATTCATTTATTAATTCATTTGTCAAACCCCCAAACCCTCGATTGTGGGCTGGATCCGATGCTGCCTGGTTTGCTGGGACCATCCCGGTTTCAGCACTGAATTTTTCTCAGCACCCGGGAAACCCCGGTGGTTGGTTCCCATCGGGCGCGTGGACTGAGGGAGAGAAGACCAAGGGGGAAACACGGGCCATTTTCAAATATCTGACGGTTCTCGCGTGTGGGGGAACCG
>NW_024356162.1:0-21643 GCF_902729225.1 Pteropus medius | reverse complement strand
TTGATAAGGATCATCGGACCATCATGAGGAAATGTCCCTAGTCAAAGCAGGGACCTTAGGGTCTGAGAAGGGAGGGGACTTTAGGTCAAAGTTTTTTTTATTATTTCAGAAATATATTAACCCAGCCTGTTCGCCTTTACTCACTTCTTTGGTAGAACAATAGTAGAAAGTAATACATTGATGACTTAGATAACAGCTTTGTATCATCTTTCCCTTGTCTATGGACTGAGGCGGCACTGCAGAAGAAATGCAAGATCCCAGCGTGACAGATGCAGAAAGGTATAGAGCTCCGTGAAACTACAGTAGACACGGAACATGAGCCTTCTCAGCAGGAAACAGATACAGAAGAAGAGACCTCTCGTCCCTCAACATCGCTACTAAGAAGAAGTAGGTTCATGACTCTAAGAAAAGAGTTAAGCAGGAAGGTTAGTCGGGGCTTTCGGGTCTGCCTGCATAGACACCGAACTCGTCCTATTGTAAGAGAGTCTGCCCCTGCCCGTCTACAATTAAGCAAGCTGGAAGGCATTTTGGGGCTAAAGGTAACTCATAGTAGTAAAGAAGAAGGCAGAAAATTGTGTACCGGCTTTAGTCAATAAATCGCACCGTGCAATGAAGACCACAATGACATTCAACTCACATGAACCCCATTATACCATAAACATAAGGCGACGCATATGCCCAGAAGTTCATTAATTCCATTATAAGAGCCTGAATTCTGGGAACGAACATGCGCAAAAAGCAAATGATGAATCATGGAGTCCTGCCCGTCTTAATTGTCAGTCAAGAATGCTCAGTCTTCTCAAAATGTGTCGACTCAGAGCTAATAGGGAACAAAACCCTGAAGGCTTTGTCGCAGGACCTTTTGAGCCATGCCTCTCTTGCTCAGGCCCCCTTCCACGTCTGCAAGTGTACTTTTCTTCTAATGAAACTTGTCTTCTCTACAGTATTTCGTTGTCTCAATCAATCCATTGTTCCAGATGTCAAGAATGGACGACGTGCCGGGAGAGGATCCCCCCTCTCTGGAAACAGTGTCATCCTTTGTACTTCGTTCCTAATCAACGATTATACAATACATTTAGTGTCATGGTCTTCATAATCTAATATCATCTAGAACGCATCCAAACTTCTCTGCTTTTTCTCCTAACATAATAGTGATGTTTTTGAAAAGTTTATTCCAATTTGAATTTGTCAGAATCCTCTTTATTATTACATTGGAGTTAAAGATGAAAGAGTCTTACGATTTCTCCATGGTAATCCAATGGCATTATTTGCTCAAAATTGTTTACATTTTCTGCACTTGCCATGAAATCTTCACCTTAGATATGCTATGGGGTGAGGGAGTTGTTTGTGGGTTTGTTTAGATTTTGAGACTTTAAGTACTTTTGAACAGAAGTCGCGTTCTGCACGCGAGGACACGGAATTAAACTGGGGCCATTTAGTTCTCCAAAAGATTCGACCCGAGTCTCGCCATCTTTGGCTGGTGGACATCATAATACAGGTTTCTACCAGCAGGCTTCTAGTTAGTAAATCATAATTACTATGTTTTCCTGAGGATACACAAAAAAGTCTAGTCATTAAATGACTGGGACCTAGTACGGAGAACAGATTCATCTACACAGGACAGAATAGTTACCTGAGAGTGAGGATGGCAGAAACAAGCATTCGAAGTGCAGCTTTGAATATATGAAATGCCTTCTGAATGCCCATTGCATAGACCTTAGCTTTGAAAGCTGATGTCTTCATTTGCCAGAGCTAGGCTTTGTTGCCAGAAATACTTATTATACAGAGCCCTAGATAAGCAAAGCTCAGAGCCTAGACATATGCATTTTAGCCATACATAAGTAGGACCCACAGGACGATAATGCTGATTTCTCACCCCAGGGTTGGACGAGGGCTCTTCCTGAGCCGGGCACTGGGATGGGCATAGTGTCAGCATGTGCTGGCGTGCCGGTTGTGCACTGCAGATTCGAAGGTACTTTACATGTGAATGGGTTCACTTCAATTGCACAGTGCATCGCTCGTGTAACTCTATGAAAGTGACCTTGGAAAGAGGCTTGGATAGGCAGGACAGAGTATCGAAATAGGAAATGCGAAAGGTTGTGAATCCCGGAGCCGAATGTCACCAGGCCTCCTATTCTACTTGGACCTTTGTGAAGGAGAATTCTACTCGGTACCCCACCACAACAGGAGGAGTTCAGCGGAGATGAGGAATGACAACCAGACATTTAGAACGAGAGACCGCGAGGGAGTGCATTCGAATTCCCCAAGGCTTTTTAAAAGCAGGAGTGAGTTTCAGCTGCAGGCCCTAGGAAGAGACTCCACAGAAATGCCCAGAGGACTGATAACAAGACAAGGACTGGGATTGGGAAACAATGACCCAGAGTGTGCAACTATCCCGATTGACATCCATGTCAGCAGCTACCAGCACCAACTGCAGATGTCGATATGCGCCGAAGGCCAAGAAGGGTCTGTTATAGCCATCCACCAAAGATGCAGGGAAGAAATGGCGGGCACCCAACGACTGAGGGCGAGGAGAGAGCAAAGAGGACGGATCAAACTTCTTGACTGTAATCATCTGTAGCTAGATCATTTCTTGAAGAAGAGGAAGAAAGGCAAGGGGAGTGAGAAGCAGAGGAGGAGAGGGAAGAGGAGGAACTAAGAATTGTGCAGGGTGAGGAGCGCAGGGAAAGGAGAAAAGCAATGGGAGAAGTAGAGGAGGATGAATAGGAGGAGGGTGAAGGAAAGGGGGATGGGGAGGAAGAGAAAGGAGGAAAAGAGAAAAGGCAAGAAGCGGGTACAGGGGAAGACGTATGGGAGGAGAGAGCAGTCCTCATAACGATATTGGATTTTGAATTTAAACAATTTCAATGCCAAAAAATAAGTGATTGTTTACACAAATATTTGAGTTTTAAACTAGAACAGATTGAGTCCCCTCAACGGGCAAGGTTCAATCATTTCTTCCCTCAATTGAAATACATGTTCATGAGTAGGTCGATGTATGTTATAGATAGGTAATGTTAACTTGTGAACAAGTGAGTTAATGCTTGGAATGAGAAATCTGCTAAAAAATTACAACGTGCACAAAATCTAAGTGGTGTGAAACGCTTATGTGTCCAATGAGAAATTTCTCATATTCTACAGCTGAACTTCATGAAATAGTTGAAGGCTATGACATGAATCAGAGCTCTGCATGCCGAAAGAAAAATGAAAAATAAGAAAAGCTGTTATTTAAAAAATATGGATTTGTAATTACAAGATGTTTGGGAATCTCTCGTACCGAGAAGCACCATCTGACTTCACCCAATGACACAGGAACAATTCTGAGCTCACCTGTCTTATGTGGTATCGGAAAGAAGGAAGGGAGCACAGAGCAGGAACGGGAAGGTACTGTTCTCACAGGGAGGGGCAGCTCTGTTTGGCACCGCTTTTCACAAAAGCTCCCGGTCCCAAATGGAATAAGTGCTTGTTTCTTCTTCTGCTCATGGGTCCTTGATCCCGCCCTGTCCCACTAGCTCTGGGTCTTGCCGCATCCTTGATCCTCCTTCTTGCAAAAGCTCATTCACTCAGACCAGTCTGTTCTCAGGATGGGAAATCACAAAGCCAAGGGTCCTCACAACACTTGAGCTGACAGGAATTGGTGACTTGCCTTAGGTTCCGAAAAGGTTAAGCATGAAGCCATTTCAGACTGCGTAGAAGGAAGGAGCTAGCCTTACTATGAGGGCCAAGAACAGCAGAGAATAGGGAGGAAGAGGAGTACTGTTCTGGATCCCGAGCTTTCTGTGGGCTGAATCCTCACTCTAACCCTTGTCCTGGGGGTATATGTGAGCGGCAAGAGAAGGCATGAGGGTCAAAATATCGAGTTCCCTTCCAGTGTAAGCCAAGAGAGATGTATCAGCATAAAAACACATCAAACTCAAATGAGTAAAACGTAGCTTTTATTTTACAAGCTCAAAGAAGTGTGCAGTTTCATTCTGAAGTATTTTTATCTCACAATTTCCAAAAGGATGGGGAGGCATAAGCGGATAGGTCACGTGGCTCTTTGTATATGGCAACTCCACCGTTCTGTAGCTTAAGTCAGCATCCACAACCACTTTGAGAGATCGATAAAATTTCTCTACATGCCCATTTACCTACTGAGTAAATAGCTCAGCATATTTGTGGAGGCTACTTTAGGTATTCGGTGTTTATCGACCCTCTTTGGGATAGGTGAGGGCTTGTTGGGAATGACATCGGAACATCCTCTATCCACGATTGGTCGACGACACAGATGTGCACGGAAGACAGCTCCACCACAAAAGCCAGAGAAGGATGATGTGACCCACTTAATCCAGTCGACACAGGGGCGTCTTTCTCCTGGCTCCTCCCCAACACACACAATTGCTTCCAGTAGTAATCACAAGAGATTGCTCTGAGGGCATCGTCTGACTTGAAATGCCAAGATTATTCTTTTTTTCATTTTGTCTTGAACATGGGTCTGTTTCCTGATCTATTCTTTTCCATTGACAGAGTGTCAATCCCTGTTTTCGTTGATAAATCGATAGCCTAGATGTTCATATATCGTAGGGAAAGACCGCTATCATGGTTATTCCCAAACGTGTTCTCTTCCGTGTACTGAATAATCTGCTCACTCATGGCAAACTTCTGTTGGCGTTCATGATTATGTTTGCACTGAATGCATGGACTTATTTGTTATTTCATACCTCATTCTTACAGGAGTATATAACGTCTTCATTTGCGTGTTTAATTTGTATCTATTCTTTTCGCAAATTATCACATGACTGACTTGCTTCTTCTATAGAGACGTGCACTTAAGGCAGCGGTCCGAATGCCACATGCAAGTAAGTTATAGTGCATCAGAAATATGAAATGAAATTCGACAGGTTCACTCTACAGGACACCAATCCATGTGCTTCCATTAGTCCCCACACATTGTGTAAAATTCCATGCCGTATTTCTGGGAAATACCAACAGGCGTCACATTTGAAGTATAACAATATGGTTGTTCTGTACCAGAGACTTTCATGGTAATGTGGCTTGAGGATTGTTACTACCCACAGCCCTGTTTTCTACAAGCAAATGGCCCATATCGGGGAAAGGCAATGTGATAAGCAGAAAGGTAATTATTTTTCTACTTCTTTGCTCTCTAATCAAGACCAACTTTGATTCCTGCAGGAAATGCAGCAGCTGAGAATGTCTCCACGGTCTGCTAACATTCAAATTCACCTTGTCATGGTATTTACCAGATGAATTGCCTAGATAAAACCCAACCTAGATGGGAAATAGTTATGAGGAGAACTAGCATTTGCCCACAATAGTAACATGCTGCTGTTCACAGAAGTGCTAGGAGGAGAAGCTCGAGAGACAGGCTGCTTGTATTCCAGTAAAGCTTCTTTGTGACCTCGGGCAAGTCTTTTGACCTATCGGATCCACATGTTCACCATTTGTTAAGTGGGGATGACAGCTACACTTTCTCCCTTAGATGTTTGTGGGGTTCTCGACTATGCAACACCTTGTGCTCCATCAAGTGTGTACATTCGATCGTATCCCTGAAATATTTGCCAACATCTGCTGTTGAGAACCTCAGCTGGAATGTATCAGCATGCACCATGTTCTCAGAGAGTTGGGCCAACAATCCTTGCAGACATGCATTAGCTCACTTCCAGGTATCATCGTTGCCGGATATTCTGGTGTCTGCCTGGGACACAGATTGCTGTGATTCTGTGCCTCTAGGCTGCAAGAACTGCTGCTGGCAGAACTTATGGTTTTCAGGGAGTCATTACCCCAACTGAGGTACAAGGTGATAGGGTTCCATATCCTACGCATGTACCAAATTTCGGCCTCTGTCTACAGTGCCTTTGTGATGGCTGCTGCCTATGCATCTGTTGCAACAGAGTTCCTGATCCTAAGGGCGATTAGGGAAAACACTCGTTATACACCGTGGCACAACAAAGCCATTCCAACATGACTTCAGCCCAGAAACCATAAACCTCGGGAAGCACTCATTGCCGTCGATGAGCCCCTTGAGCCTGATGATAATAATTTGCAAATCTCTGGGAAAAGAATTTTATTAATATGATCTGGGTATTGGGGACCCCGAAGTACGTCTAGTACCTATCAAATACAAACAGCAAGCTGATCTGGATAAAGAGGGGAGAAATAAAAAATAAAAATACTGAAAGACAGGTTCAGTGTTTGATCCAGTGGGAAATCCTTTTCGTAGCAAAGCAGATAGGATGTGGTAAGTTTTGTCCTGACAAAACAATCCTTAGTTGAAACTATAGCAAGTGAAAATGCATTTAATACACCGAAACTCCTAAACATCATAGCTTAGCCTAGCCTACCTGAAATAGGCCCGGAGTGCTTACATTTCGGCTGTATCTGCAGTAACTGCGAACCTCTTCTTCTCAACGGAAACAGCAGACACAACTGAGTGTTTTGTAGACATGATGGGACGCAGAAACCCGACACGCGATGTCCAAAAAGCCCTGCAATGCAAAGGATACTACGTATCGGCAGTTGACGGTCGCCTTCGTTGGAATGTTGGGGAGCCGAGGCTCTCTATCATTGCCCAGGACCACGAGAGAATATCATACCTCATATCGCTAGCCAGGAAAAGAGGAAAACTAAAAAATCGAGGTACAGTTTCCACAGAATGTGTATCATTTTCGCAACATCGAGAGGGTTAAAGTCGTTAAGTTGAACCATCTTACATTGCGGAGCCTTCTGTACCATAAAACGAAAAAAAGATGTCGGCTGGCAATTTTGCCTCTGAGTTTGGGATCAATTTAGCATCCGCTAAAACCCACCAACTGGTAACCCCTCATTACCTATTCGGTCCTGGGGCTCAAAGTCCCGTTGCGCCTGTACTTTGGGAATCCTGCTAACTATAAACAAACTACGCCTTATAATCTGGGAGCAGTTACCAAACATAAAATAGAGAGTACATTAGTATAATTAGCCACAAGTCCTGAAGTTGTTCATTCCTCTCCGGCGATTCTTGACTTAATGGGAAGAACTTTGTTATCAAGCGACTGAAAAGTAAAGGGAAATTTTACAAGTTATCGGCACCATCATGCATGATGGAGATTGCACAAAACTTTCTAAACAGCATGAAACTCAAGGATCCGCACAACTGATTGAATTTCAGGCAGTTGTCTCAGCCCTGCATTATCTTGCCAACAAGTCCTCGAATCTGAAAATTGTGACAGATCCTTTGACCATTGCCAAAGAACTGGCCATCTGATACAACCAATGGCAGCTTCAAAAAGTCCACATGCAAGGTTGCTTTCAACAAGGTAACTTTCTCTGGAAATTTTTGGCCTCCTAGACGCCAAAAACATAAATCAGGTATGCAAGGCTGGTTCAACATTTGAAGATTGATTAATGTGATCAATCACATCAAGGATAACGTGTGGAAATAGAAAACCCGATCCCGACTGCAGAGGCCCAGGAAGAGCATTGGCTCGGTTAGTGGAGACACTTGGGATTTCATCGGATTTCTAGGAGAAATGACAGGAGAAAAAGTGGCCACCACTAAGCCCTGCAAGTTCTGCTCTTTCCTGCTGCAACAGGTGGGAGAGGCTCAGAGGGCATTGCCAGGGGACAATCGTCAGCTAAGCACACCCTAGTGCTGAGATGACATCTATGTTGATGCCGTCTGTGTCATTTGTTTCTTCCAGAAAACCGAATGCCTTGAGACAATGCTTGGGAACTGCATTTGGACTGTTGGTCCACAGAGCCAACGCTTTCATTGCCGCTTGAATCAGGGCTCTGTTCCACACAACACGTGGACCTGACACATACACTGGAAACTGTGCCAGGATGCAAAGACACAATTTTGAAAGGGGAAGAGTCATCCTCCAGACATAACAGCCCACCATGCAGCCCCAAGGAGACCCAGATTAACAGAATGTGGTATGCCGAGTGTGCTCTCCTCTCAGTTACCTGCATGTATTTCCTGCACACCCTGATTTATTCTCCAGCATTTAGGTTTTACAACTTTGAAGCCTATGGAAGAGTTGAGGTAATACTACAAAGAACACCTATATACCCTTTGCCTACACTGAGCAATTGTTTCAACATTCCTATTTTTGATCCCATCACACAAACTAATTCTCTTTCTCTTTCTCCCTCTCTCTCTCTTTCTCTCCCTCCCTCCCTCCTTCCCTCACTCCCTCCCTCACTCACTCTCTCCGACGCTCTCTCTCTTTCGGGTGGACTTACACAGGCATACATTATTACAGTTACATTTCTGTCATTCGAAATATCCCCCAATGGTCCTAATATTGATACGGGACATCACGTTTAAAATTCTGCAACTTACAGCGGGAAATGATACGGGACATCTCTTGCAGAGTTCCTAGTTTATGGTTTTCTTTTTTCTTTAGTAAAACTAATTAAGTTTTCTTCCCTCCTTTCTGTGGGACAAAGGCCCTCTCCCCCAAATCCAAATAATGACCCTGAAACTGTTCACTCACCTCCTCTGGCTTTTGATAAGAATCATCGGACCACCATGAGGGAATGGCCCTAGTCAAAGCAGGGTCCTCTGCGTCTCAGAACAAAGAGGAATTCAGGCCAAAGGATTTTATTCTTTCAGAAATATATCAACCCAGCCTATTCTCATTTCCTCATTTCTTTGGTAAAACACTAGTAGAAAGTAATACCTAGATGATATAGTTAACAACATTGTATCATCTTTTCCTTCTCAAGTGACCGGGGCAGCACTTCAGCAGAAACACAAGATACCCGGCATGAGTGAGGCAATAAAGGGATACGACAGCGTGAAACATCAATAGACAGGGACGATGACCCTTCTCAGCAGGAAGCAGACACAGAAGAACAGACCTCCAACCCCTCAACATCGCTACTAAGAAGAAGCGGGTTCATGGTTCTTAGAAAAGAGTTAAGCAGGAAAGATAGATTGGGGCTTTAGGGTCTGCATGCAAAGACACCGAGGTCGTCCTGTTGGAAGAAGGGTCTGCCCATGTCCGCCCACAATTAAGCAAGCGAGAAGGCATTTTGGGGCTATAGGTAACGCATAGCAGTAAACAAGAAGGCAGAAAATTGGGTAGGGCTTTTAGCCAGTCAATCGCACCGTGCAATGAAGACCTCAACGACCTTCAACTCACATGAACCCCATTATACCATGATCATAAGGCGACGCGTATGCCCAGAAGTTCATTAAGTCCATTATAACAGGCTGAATTCTGGGAAGGAACATGCGTAGAAAGCAAATGATGGATCACGGAGTCCTGCCAGTCTTAATTGTCAATCAAGAATGCTCAGTGCTCTCAAAAATGCCCACCTAGAGCAAATAGGGAACAAAACCCCGAAAGCTTGGTCGCCAGGATTTTTGAGCCACGCCTTTCTTGCTCAGGCCCGCTTCCACATCTGCAAGTGGACTTTCCCTTCTAAAGAAACTTGTCTTCTCTACAGTATTTCGTTATCTCGCTCTATCCATTGTTCCAGACATCAAGAATGGGATGACGTGCCGGGAGAGGATCCCGCTCTCCGGCAACAGTGTCATCCTTTGTACCTCGTTCCAAATCAACGATGATAAAACACACTTAGTGTCATGGTCTTCATAATCTAATATCATCTAGAAGGAATCCAAACTTGGGTGCTTTTTCTCCTTACACAGTAGTGATGCTTTATGATCAGATCTTAAAGCCAGCATCGCTGACCATTGCCCAGTTAACCTGTTGAAACACAAGAACACCATTATGACATTTTGGTAACTGCTCCCACGGGAGAAGTTTTCAGTGCGGAGATTTTGCTAAAGCCTATGAAGAGTGCTGAGGACAAGAGAGCTGAATGTCCAGGGAACAGAGAAGCAGACAAGCAGAAGATCCCCAGACATAGGTAATATCTACTTTCTTTCCAGCAGCATCTCCCTTACTATTCTCAGGCCTGATGACGAAGTAACCCAAGTGCTTGTTGCCAGGCCTTGGCTCATATCAACAGTTGTGATGACTCGGCTCTGAAGGTCATTGTGAGGCGTGATGTCACGTCTAGCTGCCTAACCAATCAGGTCCTGGGCCTCAGGCAAATAGTGGGAGGGGAAAGGAGGGAACTGCTCCTCTCTCTACTTTCGTTCCCTTCTAGATCATTTGCCGCTCCTTCAGGAACCGAAGCTGCTCAGTGGTCTGGGATAGAAAACATGCCCATACACCAAGACATTGTGGCATTCATTTTGTTCTGCCATCAACAAACCGATTGAGCTGAGCAACTCCACCCCTGATGTGTAATGCCAGGTTTAAGACTGTCATTTGTCCAAATTAGTAAAAATACAACGCATACAGAAGGCATTAGGGACAAGGGCACAAAGGACAGGTGATCCGATTTCCCGTCACATTCCTGTGGGATTTCGGGCAAATGCCATCAACTCTGATCCTCTTTACAAAGCAGGGAACACAACAGCACCTCCACTCTTAGAGGTTTCTGAAGATCAGATGAGACGAGACAGTTTTCCCCACTCATGTGCGGTGTGGCTCACAGTGGTGTTACATTTGGTGGACTGCGGTCTGAAACATCAAGAATGGGATGACGTGCCGGGAGAGGATCCTGCTCTCCGGTAACAGTGTCATCCTTTGTACTTCGTTCCTAATCAACGATTATAAAATACACTTAGTGTCATGGTCTTCATAATCTAATATCATCTAGAAGGCATCCAAACTTGGGTGCTTTTTCTCCTTACACAATAGCGATGTTTGTGAAAAGTTTATTCCAATTTTAATTTGTGTTCCATTCCTTGATTATGACATTGGAGTTAAAGATGAAAGAGTCTCACGATTTCTCCGTGGTAATCAACGGATGATATCCTCTTTACAATCACAAGTAATCGGAGCGTGTGTCAAAGTCATTGTTTTCTACGATCGTTTAACCAATGATTTTGCATCCAAAGAAAACTTTTTCCTCAATAAATTATTATCAAGCAGGCTAAAAATATGGATAATTTTAAGGGGAATTTTCTTTTCCATCTGTTAGTTGGCATGATTTCCTCATAATGGTTTACATTTTCTACGCTTGCCATGAATCCTTCAGCTTAGATATGTTATAGGTTGGGGGGTTGTTTGTGGGTTTGTTTAGATTTTAAGCCTTTTATGTGTTCATCGGCCCTCTTGTGGCTAGGTGAGGGCTTGTTGGGAATGACATCGGAACGTCCTCTATCCACGATTGTTCGACGACACAGACGTGCCCGGAAGAGAGCTCAAGCGCGAAACCCTGAGAAGGATGATGTGACCCACTTAATCCAGTCGACACAGGGGCGTCTTTCTCCTGGCTCCTCCCCCACACACACAATTGCTTCCAGTAGTAATCACAAGAGATTGCTCTGAGGGCATCGTCTGACTTGAAATGCCAAGATTATTCTTTTTTTCCTTTTGTCATGAACATGGGTCTGTTTCCTGATCTATTCTTTTCCATTGACAGAGTGTCAATCCCTGTTTGAGTTGTTAAATCGATAGCCTAGATGTTCATATATCGTAGGGAAAGACCGCTATCATGGTTATTCCCAAACGTGTTCTCTTCCGTGTACTGAATAATCTGCTCACTCATGGCAAACTTCTGTTGGCATTCATGACTATGTTTGCACTGAATGCATGGACTTATTTGTTATTTCATACCTCATTCTTACAGGAGTATATAACGTCTTCATTTGCGTGTTGAATTTGTATCTATTCTTTTCGCAAATTATCTCATGACTGACTTGCTTCTTCTATAGAGACATGCACTTAAGGCAGCGGTCCGAATGCCACATGCAAGTAAGTTATAGTGCATCAGAAATATGAAATGAAATTCGACAGGTTCACTCTACAGGACACCAATCCATGTGCTTCCATTAGTCCCCACACATTCTGTAAAAATCCATGCCGTATTTCTGGGCAATACCAAAAGGCATCACATTTGAATGATAACAATATGTTTGTTCTGTACCAGAGACTTTCATGGTAATGTGGCTTGAGGATTGTTACTACCCACAGCCCTGTTTTCTACAAGCAAATGGCCCATATCAGGGAAAGGCAATGTGATAAGCAGAAAGGGAATTATTTTGCTCCTTCTTTGCTCTCTAATCAAGACCAACTTTGATTCCTGCAGGAAATGCAGCAGCTGAGAATGTCTCCACGGTCTGCTAACATTCAAATACACCTTGTCATGGTATTTACCAGATGAATTGCCTAAGTAAAACCCAACCTAGATGGGAAATAGTTATGAGGAGAACTAGCCTTTGCCCACAATAGTAACATGCTGCTGTTCACAGAAGTGGTAGGAGGAGAAGCTCGAGAGACAGGCTGCTTGTATTCCAGTCCAGCTTCTTTGTGACCTCGGGCAAGTCTTTTGACCTATAGGATCCACATGTTCACCATTTGTTAAGTGGGGATGAGAGCTACACTTCCTACCTTAGATGTTTGTGAGGTTGTCGGCTATGCAACACCTTGTGCTCCATCAAGTGTGTACATTCGATCGTATCCCTGAAATATTTGCCAACATCTGCTGTTGAGAACCTCAGCTGGAATGAATCAGCATGCACCATGTTCTCAGAGTGTTGGGCCAACAATCTTTGCAGACATGCATTAGCTCAGTTCCAGATCTCATCGTTGCCGGATATTCTGGTGTCTGCCTGGGACACAGATTGCTGTGATTCTGTGCCTCTAGGCTGGAAGCACTGCTGCTGGCAGAACTTATGGTTTTCAGGGAGTCATTAACCCAACTGAGGTACAAGGTGATAAGGTTCCATATCCTACGCATGTACCAAATTTCGGCCTCTGTCTACAGTGACTTTGTGATGGCTGCTGCCTATGCATCTGTTGCAACAGAGTTCCTGATCCTAAAGGCAATTAGGGAAAACACTCGTTATACACCGTGGCACAACAAAGCCATTCCAACATGACTTCAGCCCAGAAACCATAAACCTCGGGAAGCACTCATTGCCGTCGATGAGCCCCTTGAGCCTGATGATAATAATTTGCAAATCTCTGGGAAAAGAATTTTATTAATATGATCTGGGTAGTGGGGACCCCGAAGTACGTCTAGTACCTATCAAATACAAACAGCAAGCTGATCTGGATAAAGAGGGGAGAAATAAAAAATAAAAATACTGAAAGACAGGTTCAGTGTTTGATCCAGTGGGAAATCCTTTTCGTAGCAAAGCAGATAGGATGTGGTAAGTTTTGTCCTGACAAAACAATCCTTAGTTGAAACTATAGCAAGTGAAAATGCATTTAATACACCGAAACTCCTAAACATCATAGCTTAGCCTAGCCTACCTGAAATAGGCCCGGAGTGCTTACATTTCGGCTGTATCTGCAGTAACTGCGAACCTCTTCTTCTCAACGGAAACAGCAGACACAACTGAGTGTTTTGTAGACATGATGGGACGCAGAAACCCGACACGCGATGTCCAAAAAGCCCTGCAATGCAAAGGATACTACGTATCGGCAGTTGACGGTCGCCTTCGTTGGAATGTTGGGGAGCCGAGGCTCTCTATCATTGCCCAGGACCACGAGAGAATATCATACCTCATATCGCTAGCCAGGAAAAGAGGAAAACTAAAAAATCGAGGTACAGTTTCCACAGAATGTGTATCATTTTCGCAACATCGAGAGGGTTAAAGTCGTTAAGTTGAACCATCTTACATTGCGGAGCCTTCTGTACCATAAAACGAAAAAAAGATGTCGGCTGGCAATTTTGCCTCTGAGTTTGGGATCAATTTAGCATCCGCTAAAACCCACCAACTGGTAACCCCTCATTACCTATTCGGTCCTGGGGCTCAAAGTCCCGTTGCGCCTGTACTTTGGGAATCCTGCTAACTATAAACAAACTACGCCTTATAATCTGGGAGCAGTTACCAAACATAAAATAGAGAGTACATTAGTATAATTAGCCACAAGTCCTGAAGTTGTTCATTCCTCTCCGGCGATTCTTGACTTAATGGGAAGAACTTTGTTATCAAGCGACTGAAAAGTAAAGGGAAATTTTACAAGTTATCGGCACCATCATGCATGATGGAGATTGCACAAAACTTTCTAAACAGCATGAAACTCAAGGATCCGCACAACTGATTGAATTTCAGGCAGTTGTCTCAGCCCTGCATTATCTTGCCAACAAGTCCTCGAATCTGAAAATTGTGACAGATCCTTTGACCATTGCCAAAGAACTGGCCATCTGATACAACCAATGGCAGCTTCAAAAAGTCCACATGCAAGGTTGCTTTCAACAAGGTAACGTTCTCTGGAAATTTTTGGCCTCCTAGACGCCAAAAACATAAATCAGGTATGCAAGGCTGGTTCAACATTTGAAGATTGATTAATGCGATCAGTCACATCAAGGATAACGGGTGGAAATAGAAAACCCGATCCCAGACTGGAGAGGCCGAGGAAGAGCATTGGCTCGGTTAGTGGAGACACTTGGGATTTCATCGGATTTCTAGGAGAAATGACAGGAGAAAAAGGGGCCACCACTAAGCCCTGCAAGTTCTGCTCTTTCCTGCTGCAACAGGTGGGAGAGGCTCAGAGGGCATTGCCGGGGGACAATCCTCAGCTAAGCACACCCAAGCGCTGTGATGACATCTATGTTGATGCCGTCTGTGTCATTTGTTTCTTCCAGAAAACCGAATGCCTTGAGACAATGCTTGGAACTGCATTTGGACTGTTGGTCCACAGAGCCAACGCTCTCATTGCCGCTGGAATCAGGGCTTTGTTCCACACAACACGTGCACCTGACACATACTCTTGAAACTGTGCCAGGATGCAAAGACACAATTTTGAAAGGGGAAGAGTCATCCTCCAGACATAACAGCCCACCATGCAGCCCCCAGGAGACCCAGATTAACAGAATGTGGTATGCAGAGTGTGCTCTCCTCTCAGTTACCTGCATGTGTTTCCTGCACACCCTGATTTTTTCTCCAGCATTTAGGTTTTACAACTTGGAAGCCTATGGAAGAGTTGAGGTAATACTACAAAGAACACCTATATACCCTTTGCCTACACTGAGCAATTGTTTCAACTTTCCTATTTTTGATCCCATCACACAAACTAATTCTCTTTCTCTTTCTCTCTCTATCTCTCTCTCTCTCTCTCCCTCCCTCCCTCACTCACTCACTCACTCTCTCCGACTCTCTCTCTCTTTCGGGTGTACTTACACAGGCATACATTATTACAGTTACATTTCTGTCATTCCAAAAATCCCCCAATGGTCCTAATATTGATACGGGACATCACGTTTAAAATTCTGCAACTTACAGCGGGAAATGATACGGGACATCTCTTGCAGAGTTCCTAGTTTATGGTTTTCTTTTTTCTTTAGTAAAACTAATTAAGTTTTCTTCCCTCCTTTCTGTGGGACAAAGGCCCTCTCCCCCAAATCCAAATAATGACCCTGAAACTGTTCACTCACCTCCTCTGGCTTTTGATAAGAATCATCGGACCACCATGAGGGAATGGCCCTAGTCAAAGCAGGGTCCTCTGCGTCTCAGAACAAAGAGGAATTCAGGCCAAAGGATTTTATTCTTTCAGAAATATATCAACCCAGCCTATTCTCATTTCCTCATTTCTTTGGTAAAACACTAGTAGAAAGTAATACCTAGATGATATAGTTAACAACATTGTATCATCTTCTTCACTTCTCAAAGGGATACGGCTGCGTGAAACCTCAATAGACAGGGACGATGACCCTTCTCAGCAGGAAGCAGAAACAGAAGAACAGACCTCCAACCCCTCAACATCGCTACTAAGAAGAAGCGGGTTCATGGTTCTTAGAAAAGAGTTAAGCAGGAAAGATAGATTGGGGCTTTAGGGTCTGCATGCAAAGACACCGAGGTCGTCCTGTTGGAAGAAGGGTCTGCCCATGTCCGCCCACAATTAAGCAAGCGAGAAGGCATTTTGGGGCTAAAGGTAACGCATAGCAGTAAACAAGAAGGCAGAAAATTGGGTAGGGCTTTTAGCCCGTCAATCGCACCGTGAAATGAAGACCTCAACGACCTTCAACTCACCTGAACCCCATTATACCATGATCATAAGGCGAAGCGTATGCCCAGAAGTTCATTAAGTCCATTATAACAGGCTGAATTCTGGGAAGGAACATGCGTAGAAAGCAAATGATGGATCACGGAGTCCTGCCAGTCTTAATTGTCAATCAAGAATGCTCAGTGCTCTCAAAAATGCCCACCTAGAGCAAATAGGGAACAAAACCCCGAAAGCTTGGTCGCCAGGATTTTTGAGCCACGCCTTTCTTGCTCAGGCCCGCTTCCACATCTGCAAGTGGACTTTCCCTTCTAAAGAAACTTGTCTTCTCTACAGTATTTCGTTATCTCGCTCTATCCATTGTTCCAGACATCAAGAATGGGATGACGTGCCGGGAGAGGATCCCGCTCTCCGGCAACAGTGTCATCCTTTGTACCTCGTTCCAAATCAACGATGATAAAACACACTTAGTGTCATGGTCTTCATAATCTAATATCATCTAGAAGGAATCCAAACTTGGGTGCTTTTTCTCCTTACACAGTAGTGATGCTTTATGATCAGATCTTAAAGCCAGCATCGCTGACCATTGCCCAGTTAACCTGTTGAAACACAAGAACACCATTATGACATTTTGGTAACTGCTCCCACGGGAGAAGTTTTCAGTGCGGAGATTTTGCTAAAGCCTATGAAGAGTGCTGAGGACAAGAGAGCTGAATGTCCAGGGAACAGAGAAGCAGACAAGCAGAAGATCCCCAGACATAGGTAATATCTACTTTCTTTCCAGCAGCATCTCCCTTACTATTCTCAGGCCTGATGACGAAGTAACCCAAGTGCTTGTTGCCAGGCCTTGGCTCATATCAACAGTTGTGATGACTCGGCTCTGAAGGTCATTGTGAGGCGTGATGTCACGTCTAGCTGCCTAACCAATCAGGTCCTGGGCCTCAGGCAAATAGTGGGAGGGGAAAGGAGGGAACTGCTCCTCTCTCTACTTTCGTTCCCTTCTAGATCATTTGCCGCTCCTTCAGGAACCGAAGCTGCTCAGTGGTCTGGGATAGAAAACATGCCCATACACCAAGACATTGTGGCATTCATTTTCTTCTGCCATCAACAAACCGATTGAGCTGAGCAACTCCACCCCTGATGTGTAATGCCAGGTTTAAGACTGTCATTTGTCCAAATTAGTAAAAATACAACGCATACAGAAGGCATTAGGGACAAGGGCACAAAGGACAGGTGATCCGATTTCCCGTCACATTCCTGTGGGATTTCGGGCAAATGCCATCAACTCTGATCCTCTTTACAAAGCAGGGAACACAACAGCAACTCCACTCTTAGAGGTTTCTGAAGATCAGATGAGACGAGACAGTTTTCCCCACTCATGTGCGGTGTGGCTCACAGTGGTGTTACATTTGGTGGACTGCGGTCTGAAACATCAAGAATGGGATGACGTGCCGGGAGAGGATCCTGCTCTCCGGTAACAGTGTCATCCTTTGTACTTCGTTCCTAATCAACGATTATAAAATACACTTAGTGTCATGGTCTTCATAATCTAATATCATCTAGAAGGCATCCAAACTTGGGTGCTTTTTCTCCTTACACAATAGCGATGTTTGTGAAAAGTTTATTCCAATTTTAATTTGTGTTCCATTCCTTGATTATGACATTGGAGTTAAAGATGAAAGAGTCTCACGATTTCTCCGTGGTAATCAACGGATGATATCCTCTTTACAATCACAAGTAATCGGAGCGTGTGTCAAAGTCATTGTTTTCTACGATCGTTTAACCAATGATTTTGCATCCAAAGAAAACTTTTTCCTCAATAAATTATTATCAAGCAGGCTAAAAATATGGATAATTTTAAGGGGAATTTTCTTTTCCATCTGTTAGTTGGCATGATTTCCTCATAATGGTTTACATTTTCTACGCTTGCCATGAATCCTTCAGCTTAGATATGTTATAGGTTGGGGGGTTGTTTGTGGGTTTGTTTAGATTTTAAGCCTTTTATGTGTTCATCGGCCCTCTTGTGGCTAGGTGAGGGCTTGTTGGGAATGACATCGGAACGTCCTCTATCCACGATTGTTCGACGACACAGACGTGCCCGGAAGAGAGCTCAAGCGCGAAAGCCTGAGAAGGATGATGTGACCCACTTAATCCAGTCGACACAGGGGCGTCTTTCTCCTGGCTCCTCCCCAACACACACAATTGCTTCCAGTAGTAATCACAAGAGATTGCTCTGAGGGCATCGTCTGACTTGAAATGCCAAGATTATTCTTTTTTTCCTTTTGTCATGAACATGGGTCTGTTTCCTGATCTATTCTTTTCCATTGACAGAGTGTCAATCCCTGTTTTAGTTGTTAAATCGATAGCCTAGATGTTCATATATCGTAGGGAAAGCCCGCTATCATGGTTATTCCCAAACGTGTTCTCTTCCGTGTACTGAATAATCTGCTCACTCATGGCAAACTTCTGTTGGCGTTCATGATTATGTTTGCACTGAATGCATGGACTTATTTGTTATTTCATACCTCATTCTTACAGGAGTATATAACGTCTTCATTTGCGTGTTTAATTTGTATCTATTCTTTTCGCAAATTATCACATGACTGACTTGCTTCTTCTATAGAGACGTGCACTTAAGGCAGCGGTCCGAATGCCACATGCAAGTAAGTTATAGTGCATCAGAAATATGAAATGAAATTCGACAGGTTCACTCTACAGGACACCAATCCATGTGCTTCCATTAGTCCCCACACATTGTGTAAAAATCCATGCCGTATTTCTGGGCAATACCAACAGGCGTCACATTTGAAGTATAACAATATGGTTGTTCTGTACCAGAGACTTTCATGGTAATGTGGCTTGAGGATTGTTACTACCCACAGCCCTGTTTTCTACAAGCAAATGGCCCATATCGGGGAAAGGCAATGTGATAAGCAGAAAGGTAATTATTTTTCTACTTCTTTGCTCTCTAATCAAGACCAACTTTGATTCCTGCAGGAAATGCAGCAGCTGAGAATGTCTCCACGGTCTGCTAACATTCAAATTCACCTTGTCATGGTATTTACCAGATGAATTGCCTAGATAAAACCCAACCTAGATGGGAAATAGTTATGAGGAGAACTAGCATTTGCCCACAATAGTAACATGCTGCTGTTCACAGAAGTGCTAGGAGGAGAAGCTCGAGAGACAGGCTGCTTGTATTCCAGTAAAGCTTCTTTGTGACCTCGGGCAAGTCTTTTGACCTATCGGATCCACATGTTCACCATTTGTTAAGTGGGGATGACAGCTACACTTTCTCCCTTAGATGTTTGTGGGGTTCTCGACTATGCAACACCTTGTGCTCCATCAAGTGTGTACATTCGATCGTATCCCTGAAATATTTGCCAACATCTGCTGTTGAGAACCTCAGCTGGAATGTATCAGCATGCACCATGTTCTCAGAGAGTTGGGCCAACAATCCTTGCAGACATGCATTAGCTCACTTCCAGGTATCATCGTTGCCGGATATTCTGGTGTCTGCCTGGGACACAGATTGCTGTGATTCTGTGCCTCTAGGCTGCAAGAACTGCTGCTGGCAGAACTTATGGTTTTCAGGGAGTCATTACCCCAACTGAGGTACAAGGTGATAGGGTTCCATATCCTACGCATGTACCAAATTTCGGCCTCTGTCTACAGTGCCTTTGTGATGGCTGCTGCCTATGCATCTGTTGCAACAGAGTTCCTGATCCTAAGGGCGATTAGGGAAAACACTCGTTATACACCGTGGCACAACAAAGCCATTCCAACATGACTTCAGCCCAGAAACCATAAACCTCGGGAAGCACTCATTGCCGTCGATGAGCCCCTTGAGCCTGATGATAATAATTTGCAAATCTCTGGGAAAAGAATTTTATTAATATGATCTGGGTAGTGGGGACCCCGAAGTACGTCTAGTACCTATCAAATACAAACAGCAAGCTGATCTGGATAAAGAGGGGAGAAATAAAAAATAAAAATACTGAAAGACAGGTTCAGTGTTTGATCCAGTGGGAAATCCTTTTCGTAGCAAAGCAGATAGGATGTGGTAAGTTTTGTCCTGACAAAACAATCCTTAGTTGAAACTATAGCAAGTGAAAATGCATTTACTACACCGAAACTACTAAACATCATAGCTTAGCCTAGCCTACCTTTAATAGGCCCGGAGTGCTTACATTTGGGCTGTATCTGCAGTTACTGCGAACCTCTTCTTCTCAACGGAAACAGCAGACACAACTGAGTGTTTTGTAGACATGATGGGACGCAGAAACCCGACACGCGATGTCCAAAAAGCCCTGCAATGCAAAGGATACTACGTATCGGCAGTTGACGGTCGCCTTCGTTGGAATGTTGGGGAGCCGAGGCTCTCTATCATTGCCCAGGACCACGAGAGAATATCATACCTCATATCGCTAGCCAGGAAAAGAGGAAAACTAAAAAATCGAGGTACAGTTTCCACAGAATGTGTATCATTTTCGCAACATCGAGAGGGTTAAAGTCGTTAAGTTGAACCATCTTACATTGCGGAGCCTTCTGTACCATAAAACGAAAAAAAGATGTCGGCTGGCAATTTTGCCTCTGAGTTTGGGATCAATTTAGCATCCGCTAAAACCCACCAACTGGTAACCCCTCATTACCTATTCGGTCCTGGGGCTCAAAGTCCCGTTGCGCCTGTACTTTGGGAATCCTGCTAACTATAAACAAACTACGCCTTATAATCTGGGAGCAGTTACCAAACATAAAATAGAGAGTACATTAGTATAATTAGCCACAAGTCCTGAAGTTGTTCATTCCTCTCCGGCGATTCTTGACTTAATGGGAAGAACTTTGTTATCAAGCGACTGAAAAGTAAAGGGAAATTTTACAAGTTATCGGCACCATCATGCATGATGGAGATTGCACAAAACTTTCTAAACAGCATGAAACTCAAGGATCCGCACAACTGATTGAATTTCAGGCAGTTGTCTCAGCCCTGCATTATCTTGCCAACAAGTCCTCGAATCTGAAAATTGTGACAGATCCTTTGACCATTGCCAAAGAACTGGCCATCTGATACAACCAATGGCAGCTTCAAAAAGTCCACATGCAAGGTTGCTTTCAACAAGGTAACGTTCTCTGGAAATTTTTGGCCTCCTAGACGCCAAAAACATAAATCAGGTATGCAAGGCTGGTTCAACATTTGAAGATTGATTAATGCGATCAGTCACATCAAGGATAACGGGTGGAAATAGAAAACCCGATCCCAGACTGGAGAGGCCGAGGAAGAGCATTGGCTCGGTTAGTGGAGACACTTGGGATTTCATCGGATTTCTAGGAGAAATGACAGGAGAAAAAGGGGCCACCACTAAGCCCTGCAAGTTCTGCTCTTTCCTGCTGCAACAGGTGGGAGAGGCTCAGAGGGCATTGCTGGGGGACAATCGTCAGCTAAGCACACCCAAGCGCTGCGATGACATCTATGTTGATGCCGTCTGTGTCATTTGTTTCTTCCAGAAAACCGAATGCCTTGAGACAATGCTTGGGATCACCATTTGGACTGTTGGTCCACAGAGCCAACACTTTCATTGCCGCTGAATTCAGGGCTCTGTTCCACACAACACGTGGACCTGACACATACTCTGGAAACTGTGCCAGGATGCAAAGACACAATTTTGAAAGGGGAAGAGTCATCC
>NW_024356161.1:0-403 GCF_902729225.1 Pteropus medius | reverse complement strand
CTTTCCTATAACAGCCCTCTAGTCATCGATTAATCAGTTATCATCGAGAATCAATTCCCTATCATTGAGAAAAAGTTCTCATTGGGTCTGTATTCTCCTTACGAACGTATTCACATCGTGAACACATTAGTCTTTTAATCTACCCTCCAATTCCCTTGTATTTCCCTCAGGATGTCATTTTCATGCGTTTTCACGCTAAGCTTTGACATTTCTTGAACTTGGATTCATAGACCACGATCTCAACAGTGTCCGTGTTCTTCTTCAGGCACCTGCTGCAAGGTATAATAGGAAAATAGTGTGTTTTCTTTTTCACCCCCAGAAAGAATCGTGCATGTGAGTGTTACCTTTCACACCACTTAAGCACGCTCTCTCTCTCTCTCTCTCTCTCTCTCTGTCTCTCTGT
>NW_024356160.1:0-575 GCF_902729225.1 Pteropus medius | reverse complement strand
ACAGAAAATAAGGACCAGGGACTCTCAGGCTAGCAAACCTGAGCACATTCAGAGTACACGTTAACGACGGACCCGGGGTCTGTCTTAGTGTAGGCATAAGATGATGGCGTGAGAGACTCCTCTCAGCCGCCTGTGGCTAAGGCCCACGCAAAGCGAAGGGAGCTGACATAGCGGGAGGGTCTCGGGATGCTGCGCGTTCCGCCTCCGCAGGGGGGCTGCTTGGTTCGCACTTCTCGCCAGAATCACGCATCGTAACAGAAAATCCATTTGTTTCACTTTCAGATGAGATGTTGTTAGTTTCCAGAGACCGAGGTATTATTATAATGAAAAACAGCATTATTGAGAAAATTCACAGACACACTGATACACAGACACCCTTATGTGTTCTAGGAGCTAAACCACACATCAACCAAATCATCCACTTCAGAAACAAAAATAAAATTATTTTTGTTTTTAAACAAAATTAAATTAAAATTATTTTTAATTTTTGTTTCTTGCATTTTCTGTTTACTACATTATTTTTTTTCCTAACCTTTGATAGAAAATCTAGAGCAAAATTATGATCTCAGGGGATT
>NW_024356159.1:0-442 GCF_902729225.1 Pteropus medius | reverse complement strand
CTCCATACTCCTGCGACCCTGCCAACTCTAACCTATTGCGGACTGCGGGGCTGCTCTGCGTAATATCCTCGTTTTTGTATGCTTTTCTCTGCCCTGATCAGGCGGCTATTTTACGTGAGAAACCGATGGTTCAAGGTGGTGTCTACCATTGCTTTTGCATCTGCACGAAAACCTCTCCAGTGCCAAACCCCTTACCTTCACTGGTGAGCTAGGTCACCTGAGGGATGGGGAATGGGATTAAGCACTGTTCTGCTAGGGGGCAAAAATTTGGGTCATGTACGGCTTACTGCTTTCATCTACCTTTTCAGTAATGCTTAACTGAATGCTTAAACGTGTGTGGCTGGCTCAAGTTTGGAAATCTATTACTCTGGCCCCACCTGCTGGCCATAGGCACTGCTCATGAGCGCAAAAAAAAAAAAAAAAAAAAAAAAAAAAAAAAAAA
>NW_024356157.1:0-7313 GCF_902729225.1 Pteropus medius | reverse complement strand
GTCCTGAAGTCTGATTTCCACTGCGGAATGCGGGAAGGAGCCGAGGCCTGAGGAAGGAGCCCCGGGGCCTCCGGGATAAAAAGAGATCATTCTGAATTGTGGCTCTGGAACGCCCGGTGTCCACACTGCGGGGAGGTGGAGGTGCTAGGAGCGGCCTGTCTGATCTCAAATGTCTAAGGAAAACACAGCCTTTTGTTATAAAAATCACCATATACATATAAATATATATATAGAAAGAGAGAGAGAAATCCATAGATACATAGACAGATAGATAGATAGATAGATAGATAGATAGTTAGATAGATAGATGGATAGATAGATAGATATAGAGATATCTATAGATACACATAAAGATATAGATATAGATATATCTAGGGGAGCTCTGGAAAAAAGCACTCTACAGACGGGCATTTTGAGCCAGAATCGCAGACTTCCGAGAAAAGGCTCTCTTGCGGCCAATGCACAGCGCTCCCGGGGCCTTGGGCTCTGTGGGCGATGCTCGGTCATCTGCTTGTACTGGGGTACCGAAGCTGGAGGAGCACTCACTGACAGTTTGAGCTCCTAGAGGTACAAACTACGTCTCATTCGTCTCTGTATCCTCTTGCAGGGTTCAGGGCCACACACAGACAGCGTACCCAGGGATGCTTTGGCCCCTCCGTCCATGGCGGCCGTCACCCGGTGGGAAGACTTCAGTTGGGAGGCACTGCAGACAGCTGTGGGTCTGAATTTGGCCTCCGTGCCTTAGGAGCTTTGCGATCAGCTCTCTGAGCCTTTCATTTCTTCATTTTGAATGCGTCCACGGGGACCATCATGACCATCCCAGGCAGAAAGGTGAGGGCGAGTGAGGTGTCTGCTTCCGTCCTGAAGTCTGATTTCCACTGCGGAAAGCGGGAAGGAGCCGAGGCCTTAGGAAGGAGCCCCGGGGCCTCTGGGATGAAAAGAGATCATGCTGAATGTGGCTCTGGAACGCCCGGTGTCCACACTGCGGGGAGGTGGAGGTGCGAGGAGCGGCCTGTCTTCTGTGGTAGAGCAGGGGTCCACGCAGGTTTCCTTCGAAAAACCACCATATACATATATATGCATATAGATGAACATATATATGCATATATATGTATATGGTAGCTTGGCAAAAAGCTCTCTGGTGACGTCCATTTCGAGCCAGAATCGCAGACTTCCGAGAAAAGGCTCACTTGCGGAAAATGCACAGCCCTCCCGGGGCCTTGGGGCTCTGTGGGCGATGCTCGGTCATCTGCGGGTACTGGGGTAGCGAAGTTGGAGGAGTGCTCACTGACACTTTGAGCTCCTAGAGGTCCAAACTACGTCTCATTCGTCTCTGTATCCTCTTGCAGGGTTGACGGCCACCCACAGACAGCGTAGCAAGGGATGCTTTGGCCCCTCCGTCCATGGGGGCCGTCACCCGCTGGAAAGAGGTCAGCTGGGAGACACTGCAGACAGCTGTGGTCTGAATTCGGCCTCCGTGCCTTAGGAGCTTTGCGATCAGCTCTCTGAGCCTTTCATTTCTTCATTTTGAATGCGTCCACGGGGACCATCACGACCATCCCAGGCAGAAAGGTGAGGGCGAGGGAGGTGTCTGCTTCCGTCCTGAAGTCTGATTTCCACTGCGGAAAGCGGGAAGGAGCCGAGGCCTTAGGAAGGAGCCCCGGGCCTCTGGGATGAAAAGAGATCATGCTGAATTGTGGCTCTGGAACGCCCGGAGTCCACACTGCGGGGAGGTGGAGGTGCGAGGAGCGGCCTGTCTCCTGTGGTAGAGCAGGGGTCCACGCAGGTTTCCTTCGAAAATCCACCATATACATATATATGCATATAGATGAACACATATATGCATATATATGTATATGGTAGCTTTGGCAAAAAGCTCTCTGGTGACGTCCATTTCGAGCCAGAATCGCAGACTTTCGAGAAAAGGCTCACTTGCGGCAAATGCACAGCCCTCCCGGGGCCTTGGGGCTCTGTGGGCGATGCTCGGTCATCTGCGGGTACTGGGGTAGCGATGTTGGAGGAGCGCTCACTGACACTTTGAGCTCTAGAGGTCCAAACTACGTCTCATTCGTCTCTGTATCCTCTTGCAGGGTTCACGGCCACCCACAGACAGCGTAGCCAGGGATGCTTGGCCCCTCCGTCCATGGGGGCCGTCACCCGCTGGAAAGAGGTCAGCTGGGAGACACTGCAGACAGCTGTGGGTCTGAATTCGGCCTCCGTGCCTTAGGAGCTTTGCGATCAGCTCTCTGAGCCTTCATTTCTTCATTTTGAATGCGTCCACGGGGACCATCACGACCATCCCAGGCAGAAAGGTGAGGGCGAGGGAGGTGTCTGCTTCCGTCCTGAAGTCTGATTTCCACTGCGGAAAGCGGGAAGGAGCCGAGGCCTAGGAAGGAGCCCCGGGGCCTCTGGGATGAAAAGAGATCATGCTGAATTGTGGCTCTGGAACGCCCGGTGTCCACACTATGGGGAGGTGGAGGTGCTAGGAGCGGCCTGTCTGATCTCAAATGTCTAAGGAAAACACAGCCTTTTGTTATAAAAATCACCATATATATATAAATATATATAGAAAGAGAGAGAGAAATCCATAGATACATAGATAGATAGATAGATAGATAGATAGAGAGATAGATAGATAGATAGTTAGATAGATAGATGGATAGATAGATAGATATAGAGATATCTATAGATACAGATAAAGATATAGATATAGATATATCTAGGGGAGCTCTGGCAAAAAGCACTCTACAGACGGGCATTTTGAGCCAGAATCGCAGACTTCCGAGAAAAGGCTCACTTGCGGCCAATGCACAGCGCTCCCGGGGCCTTGGGGCTCTGTGGGCGATGCTCGGTCATCTGCGGGTACTGGGGTAGCGAAGTTGGAGGAGCACTCACTGACACTTTGAGCTCCTAGAGGTACAAACTATGTCTCATTCGTCTCTGTATCCTCTTGCAGGGTTCACGGCCACCCACAGACAGCGTAGCCAGGGATGCTTTGGCCCCTCCGTCCATGGGGGCCGTCACCCGCTGGAAAGAGGTCAGCTGAGACACTGCAGACAGCTGTGGGTCTGAATTCGGCCTCCGTGCCTTAGGAGCTTTGCGATCAGCTCTCTGAGCCTTTCATTTCTTCATTTTGAATGCGTCCACGGGGACCATCACGACCATCCCAGGCAGAAAGGTGAGGGCTAGGGAGGTGTCTGCTTCCGTCCTGAAGTCTGATTTCCACTGCGGAAAGCGGGAAGGAGCCGAGGCCTTAGGAAGGAGCCTTGGGGCCTCTGGGATGAAAAGAGATCATGCTGAATTGTGGCTCTGGAATGCCCGGTGTCCCCACTGCGGGGAGGTGGAGGTGCTAGGAGCGGCCTGTCTGATCTCAAAATTTGCCCAAGGAAACACAGCCTTGTTATAAATCACCCATATATAAACATATATATAGAAAGAGAGAAGATAAACTATAGATGTTATTAGATAGATAGATAGATATAGATATGATAGATAGATAAGATAGATAGTTAGGTAGATAGATGGATAGATAGATAGATATAGAGATATTCATAGATACAATTTAAAGATATAGATATAGATAGTATTCTAGGGAGCTCTGGGCAAAAGCACCCCACAGAGGTATTTTGAGCTTTAAACTCCAGAATCTGAGCAGTGCTGCCTACTTGGCGGCCAATGCACAGCCTCCCGGGGCCTTGCTTCCGTGGGCCATGCTCGGTCACTGCTTGTACCGGGGGTATTCTATGGGAAGGGAGGAGCACCTCACTGACACCTTTGAGCCCTGACACAAAACTACGTCCCATCTGTCTCTGCATCCTCTGTAGGGTTCAGGGCCACCCACAGACAGCGTGTACCCAGGGATGCTTTGGCCTCTCCTGGCCCATGAGCGGCCACCGCAGTGGGAAGACTTCAGCCAGAGGCACTGCAGACAGCTGTGGGTCTGAATTCGGCCTGTGCCTTAGGGAGCTGGCGATCGCTCTCTGGAGTCTTTCATTCTTCATTTTGAATGTGGTCCAGTCGGGACCATTACAAGGACCATCCCAGGCAGAAAGGTGAGGCTAGGAGGCCCGCTCCCGCCCCTGAAGTCTGATTTCCACCGCGGAAAGCGGGAGCCGAGGCTCAGGAAGGCTCGGGCCCTCCCTCCCTCCCTCCCTCCCTCCCCCGGGATGAAAAGAGACTGGCGTTGAATTGTGGCTCTGAACGCCCGGGAAAAGTCCACACTGCGGGGAGGTGGAGGAGTGCCTGTCTCTGTAGAGCAGGGGTCCTGTTTCCTTCCAAAATCCACCATATACATATATGTGCATATATATATGCACATATATGTATATGGTAGCTTTGGCGAAAAGCTCTCTGGTGACGTCCATTTTGAGCCAGAATCGCAGACTTCCGAGAAAAGGCTCACTTGCGGCAAATGCACAGCCCTCCCGGGGCCTTGGGGCTCTGTGGGCGATGCTCGGTCATCTGCGGGTACTGGGGTAGTGAAGTTGGAGGAGCACTCACTGACACTTTGAGCTCCTAGAGGTACAAACTACGTCTCATTCGTCTCTGTATCCTTTTGCAGGGTTCAGGGACACCCACAGACAGCGTAGCCAGGGATGCTTTGGCCCCTCCGTCCATGGGGGCCGTCACCTGCTGGAAAGAGGTCAGCTGGGAGACACTGCATACAGCTGTGGGTCTGAATTCGGCCTCCGTGCCTTAGGAGCTTTGCGATCAGCTCTCTGAGCCTTTCATTTCTTCATTTTGAATGCGTCCACGGGGACCATCACGACCATCCCAGCAGAAAGGTGAGGGCGAGGGAGGTGTCTGCTTCCGTCCTGAAGTCTGATTTCCACTGCGGAAAGCGGGAAGGAGCCGAGGCCTTAGGAAGGAGCCCCGGGGCCTCTGGGATGAAAAGAGATCATGCTGAATTGTGGCTCTGGAACGCCCGGTGTCCACACTGCGGGAGGTGGAGGTGCTAGGAGCGGCCTGTCTGATCTCAAATGTCTAAGGAAAACACAGCCTTTTGTTATGAAAATAACCATATATATATAAATATATATATAGAAAGAGAGAGAAATCCATAGATACATTGATAGATAGATAGATAGATAGATAGATAGATAGATAGATAGATAAATAGATAGATGGATAGATAGATAGATATAGAGATATCTATAGATACACATAAAGATATAGATATAGATATATCTAGGGGAGGTCTGGCAAAAAGCACTCTACAGACGTGCATTTTGAGCCAGAATCGCAGATTTCCGAGAAAAGGCTCACTTGCGGCCAATGCACAGAGCTCCCGGGCCTTGGGCTCTGTGGGCGATGCTCGGTCATCTGCTTGTACTGGGCTACCGAAGTTGGAGGAGCACTCACTGACACTTTGAGCTCCTAGAGGTACAACCTACGTCTCATTCGTCTCTGTATCCTCTTGCAGGGTTCAGGGCCACCCACAGACAGCGTACCCAGGGATGCTTTGGCCCCTCCGTCCATGGCGGCCGTCACCCGGTGGGAAGACTTCAGTTGGGAGGCACCGCAGACAGCTGTGGGTCTGAATTCGGCCTCCGTGCCTTAGGAGCTTTGCGATCAGCTCTCTGAGCCTTTCATTTCTTCATTTTGAATGCGTCCACGGGGACCATCACGACCATCCCAGGCAGAAAGGTGAGGGCGAGGAGGTGTCTGCTTCCGTCCTGAAGTCTGATTTCCACTGCGGAAAGCGGGAAGGAGTCGAGGCCTTAGGAAGGAGCCCCGGGGCCTCTGGGATGAAAAGAGAACATGCGGAATTGTGGCTCTGGAACGCCCGGTGTCCACACTGCGGGGAGGTGAAGGTGCTAGAGTCGCCTGTCTGATCTCAAATGTCTAAGGAAAAGCACAGCCTTGTTAGTAAATCACCATATATATATATAAATATATAGAAAGAGAGAGAGAAATCCATAGATACATAGATAGATAGATAGATAGATAGATAGATAGATAGATAGTTAGATTTCTGATAGATGGATAGATAGATAGATATAGAGATATCTATAGATACATCTTTAAAGATATAGATATAGATATATCTAGGGGAGCTCTGGCAAAAAGCACTCTACAGACGGGCATTTTGAGCCAGAATCGCAGACTTCCGAGAAAAGGCCCACTTGCGGCCAATGCACAGCGCTCCCGGGGCCTTGGGCTCTGTGGGCGATGCTCGGTCATCTGCTTGTACTGGGGTACCGAAGTTGGAGGAGCACTCACTGACACTTTGAGCTCCTAGAGGTCCAAACTACGTCTCATTCGTCTCTGTATCCCCTTGCAGGGTTCACGGCCACCCACAGACAGCGTAGCCAGGGATGCTTTGGCCCCTCCGTCCATGGGGGCCGTCACCCGGTGGGAAGACTTCAGTTGGGAGGCACTGCAGACAGCTGTGGGTCTGAATTCGGCCTCCGTGCCTTAGGAGCTTTGCGATCAGCTCTCTGAGCCTTTCATTCTTCATTTTGAATGCGTCCACGGGGACCATCACGACCATCGCAGGCAGAAAGGTGAGGGCGAGGGAGGTGTCTGCTTCCGTCCTGAAGTCTGATCTCCACTGCGGAAAGCGGGAAGGAGCCGAGGCCTTAGGAAGGAGCCCCGGGGCCTCTGGGATGAAAAGAGATCATGCTGAATTGTGGCTCTGGAACGCCTGGTGTCCACACTGCGGGGAGGTGGAGGTGCGAGGAGCGGCCTGTCTTCTGTGGTAGAGCAGGGTCCACGCAGGTTTCCTTCGAAAATCCACCATATACATATATATGCATATAGATGAATATATATATGCATATATATGTATATGGTAGCTTTGGCAAAAAGCTCTCTGGTGACGTCCATTTCGAGCCAGAATCGCAGACTTCCGAGAAAAGGCTCACTTGCGGCAAATGCACAGCCCTCCCGGGGCCTGGGGCTCTGTGGGCGATGCTCGGTCATCTGCGGGTACTGGGGTAGCGAAGTTGGAGGAGCACTCACTGACACTTTGAGCTCCTAGAGGTACAAACTACGTCTCATTCGTCTCTGTATCCTCTTGCAGGGTTCACGGCCACCACAGACAGCGTAGCCAGGGATGCTTTGGCCCCTCCGTCCATGGGGGCCGTCACCCGCTGGAAAGAGGTCAGCTGGGAGACACCGCAGACAGCTGTGGGTCTGAATTCGGCCTCCGTGCCTTAGGAGCTTTGCGATCAGCTCTCTGAGCCTTTCATTTCTTCATTTTGAATGTGTCCACGGGGACCATCACCACCATCCCAGGCAGAAAGGTGAGGGCGAGGGAGGTGTCTGCTTCCGTCCTGAAGTCTGATCTCCACTGCGGAAAGCGGGAAGGA
>NW_024356156.1:0-792 GCF_902729225.1 Pteropus medius | reverse complement strand
TGCGTCCCTCGCCCCAGCACGTCCGTGCTCACCGGCCCACACCAGCCCAGTGCCAAACGGGCCACTCCCCAGGGCCACTCCCCGGGGCCACTCCCAGCACCGATTCTGTATCCACCCAAGTCCAACCAGGGGGCAAAACCACACGTTCATTTTGCGTCAAAATTACGAGAATGCTTACTGCAAAGAATTATCAACTGTCACAAAGAACTGAGAGGAAGGGAGATTGCCTAGTACGAGGACTGCGGATGCTAGGATCAGCCATCGCTCCCGGGTCTGGGATAGGGAGACCCCCGGCTAAGATGCAGACTGTTTTTGGAGAGGGCAAAGCCAAGTTCCTACCTGGGGAGGCTTCTGTCTGCCAGGGCCTGAGGCCAGACATGCCTGGGCGCTGATGCCTGGGCGCTGATGCCTGGGGCAGCCCCCGCCCCCCCCGCCAGTGGAGATGGGTGTGTGCGCACCGGCCCTCCCGCTGCTGGGAGGGCCAGAGGGGCAGGTCCACACTGGCTCCGTCCGCCATGGGACAGGCAGCCTGGGCCACCTCCCCCGACGCTCCCCAACACTGCTTGCCCGTGAACACCTGCCTCAGGGTCGGCGTCTGGGAGCCCCACGCTGAGACACGGGCTCTGTCAGAACAGCGGGGACACGCCGCCGCCCAGCTCTGAACCCGGCGGGAGCACAGGTGGGCGTTCCCAGGCTTCGGGGATGAAGTGGATGTGAGCGGGTGACAACCTCAGGGCCGACATCGAGCACCTTGGAGGTGATGTGGACCTTCCTGTCACCTCCTGCTCCGTG
>NW_024356155.1:0-519 GCF_902729225.1 Pteropus medius | reverse complement strand
TTTGGAAAATTTGTATTAATCCTTGGGGGCTTGAAGGCTTCCAGATACTTTAATACTTGTAATAATAAAAATATGGCTTTTTGTTGTGTAATGAAATGTGTCGAACATTTGTATAAGTCAGTGAACCAATATTTCTCAAATACTTTGTATAAGTCAGTGAACCAATATTTCTCAAATAATTGATACAAAAATCATGTATGAATAAAAGATCCACATAGAGTGCAAGACAGATCAATGAATTTTATGGAGTAAAATGAGTGCACTGATTGTTTGTTAACTTTTACTGTATCAAATAAGTATGATGTTAGCACAATTATCACATCTCTAAGTATATATGTGATGCTTCATTTTCTCTACCTCAACCCAAGACAATATATTTCAACAAAATGGCTACAGAAACATATATGAAAAACCTACTGCCTTCTATTAAGCCAGTCATTACAGAATTTCGAAAGTTATACAATGTCCTTCTCACTAAAGGTGTTTGTTTTGGAAACAGTTATTTTTTATTAAAAAAAA
>NW_024356154.1:0-320 GCF_902729225.1 Pteropus medius | reverse complement strand
CATTTTCTCGAGCAACAGCGCCAGTGGCACGAAACCGCCGGTTCCTCATGTCGAACAAGCGCGAATGCTAACAAGGGAAATGCGGGCATCGTGCAGGCGGAGATGCTAGCGCTGTAAGACCAGTTCCCTGAAAACCGCGTATGCGAACCCAGTTAGGAAAGGAGGACGTGGAAGTTCTGCCAAGGAGAGCTTTACCTGACCCAAACTACGAAGGAGAGATGAGGAACCGGCAGTTTCGTGCCACATCTCCTTCGTAGTTGGGGAGAGATGAGGAACTGGCAGTTTCGTGCCACATCTCCTTCGTAGTTTGGGAGAGATGA
>NW_024356153.1:0-422 GCF_902729225.1 Pteropus medius | reverse complement strand
GTGCCACCATTATTAGGGTTAACGCGTCCCATCCACTCAAGCCCTTGTCCTGGTGCCTGTCGCACCCAGTTCATATAGTAGCTGCTGAAGGTATACCCGGAAGCCTTGCAGGAGACCTTCACGGAGGCCCCAGGCTTCCTCACCTCGGCCCCAGACTGCACCAGCTGGACCTGGGCGTGGACACCTGTGGAGCAGAGACAGCAGTGGGTGCAGAGCCCTGACTGGTCCTGGTTCCCTCATCATCTCAGGGCTGGGGATCCCCTTACCAGTCACCACTGCCACCAGGAGGAGGACTCTCCAGCTCCAGTCCATGCTGAGGGTGGTGCTGTCAGGGCCTCTGTGGGGGAAGGCGTGATGGTGGGTGCTGTGAGGACACAGACATGTCCCTACTTAACCTAGTGCTCCTCGGCTCATTTGCATAT
>NW_024356152.1:0-747 GCF_902729225.1 Pteropus medius | reverse complement strand
AGTCATTGCGAGATGCCCTTTGCCTCAGAGGGCTCTCCCTACCAAAAGTGATCGAACACTTTTGATTCAGGGCGTTACGGCCGCGACGGTGTGTCCGTGCCTCTTCAGAATCGCCCTGGGGAGACGGATACCGTTTCCCCCTGCATTCCACCGCATATTTCCCGTTCAGTTCAGAAACCCCGTTGCTGAGGACACAGTTTCCAAGCACCTCCTCACTTGAAAGATGGATTATTTTCTACTGTCACGCTCCCCGAAGATAGGGACTTTGACCCTCGGCCAAGGAACAATATTTAGGGTACGCGGTAAGCACCGCGTCAGAAACTGTCAGAAAGCCGTCAGTGCATCAGTATCTTTTCCGATAGTACGATGCTGAGGCCAGGACTATGGCTCGCCAAATAGTATTTCCCTGGGGTTTTTCAGTTTGAAAAGATCCTCCTCGTAGACACAGATAAGGTCCTGTCAGGCTTGCTTTGCCATGCGTCTCCCAGAAAGAAGTGTGCGGCACAGGACTCGCTGAAGTCAAACCTGAATCTGAAGAGGACAGGGAAGAAGAGTAAAACCTCGCTCTTCACGGCGAGACTGAAGCCAGGATATTCACAGCACATCTTCGCAGTAGCCTTGAAACTGGTGTGTCCAGAATAACCAGACCCAACTTGAGTGCTCTTAACCAGGAGACAGTTTATTAGCCGGCGGCTGTCCTTGCAAAGGAGCAGCCTCGAAATTCCAAGATACAAGGTTTTTAAGCCC
>NW_024356151.1:0-513 GCF_902729225.1 Pteropus medius | reverse complement strand
TAGGGCTGGGAAGATGGGATGGTAATGGGGGTGACTGTTAATGGATATGGAGTTTCTCTTTGGTGTGATGAGATATTCTAAAATTGTGGTGATGATTGCACACCATTGTGATTATACTAAATTATATATTTTAAGATGATGAATTTTATGTTATACAACTTGTATCTCAATTTAAACTTTCAAAAAAAGTATATCCAATCAAATCCAAATGTCTGTCTGTCTGTCTATCTATCTATCTCTGGTTGGTAGAATTACACGCTTTTAGTTGCTTTTTAATAATTAAATGTATTATCTAAGTTATTGCCAATGAACATTTGTAATTTGCGTAATAAAAAAAGATAAAACTCTAAAATAAATATAAGAAATACTAAATACTATAAAAGAAAGGATGTAAAATAGTTTTCCATTCTGCAACTATGCAACATAAATAGTACTAGTAATAAAAAGTAAAATAAAATGAATATTATTGTGCAAAAGTGGTAAAATTATGTATGAAGTAAACTTTTTGAAACC
>NW_024356150.1:0-1079 GCF_902729225.1 Pteropus medius | reverse complement strand
AAGAAGAGAGGCATGCTTCCCTTGCCAGCCCCCAGCTCCACAGAAACGTGCATAGATGGGCTGTGTTGGGGACTGGGCCAAGGGTGGGTAATGGAGGACGAAGGGCCAAGGGTGGGTAATGGAGGCCACTGAGAGCCCAGATCAGTAACCTACTGGGTATCCGCAATAGGGCTCAGGAGAGGCTCTTGACTGGTTGGTTACAAACCACAGGTTACCCGTCTAGGTTGGGGTGTTATTTGGGGGTAATCCACCCTTTTGTGCAGGAAATTGAAGAGGTTAAATCACTTTCTGAGCAGGCCAGACTCCTGCTGTGTCTCCCATATTCATCAGTGGCTCCGCCTCCTAATCTGGGGATTTAGCTGGCATGGAGACATCACACACTTGGTGTGAGGATGAGCCAGGCAGCATCTGAGGGCTCCGCAAGCCCTGACCCTGGTTAAGATGATCAGAAACACCTGACCTAGTGTGAGCAACCCCCACCCCCATCACCTGAAACTATGGACTTGAGCTGCTGAGCCTTAGCAGAACCTGTGAAGGGCGTGGTAGCTCTGGCAGTCTGGGATCCAGTGTCCTCCAGGCCACAATGGGCCGGCCACAGTGTGGGGCCACACAGATTTACTTTGCCACTCAGCCAGTGGGATTATTCCCATTCCAAGACAGCGTTCTCCCTGATTCAGAGGGAGGATGGGGAGAAGCAGTGTCCTCTTCTCTGTCCCTTGTGCCCTCTCCTATCCAGGCTTACATAGACATTTCCTTCTCTCCCTTCTACTCCCTTCTGATCTCTTTCTTCTATCTCCCTGCTGGGTCTTATAGCTGGCAGATCCCTCCCACTTGGGTCTCGGGGACAGAGTAAAGGAGTAAGAGATGAACCAAACCACCTGCAAGGATGTTGTAGGCATCCAACGGGATGATGAAGGCAAAAAGAGCTGGAGATTTTTAGAGGGCCTAGATATGGGTAGGGGAAGGGTCAGGAGGCTGGGGCCACTGGGGGTTAGAGGTCAGACAGCCCTGCTCCAGCCCCTGCACCTCACCTACCTACCATACCAAAGCAGCTCTGTCCCACCAGCTGCACTCAGGTC
>NW_024356149.1:0-887 GCF_902729225.1 Pteropus medius | reverse complement strand
ATGGCTGAGCAATAGTCCATTGTTTATATGAACCATAAATTCTTTATCCAGTTGTCTATCAATGAGCATTTAGGTTGCTTCCATATCTTGGCTATTGTGAATAGCATGGCTGTGAACCTAGGGATGCATAGATCTTTAAGAATTAGTGTTTTGGTTTTCTTTGAATAAATATACAGAAGTGCAATTACTGGCTCAAAAGGTAGTTTTATTTATTTATTTATTTATTTATTTATTTATTTATTTATTTATTTATTTATTTGAGAAACCTCCAAACTGTTTTCCATAGTGGCTGTACCGTTCTGTAATCCTACTAACATTGTACGAGGGGTCCCTTTTCTCCACATTTTTGCCAACACTTGTTTTTTGATTTATTGGTGATAGTCATTCTGACAGGTGAGAGGTAATATCTCATCATGGTTTTAAGTTGCATTTTTTTGTTGATTAGTGACTTTGAGCATCTTTTCAGATGTCTTTTGGCCATCTGTATTTCCTCTTTGGAGAAATACCTATTCAGATTTTCTGCCCAGTTTTAAGTTGGATTTTTTTTTTGAGTTGTATGAGTTCTTCATAAATTTTAGATATCAATCCCTTATCATATTTATCATAAGAGACTATCTTCTATTTAGATTTTCTTTTCATCTTATTGATGGTTTCTTTTGCTGTGCAAACCCTTTTTAGTTTGATATAGTCCCATTTGTTTGTTTTTTTCTTCTGATGCCCTTGCCCAAAGAGATCTATCAGAAAAAATATTACTGATAGCAATATCAGAGAGTTTACTGCCTATATTTTCTTCTAAATGTTTTATGGTTTTGGGTCTTACATTTAAGTCTTTAATCCATTTTGAGTTTATTCTTGTATATGGTGTAAGAAGGTAGTCCCATTTCATT
>NW_024356148.1:0-17910 GCF_902729225.1 Pteropus medius | reverse complement strand
GAGCCTTTCATTTCTTCATTTGAATGCGTCCACGGGGACCATTACGACCATCCCAGGCAGAAAGGTGAGGGAGAGGGAGGTGTCTGCTTCCGTCCTCAAGTCTGATTTCCACTGTGGAAAGCGGGAAGGAGCCGAGGCCTTAGGAAGGAGCCCCGGGGCCTCTGGGATGAAAAAAGAGATCATGCTGAATTGTGGCTCTGGAACGCCCGGTGTCCACACTGCGGGGAGGTGGAGGTGCCAGGAGCGGCCTGTCTTCTGTGGTAGAGCAGGGGTCCAGGCAGGTTTCCTTCGAAAATCCACCATATACATATATATGCATATAGATGAACATATATATGCATATATATGTATATGGTAGCTTTGGCAAAAAGCTCTCTGGTGACGTCCATTTTGAGCCTGAATCGCAGACTTCCGAGAAAAGGCTCACTTGTGGCAAATGCACAGCCCTCCCGGGGCCTTGGGGCTCTGTGGGCGATGCTCGGTCTTCTGCGGAGACTGGGGTACCGAGGTTGGAGGAGCACTCACTGACACTTTGAGCTCCTAGAGTACAAACTACGTCTCATTCGTCTCTGTATGCTCTTGCAGGGTTCAGGGCCACCCACAGACAGCGTACCCAGGGATGCTTTGGCCCCTGCGTCCATGGCGGCCGTCACCCGCTGGAAAGAGTTCAGTTGGGAGACACTGCAGACAGCTGTGGATCTGAATTCGGCCTCCGTGCCTTAGGAGCTTTGCGATCAGCTCTTTGAGCCTTTCACTTCTTCATTTTGAATGCGTCCCCGGGGACCATTACGACCATCCCAGGCAGAAAGGTGAGGGAGAGGGAGGTGTCTGCTTCCGTCCTGAAGTCTGATTTCCACTGCGGAAAGCGGGAAGGAGCCGAGTCCTTAGGAAGGAGCCCGGGGGCCTCTGGGATGAAAAAAGATCATGCTGAATTGTGGCTCTGGAACGCCCGGTGTCCACACTGCGGGGAGGTGGAGGTGCTAGGAGCGGCCTGTCTTCTGTGGTAGACCAGGGGTCCACGCAGGTTTCCTTCGAAAATCACCATATACATATATATGCATATAGATGAACATATATATGCATATATATGTATATGGTAGCTTTGGCAATAAGCTCTCTGGTGACGTACATTTTGAGCCAGAATCGCAGACTTCCGAGAAAAGGCTCACTTGCGGCAAATGCACAGCCCTCCCGGGGCCTTGGGGCTCTGTGGGCGATGCTCGGTCTTCTCATGGAGACTGGGGTACCGAAGGGAGAAGCACTCACTGACACTTTGAGCTCCTAGAGGTACAAACTACGTCTCATTCGTCTCTGTATGCTCTTGCAGGGTTCAGGGCCACCCACAGACAGCGTACCCAGGGATGCTTTGGCCCCTGCGTCCACGGCGGCCGTCACCCGCTGGAAAGAGTTCAGTTGGGAGACAGTGCAGACAGCTGTGGGTCTGAATTCGGACTCCGTGCCTTAGGAGCTTTGCGATCAGCTCTTTGAGCCTTTCATTTCTTCATTGTGAATGCGTCCACGGGGACCATTACGACCATCCCGGGCAGAAAGTTGAGGGAGAAGGAGGTGTCTGCTTCCGTCCTGAAGTCTGATTTCCACTGCGGAAAGCGGGAAGGAGCCGAGGCCTTAGGAAGGAGCCCCGGGGCCTCTGGGATGAAAAGAGATCATGCGGAATTGTGGCTCTGGATCGCCCGGTCTTCCCACTGCGGGGAGATGGAGGTGCTAGGAGCGGCCTCTCTTCTGTGGTAGACCAGGGGTCCACGCAGGTTTCCTTCGAAAATCCACCATATACATATATAGGCATATAGATGAACATATATATGCCTATATATGTATATGGTAGCTTTGGCAAAAAGCTCTCTGGTGACGTCCATTTTGAGCCAGAATCGCAGACTTCCGAGAAAAGGCACACTTGCGGCAAATGCACAGCCTCCCGGGGCCTTGGGGCTCTGTGGGCGATGCTCGGTCATCTGCGGGGACTGGGGTACCGAAGTTGGAGGAGCACTCACTGACACTTTGAGCTCCTAGAGGTACAAACTGCGTCTCATTCGTCTCTGTATGCTCTTGCAGGGTTCAGGGCCATCCACAGACAGCGTACCCAGGGATGTTTGGCCCCTGCGTCCATGGCGGCCGTCATCCGCTGGAAAGAGTTCAGTTGGGAGACACTGCAGACAGCTGTGGATCTGAATTCGGCCTCCGTGCCTTAGGTGCTTTGCGATCAGCTCCTTGAGCCTTTCATTTCTTCATTTTGAAAGCGTCCACGGGGACCATTACGACCATCCCAGGCAGAAAGGTGAGGGAGAGGGAGGTGTCTGCTTCCGTCCTGAAGTCTGATTTCCACTGCGGAAAGCGGGAAGGAGCCGAGGCCTTAGGAAGGAGCCCCGGGGCCTCTGGGATGAAAGAGATCATGTGAATTGTGGCTCTGGAACGCCCGAGTCCCCACTGCGGGGAGGTGGAGGTGCTAGGAGCGGCCTGTCTTCTGTGGTAGACCAGGGGTCCACGCATGAGGTTTCTTGAAAAAATCCACCATATACATATATATGCATATAGATGAACATATATATGCATATATATGTATATGGTAGCTTTGGCAAAAAGCTCTCTGGTGACGTCCATTTTGAGCCAGAATCGCAGACTTCCGAGAAAGGCTCACTTGCGGCAAATGCACAGCCCTCCCGGGGCCTTGGGGCTCTGTGGGCGATGCTCGGTCATCTGCGGGTACTGGGGTAGCGAAGTTGGAGGAGCACTCACTGACACTTTGAGCCCTAGAGGTACAAAGTACGTCTCATTCGTCTCTGTATCCTCTTGCAGGGTTCACGGCCACCCACAGACAGCGTAGCCAGGGATGCTTTGGCCCCTCCGTCCATGGGGGCCGTCACACGCTGGAAAGAGGTCAGCTGGGAGACACTGCAGACAGCAGTGGGTTTGAATTAGGCCTCCGTGCCTTAGGAGCTTTGCGATCAGCTCTCTGAGCCTTTCATTTCTTCATTTTGAATGCGTCCACGGGGACCATCGCGACCATCCCAGGCAGAAAGGTGAGGGCGAGGGAGGTGTCTGCTTCAGTCCTGAAGTCTGATTTCCACTGCGGAAAGCGGGAAGGAGCCGAGGCCTTAGGAAGGAGCCCCAGGGCCTCTGGGATGAAAAGAGATCATGCTGAATTGTGGCTCTGGAACGCCCGGTGTCACACTGCGGGGAGGTGGAGGTGCGAGGAGCGGCCTGTCTCCTGTGGTAGAGCAGGGGTCCACGCAGGTTTCCTTCGAAAATCCACCATATACATATATATGCATATAGATGAACATATATATGCATATATATGTATATGGTAGCTTTGGCAAAAAGCTCTCTGGTGACGTCCATTTCGAGCCAGAATCCCAGACTTCCTAGAAAAGGCTGACTTGCGGCAAATGCACAGCCCTCCCGGGGCCTTGGGGCTCTGTGGGCGATGCTCGGTCATCTGCGGGTACTGGGGTACCGAAGTTGGAGGAGCACTCACTGACACTTTGAGCTCCTAGAGGTACAAACCACGTCTCATTCGTCTCTGTATGCACTTGCAGGGTTCACGGCCACCCACAGACAGCGTATCCAGGGATGCTTTGGCCCCTGCGTCCATGATGGCCGTCACCCGCAGGAAAGAGTTCAGTTGGGAGACACTGCAGACAGCTGTGGGTCTGAATTCGGACTCCGTGCCTTAGGAGCTTTGCGATCACCTCTTTGAGCCTTTCATTTCTTCATTTTGAATGCGTCCACGGGGATCATTACGACCATCCCAGGCAGAAAGGTGAGGGAGAGGGAGGTGTCTGCTTCCGTCCTGAAGTCTGATTTCCACTGCGGAGAGCGGGAAGGAGCCGAGGCCTGAGGAAGGAGCCCCTGGGCCTCCGGGATGAAAAGAGATCATGCTGAATTGTGGCTCTGGAACGCCCGGTGTCCACACTGCGGGGAGGTGGAGGTGCTAGGAGCGGCCTGTCTTCTGTGGTAGACCAGGGTCCACGCAGGTTTCCTTCGAATCCATTCAGGCCATATACATATATATGCATATAGATGAATATATACATGCATATATATGTATATGGTAGCTTTGGCGAAAAGCTCTCTGGTGACGTCCATTTTGAGCCAGAATCACAGACTTCCGAGAAAAGGCTCACTTGCGGCAAATGCACAGACCTCCTGTGGCCTTGGGGCTCTGTGAGCCATACCCGGTCATCTGCGGGTACTGGGGTGGCGAAGTTGGAGGAGCACTCACTGACACTTTGAGCTCCTAGAGGTACAAACTACGTCTCATTCGTCTCTGTATCCTCTTGCAGGGTTCAGGGCCACCACAGACAGCGTAGCCAGGGATGCTTTGGCCCCTCCGTCCATGGGGGCCGTCACCCGCTGGAAAGAGGTCAGCTGGGAGACACTGCAGACAGCTGTGGGTCTGAATTGGCCTCCGTGCCTTAGGAGCTTTGCGATCAGCTCTCTGAGCCTTTCATTTCTTCATTTTGAATGCGTCCACGGGGACCATCACGACCATCCCAGGCAGAAAGGTGAGGGCGAGGGAGGTGTCTGCTTCCGTCCTGAAGTCTGATTTCCTCTGCGGAAAGCGGGAAGGAGCCGAGGCCTTAGGAAGGAGCCCTGGGGCCTCTGGGATGAAAAGAGATCATGCTGAATTGTGGCTCTGGAACGCCCGGTGTCCACACTGCTGGGAGGTGGAGGTGCGAGGAGCGGCCTCTCTTCTGTGGTAGAGCTGGGGTCCACGCAGGTTTCCTTCGAAAATCCACCATATACATATATATGCATATAGATGAACATATATATGCATATATATGTATATGGTAGCTTTGGCAAAAAGCTCTCTGGTGACGTCCATTTGAGCCAGAATCGCAGACTTCCGAGAAAAGGCTCACTTGCGGCAAATGCACAGCCCTCCCGGGGCCTTGGGGCTCTGTGGGCGATGCTCGGTCATCTGCGGGTACTGGGGTACCGAAGCTGGAGGAGCACTCACTGACACTTGAGCTCCTAGAGGTACAAACTACGTCCCATTCGTCTCTGTACGCTCTTGCAGGGTTCAGGGCCACCCACAGACAGCGTACCCAGGGATAGGTTGGCCCCTGCGTCCATGGCGGCCGTCACCCGCTGGAAAGAGTTCAGTTGGGAGACACTGCAGACAGCTGTGGGTCTGAATTCGGCCTCCGTGCCTTAGGAGCTTTGCGATCAGCTCTTTGAGCCTTTCATTTCTTCATTTTGAATGCGTCCACGGGGACCATTACGACCATGCCGGGCAGAAAGGTGAGGGAGAGGAGGTGTCTGCTTCCGTCCTGAAGTCTGATTTCCACTGCGGAGAGCGGGAAGGAGCCGAGGCCTTACGAAGGAGCCCCGGGGCCTCTGGGATGAAAAGAGATCATGCTGAATTGTGGCTCTGGAACGCCCGCTGTCCCCACTGCGGGGAGGTGGAGGTGCTAGGAGCGGCCTGTCTTCCGTGGTAGACCAGGGGTCCACGCAGGTTTCCTTCGAAAATCCACCATATACATATATATGAATATATATATGCATATATATGTATAAGGTAGCTTTGGCGAAAAGCTCTCTGGTGACGTCCATTTTGAGCCAGAATCGCAGACTTCCGAGAAAAGGCTCACTTGCGGCAAATGCACAGCCCTCCCGGGGCCTTGGGGCTCTGTGGGCGATGCTCGGTCTTCTGCGGAGATTGGGGTACCGAAGTTGGAGGAGCACTCATTGACACTTTGAGCTCCTAGAGGTACAAACTACGTCTCATTCGTCTCTGTATGCTCTTGCAGGGTTCAGGGCCACCCACAGACAGCGTACCCAGGGATGCTTTGGCCCCTGCGTCCATGGCGGCCGTCATCGGCTGGAAAGAGTTCAGTTGGGAGAGACTGCAGACAGCTGTGGGTCTGAATTCGGCCTCCGTGCCTTAGGAGCTTTGCGATCAGCTCTCTGAGCCTTTCATTTCTTCATTTTGAATGCGTCAACGGGGACCATCGCGACCATCCCAGGCAGAAAGGTGAGGGCGAGGGAGGTGTCTGCTTCCGTCCTGTAGTCTGATTTCCACTGCGGAAAGCGGGAAGGAGCCGAGGCCTTAGGAAGGAGCCCCGGGGCCTCTGGGATGAAAAGAGATCATGCTGAATTGTGGCTCTGGAACGCCCGGTGTCCACACTGCGGGGAGGTGGAGGTGCTAGCAGCGGCCTGTCTTCTGTAGTAGACCAGGGGTCCATGCAGGTTTCCTTCGAAAATCCACCATATACATATATATGCATATAGATGAACATATATATGCATATATATGTATATGGTAGCTTTGGCAAAAAGGTCTCTGGTGACGTCCATTTCGAGCCAGAATCGCAGACTTCCGAGAAAAGGCTCACTTGCGGCAAATGCACAGCCCTCCCGGGGCCGTGGGGCTCTGTGGGCGATGCTCGGTCATCTGCGGGTACTGGGGTACCGAAGTTGGAGGAGCACTCACTGACACTTTGAGCTCCTAGAGGTACAAACTACGTCCCATTCGTCTCTGTATGCTCTTGCAAGGTTCACGGCCACCCACAGACAGCGTACCCAGGGATGTTTTGGCCCCTGCGTCCATGGCGGCCGTCACCCGCTGGAAAGAGTTCCGTTGGGAGACACTGCAGACAGCTGTGGGTCTGAATTCGGCCTCCGTGCCTTAGGAGCTTTGCGATCAGCTCTTTGAGCCTTTCATTTCTTCATTTGAATGCGTCCACGGGGACCATTACGACCATCCCAGGCAGAAAGGTGAGGGAGAGGGAGGTGTCTGCTTCCGTCCTGAAGTTGATTTCCACTGCGGAAAGCGGGAAGGAGCCGAGGCCTTAGGAAGGAGCCCCGGGGCCTCTGGGATGAAAAGAGATCATGCGGAATTGTGGCTCTGGAACGCCCGGAGTCCCCACTGCGGGGAGGTGGAGGTGCTAGGAGCGGCCTGTCTTCTGTGGTAGACCAGGGGTCCACGCAGGTTTCCTTCGAAAATCCACCATATACATATATATGCATATAGATGAACATATATATGCATATATATGTATATGGTAGCTTTGGCTAAAAGCTCTCTGGTGACGTCCATTTCGAGCCAGAATCGCAGACTTCCGAGAAAAGGCTCACTTGCGGCAAATGCACAGCCCTCCTGGGGCCTTGGGGCTCTGTGGGCGATGCTCGGTCTTCTGCGGAGACTGGGGTACCGAAGTTGGAGGAGCACTCACTGACACTTTGAGCTCCTAGAGGTACAAACTACGTCTCATTCGTCTCTGTATGCTCTTGCAGGGTTCAGGGCCACCACAGACAGCGTACCCAGGGATGCTTTGGCCCCTGCGTCCATGGCGGCCGTCACCCGCTGGAAAGAGTTCATTTGGGAGACACTGCAGACAGCTGTGGTTCTGAATTCGGCCTCCGTGCCTTAGGAGCTTTGCGATCAGCTCTTTGAGCCTTTCATTTCTTCATTTTGAATGCGTCCACGGGGACCATTACGACCATCCCGGGCAGAAAGGTGAGGGAGAGGAGGTGTCTGCTTCCGTCCTGAAGTCTGATTTCCACTGCGGAAAGCGGGAAGGAGCCGAGGCCTAGGAAGGAGCCCCGGGGCCTCTGGGATGAAAAGAGATCATGGGAATTGTGGCTCCGGAACGCCCGGTGTCCCCACTGCGGGGAGGTGGAGGTGCTAGGAGCGGCCTGTCTTCTGTGGTAGACCAGGGGTCCACGCAGGTTTCCTTCTAAAATCCACCATATACATATATATGCATATAGATGAACATATATATGCATATATATGTATATGGTAGCTTTGGCAAAAAGCTCTCTGGTGACGTCCATTTTGAGCCAGAATCGCAGACATCCGAGAAAAGGCTCACTTGCAGCAAATGCACAGCCCCCCCGGGGCCTTGGGGCTCTTTGGGCGATGCTCGGTCATCTGCGGGTACTGGGGTACCGAAGTTGGAGGAGCACTCACTGACACTTTGAGCTCCTAGAGGTACAAACCACGTCTCATTCGTCTCTGTATCCTCTTGCAGGGTTCAGGGCCACCCACAGACAGCGTACCCAGGGATGCTTTGGCCCCTGCGTCCATGGCGGCCGTCACCCGCTGGAAAGAGTTCAGATGGGAGACACTGCAGACAGCTGTGGGTCTGAATTCGGCCTCCGTGCCTTAGGAGCTTTGCGATCAGCTCTTTTAGCCTTTCATTTCTTCATTATGAATGCGTCCACGGGGACCATTACGACCATCCCGGGCAGAAAGGTGAGGGAGAGGGAGGTGTCTGCTTCCGTCCTGAAGTCTGATTTCCACTGCGGAAAGCGGGAAGGAGCCGAGGCCTTTGGAAGGAGCCCCGGGGCCTCTGGGATGAAAAGAGATCATGCTGAATTGTGGCTCTGGAACGCCCGGTGTCCACACTGCGGGGAGGTGGAGGTGCGAGGAGCGGCCTGTCTTCTGTGGTAGAGCAGGGGTCCAGGCAGGTTTCCTTCGAAAAATCCACCATATACATATATATGCATATAGATGAACATATATATGCATATATATGTATATGGTAGCTTTGGCAAAAAGCTCTCTGGTGACGTCCATTTTGAGCCAGAATCGCAGACGTCCGAGAAAAGGCTCACTTGCGGCAAATGCACAGCCCTCCCGGGGCCTTGGGGCTCTGTGGGCGATGCTCGGTCTTCTGCGGAGACTGGGGTACCGAAGTTGGAGGAGCACTCACTGACACTTTGAGCTCCTAGAGGTACAAACTACATCTCATTCGTCTCTGTATGCTCTTGCAGTGTTCAGGCCACCCACAGACAGCGTACCCAGGGATGCTTTGGCCCCTGCGTCCATGGCGGCCGTCATCCGCTGGAAAGAGTTCAGTTGGGACAGACTGCAGACAGCTGTGGGTCTGAATTCGGCCTCCGTGCCTTAGGAGCTTTGCGATCAGCTCTTTGAGCCTTTCATTTCTTCATTTTGAATGCGTCCACGGGGACCATTACGACCATCCCAGGCAGAAAGGTGAGGGGCTGGGGAGGTCTGCTTCCGTCCCAGTGAAGTCTGATTTCCACTGCGGAAAGCGGGAAGGAGCCGAGGCTCAGGGAAGGAGCCCCGGGGCCTCTGTGATGAAAAGAGATCATGTGGAATTGTGGCTCTGGAACGCCCGGTGTCCCCACTGCGGGGAGGTGGAGGTGCTAGGAGCGGCCTGTCTTCTGTGGTAGACCAGGGGTCCACGCAGGTTTCTTCATGAAATCCCACCATATACATATATATGCATATAGATGAACATATATGTATATGGTAGCTTTGGCAAAACTCTCTGGTGACGTCCATTTTGAGCCAGAATCGCAGACTTCCGAGAAAAGGCTCACTTGCGGCAAATGCAGCCTCCCGGGGCCTTGGGGCTCTGTGGGCGATGCTGGGTCTTCTGCGGAGACTGGGTACCGAAGTTGGAGGAGCACTCACTGACACTTTGAGCTCCCTAGAGGTACAAACTACGTCTCATTCGTCTCTGTATCTCTTGCAGGTGGGTTCAGGGACACCCACAGACAGCGTACCCAGGGATGCTTTGGCCCATCCGTCCCTGGAGGCCGTCACCCGCTGGAAAGAGGTCAGTTGGGGGACACTGCAGACAGCTGTGGCTCTGATTTCGGCCTCCGTGCCTCTTGAGCTTTGCGATCACCTCTTTGAGCCTTTCATTTCTTCATTTTGAATGCGTACACGGGGACCATTACCAACATCCCGGGCAGAAAGGTGAGGGAGAGGAAGGTGTCTGCTTCCGTCCTGAAGTCTGATTTCCAATGCGGAAAGCAGGAAGGAGCAGAGGCCTCAGGAAGGAGCCCCGGGGCCTCTGGGATGAAAAGAGTTCCTGCTGAATTGTGGCTCTGGAACGCCCGGTGTCCACACTCCGGGGAGGTGGAGGTGCAGGGAGCGGCGTGTCTTCTCTGGTAGATCAGGGGTCCACCCAGGTTTCCTTCGAAAATCCACCATATACATATATATGCATATAGATGAACATATATATGCATATATATGTATATGGTAGCTTTGGCAAAAGCTCTCTGGTGACGTCCATTTCGAGCCAGAATCGCAGACTTCCGAGAAAAGGCTCACTTGCGGCAAATGCACAGCCCTCCCGGGGCCTTGGGGCTCTGTGTGCGATGCTCGGTCATCTGCGGGGACTGGGGTACCGAAGTTGGAGGAGCACTCACTGACACTTTGGCTCCTAGAGGTACAAACTACGTCTCATTCGTCTCTGTATGCTCTTGCAGGGTTCAGGGCCACCCACAGACAGCGTACCCAGGGATGCTTTGGCCCCTGCGTCCATGGCGGCCGTCACCCTCTGAAAAGAGTTCAGTTGGGAGACACTGCAGACAGCTGTGGGTCTGAGTTCGGCCTCCGTGCCTTAGGAGCTTTGCGATCAGCTCTTTGAGCCTTTCATTTCTTCATTTTGAATGCGTCCACGGGGACCATTACGACCATCCCAGGCAGAAAGGTGAGGGAGAGGGAGGTGTCTGCTTCCGGCCTGAAGTCTGATTTCCACTGCGGAAAGCGGGAAGGAGCCGAGGCCTTAGGAAGGAGCCCCGGGGCCTCTGGGATGAAAAGAGATCATGCGGAATTGTGGCTCTGGAACGCCCGGGGTCCCCACTGCGGGGAGGTGGAGGTGCTAGGAGCGGCCTGTCTTCTGTGGTAGACCAGGTGTCCACGCAGGTTTCCTTCGAAAATCCACGATATACATATATATGCATATAGATGAACATATATATGCATATATATGTATGTGGTAGCTTTGGCAAAAAGCTCTCTGGTGACGTCCATTTTGAGCCAGAATCGCAGACTTCCGAGAAAAGGCTCACTTGCGGCAAATGCACAGCCCTCCCGGGGCCTTGGGGCTCTGTGGGCCATGCTCGGTCTTCTGCGGAGACTGGGGTACCGAAGTTGGAGGAGCACTCACTGACACTTTGAGCTCCTAGAGGTACAAACTCCGTCTCATTCGTCTCTGTATGCTCTTGCAGGGTTCAGGGCCACCCACAGACAGCGTACCCAGGGATGCTTTGGCCCCTGCGTCCACGGCGGCCGTCACCCGCTGGAAAGAGTTCAGTTGGGAGAGACTGCAGACAGCTGTGGGTCTGAATTCGGCCTCCGTGCCTTAGGAGCTTTGCGATCAGCTCTTTGAGCCTTTCATTTCTTCATTTTGAATGCGTCCATGGGGACCATTACGACCATCCCAGGCAGAAAGGTGAGGAGAGGGAGGTGTCTGCTTCCCGTCCTGAAGTCTGATTCCACTGTGAAAGCCGGGAAGAGCCGAGGCCTTAGGAAGGAGCCCCGGGGCCTCTGGGATGAAAAGAGATCATCGCGGAATTGTGGCTCTGGAACGCCCGGGTCCCCACTGGGAGGTGGAGGTGCTAGGAGCGGCCTGTCTTCAGTGGTAGAGCAGGGGTCCAGGCAGGTTTCCTTCGAAAATCCACCATATACATATATATGCATATAGATGAACATATATATGCATATATATGTATATGGTAGCTTTGGCAAAAAAGCTCTCTGGTGACGTCCATTTCGAGCCAGAATCGCAGACTTCCGAGAAAAGGCTCACTTGCGGCAAATGCACAGCCCTCCCGGGGCCTTGGGGCTCAGTGGGCGATGCTCGGTCATCTGCGGGGACTGGGGTACCGAAGTTGGAGGAGCACTCACTGACACTTTGAGCTCCTAGAGGTACAAACTACGTCCCATTCGTCTCAGTATGCTCTTGCAGGTTCAGGGCCACCCACAGACAGCGTACCCAGGGATGCTTTGGCCCCTGCGTCCATGGCGGCCGTCACCAGCTGGAAAGAGTTCAGTTGGGAGACACTGCAGACAGCTGTGGGTCTGAATTCGGCCTCCGTGCCTTAGGAGCTTTGCGATCAGCTCTTTGAGCCTTTCATTTCTTCATTTGGAATGCGTCCACGGGGACCATTGCGACCATCCCAGGCAGAAAGGTGAGGAGAGGGAGGTGTCTGCTTCCGTCCTGAAGTCTGATTTCCACTGCGGAAAGCGGGAAGGAGCCGAGGCCTTAGGAAGGAGCCCCGGGGCCTCTGGATGAAAAGAGATCATGCGGAATTGTGGCTCTGGAACGCTCGGTGTCCCCACTGCGGGGAGGTGGAGGTGCTAGGAGCGGCCTCTCTTCTGTGGTAGACCAGGGGTCTACGCAGGGTTCCTTCGAAAATCCACCATATACATATATATGCATATAGATGAACATATATATGCATATATATGTATATGGTAGCTTTGGCAAAAAGCTCTCTGGTGACGTCCATTTTGAGCCAGAATCGCAGACTTCCGAGAAAAGGCTCACTTGCGGCAAATGCACAGCCCTCCCTGGGCCTTGGGGCTCTGTGGGCGATGCTCGGTCTTCTGCGGAGACTGGGGTACCAAAGTTGGAGGAGCACTCACTGACACTTTGAGCTCCTAGAGGTACAAACTACGTCTCATTCGTCTCTGTATGCTCTTGCAGGGTTCAGGGCCACCCACAGACAGCGTACCAGGGATGCTTTGGCCCCTGCGTCCATGGCGGCCGTCACCCGCTGGAAAGAGTTCAGTTGGGAGACACTGCAGACAGCTGTGGGTCTGAATTCGGCCTCCGTGCCTTAGGAGCTTTTGCGATCAGCTCTTTGAGCCTTTCATTTCTTCATTTTGAATGCGTCCACGGGGACCATTACGACCATCCCAGGCAGAAAGGTGAGGGAGAGGGAGGTGTCTGCTTCCGTCCTGAAGTCTGATTTCCACTGCGGAAAGCGGGAAGGAGCCGAGGCCTTAGGAAGGAGCCCCGGGGCCTCAGGGATGAAAAGAGATCATGCTGAATTGTGGCTCTGGAACGCCTGGTGTCCCCACTGCGGGGAGGTGGAGGTGCTAGGAGCGGCCTCTCTTCTGTGGTAGACCAGGGGTCCACGCAGGTTTCCTTCGAAAATCCACCATATACATATATATGTATAAAGATGAACATATATATGCATATATATGTATATGGTAGCTTTGGCGAAAAGCTCTCTGGTGACGTCCATTTTGAGCCAGAATCGCAGACTTCCGAGAAAAGGCTCACTTGCGGCAAATGCACAGCCCTCCCGGGGCCTTGGGGCTCTGTGGGCGATGCTCGGTCTTCTGCGGAGACTGGGGTAGCGAAGTTGGAGGAGCACTCACTGACACTTTGAGCTCCTAGAGGTACAAACTACGTCTCATTCGTCTCTGTATGCTCTTGCAGGGTTCAGGGCCACCCACAGACGCGTACCCAGGGATGCTTTGGCCCCTGCGTCCATGGCGGCCGTCACCCGCTGGAAAGAGTTCAGTTGGGAGACACTGCAGACAGCTGTGGGTCTGAATTCGGCCTCCGTGCCTTAGGAGCTTTGCGATCAGCTCTTCGAGCCTTTCATTTCTTCATTTTGAATGCGTCCACGGGGACCATTACGACCATCCCGGGCAGAAAGGTGAGGGAGAGGAGGTGTCTGCTTCCGTCCTGAAGTCTGATTTCCACTTCGGAAAGCGGGAAGGAGCCGAGGCCTTACGAAGGAGCCCCGGGGCCTCTGGGATGAAAAGAGATCATGCTGAATTGTGGCTCTGGAACGCCCGGTGTCCCCACTGCGGGGTCGGAGGTGCTAGGAGCGGCCTGTCTTCCGTGGTAGACCAGGGGTCCACGCAGGTTTCCTTCGAAAATCCACCATATACATATATATGCATATAGATGAACATATATATGCATATATATGTATATGGTAGCTTTGGCAAAAAGCTCTCTGGTGATGTCCATTTCGAGCCAGAATCGCAGACTTCCGAGAAAAGGCTCACTGCGGCAAATGCACAGCCCTCCCGGGGCCTTGGGGCTCTGTGGGCGATGCTCGGTCTTCTGCAGAGACTGGGGTACCGAAGTTGGAGGAGAACTCACTGACACTTTGAGCTCCTAGAGGTACAAACTACATCTCATTCGTCTCTGTATGCTCTTGCAGGGTTCAGGGCCACCCACAGACAGCGTACCCAGGGATGCTTTGGCCCCTGCGTCCATGGCGGCCGTCATCCGCTGGAAAGAGTTCAGTTGGGAGAGACTGCAGACAGCTGTGGGTCTGAATTCGGCCTCCGTGCCTTAAGAGCTTTGCGATCAGCTCTTTGAGCCTTTCATTTCTTCATTGTGAATGCGTCCACGGGGACCATTACGACCATCCCAGGCAGAAAGGTGAGGGAGAGGGAGGTGTCTGCTTGCGTCCTGAAGTCTGATTTCCACTGCGGAAAGCGGGAAGGAGCCGTGCCTGAGGAAAGAGCCCCGGGGCCTCTGGGATGAAAAGAGATCATGCTGAATTGTGGCTCTGGAACGCCCGGTGTCCACACTGCGGGGAGGTGGAGGTGCTAGGAGCGGCCTGTCTTTGTGGTAGACCAGGGGTCCACGCAGGTTTCCTTCGAAAATCCACCATATACATATATATGCATATAGATGAACATATATATGCATATATATGTATATGGTAGCTTTGGCAAAAAGCTCTCTGGTGACGTCCATTTTGAGCCAGAATCGCAGACTTCCGAGAAAAGGCTCACTTGCAGCAATGCACAGCCCTCCCGGGGCCTTGGGGCTCTGTGGGCGATGCTGTCGGTCTTCTCTGCGGAGACTGGGGTACCGAAGTTGGAGGAGCACTCACTGACACTTTGAGCTCCTAGAGGTACAAACTACGTCTCATTCGTCTCTGTATGCTCTTGCAGGGTTCAGGGCCACCCACAGACAGCGTACCCAGGATGCTTTGGCCCCTGCGTCCATGGCGGCCGTCACCCGCTGGAAAGAGTTCAGTTGGGAGACACTGCAGACAGCTGTGGGTCTGAATTCGGCCTCCGTGCCTTAGGAGCTTTGCGATCAGCTCTTTGAGCCTTTCATTTCTTCATTTTGAATGCGTCCACGGGGACCATTACGACCATCCTTGGCAGAAAGGTGAGGGAGAGGAAGGTGTCTGCTTCCGTCCTGAAGTCTGATTTCCACTACGGAAAGGGGGAAGGAGCCGAGGCCTTAGGAAGGAGCCCCGGGCCTCTGGGATGAAAGAGATCATGCTGAATTGTGGCTCTGGAACGCCCGGTGTCCACACTGCGGGGAGGTGGAGGTGCTAGGAGCGGCCTGTCTTCTGTGGTAGACCAGGGGTCCACGGAGGTTTCCTTCGAAAATCCACCATATACATATATGCAGATAGATGAACATATATATGCATATATATGTATATGGTAGCTTTGGCAAAAAAGCTCTCTGGTGACGTCCATTTTGAGCCAGAATCGCAGACTTCCGAGAAAACGCTCACTTGCGGCAAATGCACTGCCCTCCCGGGGCCTTGGGGCTCTGTGGGCGATGCTCGGTCATCTGCGGAGACTGGGGTACCGAAGTTGGAGGAGCACTCACTGACACTTTGAGCTCCTAGAGGTACAAACTACGTCTCATTCGTCTCTGTATCCTCTTGCAGGGTTCACGGCCACCCACAGACAGCGTAGCCAGGGATGCTTTGGGCCCTCCGTCCATGGGGCCGTCACCCGCTGGAAAGAGGTCAGCTGGGAGACACCGCAGACAGCTGTGGGTCTGAATTCGGCCTCCGTGCCTTAGGAGCTTTGCGATCAGCTCTCTGAGCCTTTCATTTCTTCATTTTGAATGCGTCCACGGGGACCATCACGACCATCCCAGGCAGAAAGGTGAGGGCGAGGGAGGTGGCTGCTTCCGTCCTGAAGTCTGATTTCCACTGCGGAAAGCGGGAAGGAGCCGAGGCCTTAGGAAGGAGCCCTGGGGCCTCTGGGATGAAAAGAGATCATGCTGAATTGTGGCTCTGGAACGCCCGGTGTCCACACTGCGGGGAGGTGGAGGTGTGAGGAGCGGCCTGTCTTCTGTGGTAGAGCAGGGGTCCAGGCAGGTTTCCTTCGAAAATCCACCATATACATATATATGCATATAGATGAACATATATATGCATATATATGTATATGGTAGCTTTGGCGAAAAGCTCTCTGGTGACGTCCATTTTGAGCCAGAATCGCAGACGTCCGAGAAAAGGCTCACTTGCGGCAAATGCACGGCCCTCCCGGGGCCTTGGGGCTCTGTGGCGATGCTCGGTCATCTGCGGGTACTGGGGTACCGAAGTTGGAGGAGCACTCACTGACACTTTGAGCTCCTAGAGGTACAAACTACGTCTCATTCGTCTCTGTATCCTCTTGCAGGGTTCACGGCCACCCACAGACAGCGCAGCCAGGGATGCTTTGGCCCCTCCGTCCATGGGGGCCGTCACCCGCTGGAAAGAGGTCAGCTGTGAGACACTGCAGACAGCTGTGGGTCTGAATTCGGCCTCCGTGCCTTAGGAGCTTTGCGATCAGCTCTCTGAGCCTTTCATTTCTTCATTTTGAATGCGTCCACGGGGACCATCACGATCATCCCAGGCAGAAAGGTGAGGGCGAGGGAGGTGTCCGCTTCCGTCCTGAAGTCTGATTTCCACTGCGGAAAGCGGGAAGGAGCCGAGGCCTTAGGAAGGAGCCCGGGGCCTCTGGGATGAAAAGAGATCATGCTGAATTGTGGTTCTGGAACGCCCGGTGTCCCCACTGCGGGGAGGTGGAGGTGCTAGGAGCGGCCTGTCTTCTGTGGTAGACCAGGGGTCCACGCAGGTTTCCTTCGAAAATCCACCATATACATATATATATGCATATATATGTATATGGTAGCTTTGGCAAAAGCTCTCTGGTGACGTCCATTTTGAGCCAGAATCGCAGACTTCCGAGAAAAGGCTCACTTGCGGCAAATGCACAGCCCTCCCGGGGCCTTGGGGCTCTGTGGGCGATGCTCGGTCATCTGCGGGTACTGGGGTAGCGAAGTTGGAGGAGCACTCACTGACACTTTGAGCTCCCAGAGGTACAAACTACGTCCTATTCGTCTCTGTATGCTCTTGCAGGGTTCAGGGCCACCCACAGACAGCGTAGCCAGGGATGCTTTGGCCCCTCCGTCCATGGGGGCCGTCACCCGCTGGAAAGAGGTCAGCTGGGAGACAATGCAGACAGCTGTGGGTCTGAATTCGGCCTCCGTGCCTTAGGAGCTTTGCGATCAGCTCTCTGAGCCTTTCATTTCTTCATTTTGAATGCGTCCACGGGGACCATCACGACCATCCCAGGCAGAAAGGTGAGGACGAGGGAGGTGTCTGCTTCCGTCCTGAAGTCTGATTTCCACTGCGGAAAGCGGGAAGGAGCCGAGGCCTTAGGAAGGAGCCCCGGGGCCTCTGGGATGAAAAGAGTTCATGCTGAATTGTGGCTCTGGAACGCCCGGTGTCCACACTGCGGGGAGGTGGAGTTGCGAGGAGCGGCCTGTCTTCTGTTGTAGAGCAGGGGTCCAGGCAGGTTTCCTTCGAAAATCCACCATATACATATATATGCATATAGATGAACATATATATGCATATATATGTATATGGTAGCTTTGGCAAAAAGCTCTCTTGTGACGTCCATTTCGAGCCAGAATCGCAGACTCTGAGTAAAAAGGCTCACTTTGCGGCAAATGCACACCTCCCGGGCCTTGGGCTCTGTGGGCGATGCTCGGTCATCTGCGGGTACTGGGGTAGCGAAGTTGAGGAGCACTCACTGACACTTTGAGCTCCTAGAGGTACAAACTACGTCTCATTCGTCTCTGTATCCTCTTGCAGGGTTCACGGCCACCCACAGACAGCGTAGCCAGGGATGCTTTGGCCCCTCCGTCCATGGGGGCCGTCACCAGCTGGAAAGAGGTCAGCTGGGAGACACTGCAGACAGCTGTGGGTCTGAATTCGGCCTCCGGGCCTTAGGAGCTTTGCGATCAGCTCTCTGAGCCTTTCATTTCTTCATTTTGAATGTGTCCACGGGGACCATCACGACCATCCCAGGCAGAAAGGTGAGGGAGAGGGAGGTGTCTGCTTCCGTCCTGAAGTCTGATTTCCACTGCGGAAAGCGGGAAGGAGCCG
>NW_024356147.1:0-301 GCF_902729225.1 Pteropus medius | reverse complement strand
GAGAGAAAGATGAAAAAGGATAGAGGATTTTAATAAGAATACCACTAGCAACGACCTTGGACATGTACTGTTGAGCAGGTTGTGCCCTGCACAAGGCCACCTCCTGGGGACACCTGGGCTCTGAAATCCAGCGACCGCTCTGCTTGCCCAGCCTGCCCAGCCGTGCGTTCTGGTGGGGAGGAGGGGCCCGCCCCCGCCCGAGGGACTGCCTCAGTCCAATAAGCACAAAGGTGTCATACACACTAGCAGCTAACAGAACACTCCTGGACCCAGCTTCGGAGACCCAAACAAGATCCCAGGG
>NW_024356146.1:0-1659 GCF_902729225.1 Pteropus medius | reverse complement strand
TAATGGATTGAAACTTATAGCTCAAGTAGCCCGAATCATTTTTTTATCTTTTCCTTTTTTTCCTAAAAAGTGCTTTTTGGTATATAGATCATGGAATAAATGCTAAATATCATAGTATCAAAAACTCTTTGATGTTCAATAAAGGAAGTAATCTAGTAATTTATAAAGGTGGATTTCTAGTTTGAATTAATCAAGAGCTTCTTATTCAAGGATCTGTGGATGTCGGATACATTGGAGAGGAACAGAGTCTTTAAAAAGGAATTTTTTGGTGTTTATTTTGGCCCAATACTGCGGGGGGGTGATATTGTAGGTTAATGCCCTCCATGATTTCAATGGTGGTGAGAGGTATCCCTTTATCAGAGACCACATGACAAATTTTAGTTTGGATTGGATCAATCCAAATGGATCAATCAACAACAATGAAAAATTCTATGTCAGTAAGATATATGACCATGAAAATTAAAGGAAAATCCAAATGCTCATGTACAAATGAAATAATGGATGGGATCTAGATTCACTCACATGTCTTCTTTTACCATCAGACGCAATATTAGGAAGTAACGACCATTTCGAAGCAGAATATCTAAAGACTCATTGGTTAAAAGACATTGACCAGTTTAGAGGCTAAATTTAGGCAAAAGAACAAAGAAATAAAGGACAGAGGAAAAAACACAAAAGTCAGCCAATCCTCACAACCAGTTTTGGAAACAAAATTTACAACTCTGACTTTTCTTCCCTATCAACACATTATTATACATGTGAATTTAGTGGTATTTTTTTTTAACCAATGGATTAATTGTATCATTTAATAAGTAGGTTATAGACATGCATAAACAATGAGGAATGGATACTACCCAGAGATACTTAGCCTGCAGCTCCACAAAGTAATAAGCCTTCGGGTTATCTATGAAAATTTTCAATAGTTCAGGGACAAGTTGATAGTAAAGTTATTGACTTTAGGGACCATATATATGGAAATATGGGTATATGTTAATGTTTGTAGCCATACTTATGGATTGATTGGACATTTATCATTTCCGTTTAGTATCTGAAACTTCTTCCTATGTTTAGAGACCCTGTACTGTGGTGAGTCTGGGCAAATGCCATCATTTAGTGAATTTAAAAGACATTTGGTCCTTGATGTTTGAGAATTAGTCACTGTAGACATCTACGCTTAAGGACTACCATATGCCAGACACTGTTCTAGACACATATGTAGTATACGCATGGGAAGTTATTAGAAGTCAAGGTTAATAAGATGACAACACATGGACTTCAGACACTAAATATAATAAGAAATGCAAAATATCAAATTAACTTTAACGCAGGACAAGTATTTATCTTGTATTATCAGCTAGAGGATGAAGTTGTAGAACGCAAACATTTGGAGGGTTCTGTTAATGGATCAATCCAAGAACTTTCAACATCGAATAAGGAAGTCTGACATTACGTGTCAATAGAGAGATACAAAGGAATTTTGAGGAGAAACATTTTCTTCTGGCAACAGAGTACTTGGCTGTTTGAAGCAAAATTATTAGAGAAATGGAAGACAGGTCATAAGGATATGATATATGATAAAGAAATAGGTAATAAGAACCAAGGCAGATAATGTGAATGGGTATATAATGTATTCCACAGGCAGGGAGTCACTGGACCCTA
>NW_024356145.1:0-397 GCF_902729225.1 Pteropus medius | reverse complement strand
GCAGACTTCCGAGAAAAGGCTCACTTGCGGCAAATGCAGCCCCCTCGGGGCCTTGGGGCTCTGTGGGCGATGCTTTCTACGGTCATCTCTGCAGGAGTACTGGGGAGTGCTTGAGGTTGGAGGAGCACTCTTGTACTTTGAGCCCTGGGGAATTTCCAAGTACGTCCCATTCGTCTCTGTATGCTCTTGCAGGGTTCAGGGCCACCCACAGACAGCGTACACAGGGATGCTTTGGCCCCTGCGTCCATGGCGGCCGTCACCCGCTGGAAAGAGTTCAGTTGGGAGACAGTGCAGACAGCTGTGGGTCCGAATTCGGCCTCCGTGCCTTAGGAGCTTTGCGATCAGCTCTTTGAGCCATTCATTTCTTCATTTTGAATGCGTCCACGGGGACCATTAC
>NW_024356144.1:0-537 GCF_902729225.1 Pteropus medius | reverse complement strand
CTTTAATACTTTATTCTACATGAACTTCAATTAGAATAACCTTCAGTTATCAGTTCTGCTTTGGATCCATCAGTCATATACATTTATCTAATTATAAATTTCTAAAGATTAGAAATCATTTGAGCGAATCCTTATGTGCTACATATTCCTGCATTTAAATAATAGATTCAATTCAAAAGAAGTAAAGATAACACATTCATTATACAGATAAAGAAAGAGAACTTCAGTTACTTCAATTCTCCCATTCTATATGACAATTTAGAATTTTTATTAGTGTTTAAAATTTAAAACAATTTGCACTCTTTTAAATTTAAAAAAATTTAAAAGAGTGCAAATTGCAGTGCATGATATTTTTGTTTGGTGCCTTTTAGTTCTTGCATGAAATATCCTACTGAGTTTGCGTAATAACATTTAAATTGAATATTTATATTTTTATATTGTTAACACTTTAAAACTAAGAAATTAATCACTAAAATAGTTGTTATGTAATTAATTTTTTAAACAATTTGGCTGATGGAGATAAGGATGTCCAAATAT
>NW_024356143.1:0-448 GCF_902729225.1 Pteropus medius | reverse complement strand
CTACTCCTCATTGTGATCTTTTTTGGAAAGAATAAGAACCTACGTGCCTATTTATATACAAAAACTTGGGAAAAGAAATTTAACTTATAGAGAACCTTTATGCCAGAAATTTGAGTGAGCTTTGAATTTTATTATTCTGCAAGAGCAGGGCAATATCTTACTTATGAACAGATTACATCTGAAAACTTTTGACTGTAAGTTATTTGCTTTGAATTTGGAGGATGTTTTGCCATAGTGAGAAATGTCCTAAATGGTGATTAGGATTTTTAGTTGACCTATAGACACCTGTGACTACCCTTATGAAGCTAATTGCTAATATGGTCTCTCACTATTTTTTGAGGGAAAAATGCTAATTGCTAATATGGTCTCTCACTATTTTTTGAGGGAAAAATGCGTTTTCAGTTCCAGTTCAGGATTTAGGAAATACCTTTCACCTAATACCATGCCA
>NW_024356142.1:0-626 GCF_902729225.1 Pteropus medius | reverse complement strand
TCTGAGGTCTGGCCCTTCCCGGACAAAGCGTGTGGGCGCCTGCTCTGGGGGAGTCAAGGCAATCCCAATCACAGTCCCTAAAGTTTGGGGGCAGAACCTGTCAAAACTTATTCAAAACTCTACATGGAGACACAAAGAGCCAAAAAGAGCCAGCGGTCCTAGAGCAGCAGGTGCGAGCTGCCGTGAAGCTCCGGCGAGGGACGGCCACACGGCCGAGGTGCCAGGAGAGACAGCCACGATGAACAGGAGGCCCTGGCCCTAAGCACGGGGCGAACCGCAGGGCTTCAGGACGCCACGCCTGGGGGGGCCGAGAGCTCCGTCAAGACATGGAACACGACGTGACTGTGATGGCGGCCGGCAGGTGCCCTCAGCACACTAGCCACTGTGTGGGCCACGAACACCAACATGGGGCTTCTGGGGAGGGGACAGAGAGCGGCAACTCAGAGAGCGAAAAACGGGCTGATGCTTCCGCAGGTGCTTCCCAGAGGAGTCCAAGCAGCACTATGCACGAAAGGTGGCCGACGCCCTCCGCCGTCCTAGCGGCCCTGACATCAGGTGCAGAGGGGCGCCAAGGAGCAGGGCGCCCACGGCGCAGTCTGCTAATTGCGGGGCGCCACACAGATGGC
>NW_024356141.1:0-3221 GCF_902729225.1 Pteropus medius | reverse complement strand
AAGAAAGAAAGAAAGAAAGAAAGAAAGAAAGAAAGAAAGAAAGAAAGAAAGAAAGAAAGAAAGAGACATAAAGAAACTCATAGATTCAGAGAATAGATTGATAGTTGCCAGAGGTAGAGAGGGTCAGGGGTGGGCAAAATTGATGAAGGTGGTCAAGATACAAACTTACAGTTATAAAATAAATAAGTTCTGGGAATATAATGTACAACATAGTGAGTACAGTTAAATATATTGTATTACATATTTCAAAGTTTGTAAGAGAATAGATCTCAAAAGTTCTTATTAAAAGAAAAAAGTTATAACTATGTGTGGTGACAGATGTTAACTAGACTTATTGTGGTAATCATTTCACAACATATACATATATCGAATCATTATGTCATAAAACCTGAAACTAACATAATATTATATGTCGATTATATCTTAATCAAAAAATATACAATTAGAAAAACTGCAAAAATCTCACAGATTTTTCTAATCTAGAAAAATAATAGTCTTTAAATACCTATAATGGAGATTGGGAGAATTTTTATTTCAAAGTACTTTTAAAGATTTAAGAATGTTGAAACAACAAGCAAAGATTTTTTCACCCTAAACCTTAAGAATCATTATTCTAAAGAGTCATGAGAGCAGAATTGTAGAGAGGAAGTCGAAAAATTAATCTAATGTATGCATTGCTAATGTACTCACTGCTTATACGTAGATTATAATAACCCTACCTGAATAGATATAAAATCCAGCAGAGGAGAGCTTCCTGAGGGTAGCATTACTTTTGTGTTGTACCTGTCTTGAAACCATACTCAAACCGTGTTGCCTCTACCAAACGGATACTACTCATTATCTCCTTAAAGATTGGGAAATACATAATTTTTGTTTGTTTGTTTATTTGTTTCTTTGTTTTCATATCCCAGAACAGAAATATGATCAAACATCTTATTAAAAATGTTCTCTTCTGTCAAAGTTCCATTGCTTCCCACTGATTTTATTTCTCTTCCTTTTTTGTCAATTGATAGATTCTAAAAGTCCCTGTTTCTGGGAGCAATCAAACTCTTATTTTCAATTTTTATTTCCAGTCTGATGAAGAAACCCAGTCCCACAGCATGTCCCTCGTGGGGCTCATGTCCCCTGATGTCACCTTTATGCAGTGATTTTTTTTGAATTGGCTCTCTCGGAGGTTGGTTGGCTACATTTAGTGCAGTTACAGATCTCAACATTTATTCTCTTTCAGGAATTCTGTGTAAAGTTTCTGTACTTTAAAAAAGCTAGAAACTTGTTAGAAAAAGGATATTTTTATTGAACAAGTCAGTGTTTTACAGAGTTCAAATGTTCTTTTTGTTTTCTTTTCTTTTTTTTTTTTTGTTTTTTTAATCAAGAGGTCAGAAGATATGATGTCATAAAAATCGTTATAAATATCGGTCTTTTGTACAAAGCCTGAAGAAAAGAGGTGCTGCAGTTGGTGCTGGTTGTCCTAAGGAGAAAACTTATTTCATTGTATTAACAGTTTCCTAATCTAAATCAAGTCAAAATACTATGTTCTTTTTCCACTGCTTCAATGTGTTCGTAACATGGTAGAATTAAAAAAAAAAAAAGGCAACCTGGTATAAAGGTAGAAGATGAAAAGCCATCATACTGTTTTGTTCCTTTTTTTTAGGGGAGAAATACAAACACAAGGATCCAACTAATAAAAACTCCCCATGAATACCACACAGGGAACACCTGAGTAGCAGTGGACAATTTAGGAAAAAAAAAAAAATACAGACATAAAATCACTTGTTTCTGTCAACAGCCTTTCATTCTTACATTATAGGATTAGATCAAGCAGGCGGACATCCAGATGCCAGTGCCTTTGGGTATTATGGTTCACGCTTGGAACATACTCTGGTGTTAGATATTAAAACTACTGGCCTTTCTGCTGCTCCTTTTTTCTTTACTGTTACCAAACACAATATCCCTAAGTGAACAATAATGTGCGGTCTTGGAATTTCAATTCCCATAACAGCTCTGCCCTTGAATAAAATCTGTTTTTTATTAGTAATTTAGAGTTAATGTACTTTGCAGATAGGCTCCCTGTTCTGAGGTTATTCACACCTGGAATGAAATTTCAAAATATCCAAAGAAGGGCACTAATTTTATCCAGCCATAAAACTCCTCGACTTCTATATTGGACGTCTAATGATGTTATAGGTATTCTCTCTCTCTCTCTCTCTCTTTCCTTATTTCTTTCTTTTCTTCTTTCCTTCCTTCCTTCCTTCCTTCAGCATCTTTCCTGCCTGCCTGCCTGCTTCTTCCTTCCTTCCTTCCTTCCTTCCTTCATTCCTTCCTTCCTTCCTTCATTCCTTCAACTCTTTCTTTTTCAACTCTTTCTTTCTTTCTTTCTTTCTTTCTTTCTTTCTTTCTTTCTTTCTAACTCTTTCTTTCTTCTTTCTTTCTTTCTTTCTTTCTTTCTTTCTTTCTTTCTTTCTTTCTTTCTTTTCTTTCTTTCTTTCTTTCTTTTTCTTTCTTTCTTTCTCTCTTTCTCTCTTTTTCTTTCTTTCTTCTTTTCCCTCTCTCTCCGCTGCTCCCCCTCCCTCCCTCCTCCCTTCTCTCTCTCTCTCTCTCTCTTTTTTAGCAAATATAATTTTGTTTTATTTCATCTAAAAGGTTCAACTAGTTTTTGTATATCAAAGTATTTTTTGTCTTTGGAATAAATAAATCACAAATGTATATCCTTGAATATAAAGGAGTCTCTTCAGAAGTGTGCATGTGTGTGTGTGTGTGTGTGTGTGTGTGTACTTCAGCCTACCTTTTTTTTATTAAAAAAAATTTTTTTTGGCCATAAGAAGGGAAGAAATACTGCTATTTGTAACAACATGGATGGATCTTGAGATAATTGTGCTAAGCAAAATAAGCCAGACAGAAAAAGTTGAAAGCCACATGCTATCACTTATATGTGGAATAAGAACCTAAAGACAACAAAAGAATAGGACAGAGACTCATGGAGATGGGCAATAGACCAGAGGTTACCAGAGGATAGTGGGTGAGAGGGGAGGAGGGTTAAAGGGGTCAGATATGTGGTGACAGAAAGAAATCTATGGGAGGTGAACACACAATGCAATATATATACCTTACTGTTAAATTATACACCTGAAACTTACTGGATTTTGTTAACCGATGTCACAAAAAAATTAATTAACCATCTATCTCTCTTTTTTGACCTCATTTTTCTTTTCTCTTATTTTTAA
>NW_024356140.1:0-475 GCF_902729225.1 Pteropus medius | reverse complement strand
TATCCATATGAAGTCCGCAGTGTCTGCTGGACAGTGGGGTGGAAAGTAGAGATGTTGAAAAGGCAATTGGATGTGAGTTTGGAACTTAGGACTGGGAAAAAAACAGAAGCTGTGTCGGGTCAGCTAAAGAGAGACACTACGGAAGAGAAGCAGGGCAGGGACCACCAAGTCTTGGGTTCCTCTGCATCGCCAACATGTCGAGGTTGGGAAGAGGTGGAGGGCCCCACGAGGAAGAAGGGAAAGAAGCAGCCGGGTGCCCCTCAGATTTGGCTAGGGGGTGGTAATTGGTGGCCTCGATGCCCCGTTAGTGGAGACAGGAACCCCACTGCGGCAGGTGAGGAGAAAATGAAGCAAATCCAGACAGCTCTTGGAGGCGGGCTGCTGAGCGGGTGGGAGCTCACCGGAGGCGGGCCGTTCTGTGTAGGAGGCGGATGTTACCAAGGCATGTTTGTATGCTGGGAAGGACCCATTCGCT
>NW_024356139.1:0-545 GCF_902729225.1 Pteropus medius | reverse complement strand
GTGTCGAGGCCTTTCCCGCAAAGGCGTGGGACATGCCGGGGAAGGCGCCCTGATGCCGGAGAGGCACCCTTCCTCCCCAGCACGAGGCATCGAGAAGGGGAATGCAGGCTTGGACATGTCACTGGCCTTGCTGACGACATCGCAAGGGGCCCGAGGCGCTGACCGGTTCCCCACGCTGGACACTGAGCGCGTCTGCACGCCAGCAACCGCTCGGCCAGAGTTCCCGTCCACTCAGCCACTTGTCCTCGTCCACAGTGTCACGGGCCTAAGGGACGGTCCATAGTGAGCTGCTTGGGCGGTGGGGTCAGATAGTCTTTGCGCATGGCACTCAGATGCCACAGGTAGTCTTTGCGCGTGGCACTCAGATACCACAAGGTAGCGAGGCAGACCTTACTGAGTGCAAATGCGACCACTCTTTAAACCCTTTGCTGTTCCCGTATAGCCCTTGGCACAAAATCCAGCCCCTCGCTATGTCCCCGTGACTCTGCTGCCTGGCTCACTCTCCTCGCCTCCCCTGCCCCGTCGTCCCTGGCTCACCGGGCCCC
>NW_024356138.1:0-1068 GCF_902729225.1 Pteropus medius | reverse complement strand
GAGGAAAGTAATTATTATAGTGAGTGTGTTTAGTATTCGTTTAGGGTAGATACGTGAAAGTAACAGCTTTTAGTTAGGAATATTTTTTTTTGTTAGATGGGCAGGATTAAGGTTAGGTTCAGGGGCAGGATTGTTTGGTGTGTGTTGGTTTCCAGAATTTTGTTGAGGGTCAGGATTAGGATTACTGTTTGCAGCTGTAAGATGTAGTTCAAGGTCCAGTTCGTTTGTATTATCTGATTTAGGAGTAAAGTTGGTCTTAGGGTTAGAGTAAGGTTTAAGGTATGATTGACAGTCGTGTATATTTTTATCGGTATGGTTATACTTTTACTTTGGATGACATTCGAGGCTTCTGTCATGGTTAGAATTGATATTAGCATGAGGGTGACATAGTATTTAGATAATGTTGAGTAATAGAGTTCGGTGTATGGTACGTTTTTGAATTAGGCTTTTAATAGGGTTGAGTATAGATTAGATTTAGTTTAGTGTCAGAGTTGGTAGTCGATGTAGGCCTTGTGTTTAAATGGTCTCAAGCTTTTTTTCAACTGCAGCCTTTATTGTTAGGTCAGGCTTTTGGTTAAGGGTCGGATAAGTGTTCTATATAGGGTCAGCTTTTGACTTAGAATAGTTTTTTTGATTACGGTTAGAGTTAGCTTTCAGAATGTGCTTCATTTAGTCGCAGGAATAGAGTATTTGTTCAGTCACGGTTTCCGTGAAGGTCTTATTAGGTTTAATTTTTGTATTGGGGTCATGATGCAGTTGAGGTGTATGGTAGCAGTAGATTCAAGTAAGAAATTGGTTTGAATTCACAGCTGTTGGTGTGTGTGTTAAGTGGAAACTAGGGGAAGATAGGGTATGTGTTAGGGACAGGATTCTCTTGGTTTTTATATACGGTGTAAGATTAGTATGACAGATTTATGGGCACTGTTATGATTACATTTGGGTTTATGATTACCAATCATATTAGTTTTTTTTTTTAGAGTTATGATTGGTGATAATTTGGGTTCTCAATATGTATGGGGGAATCAATGTTAAGTTTAGGATTGTTAGGGGTGTGGTTAGTGTCAGGGG
>NW_024356137.1:0-6482 GCF_902729225.1 Pteropus medius | reverse complement strand
AAGCAAACCCAGTGCCCGCTTCAAAGTCACCATCGACCAACCCACACAAAACCCCAGCCTTTGCGGAATCATTCACTGTCAGGAGGAGTCAAGAGAGATCGTGGAGCAGTCGCGATCATGAGCTCCACGCACTGATGTGGAGCATAAAGTCCCTGAGAAGAGAAGGAATCATCTTGTTGATGGGTCTCTCCATAGGGGAGGGAGTGGTGCCTCTCCCACTTTCAACTCCTGATTTCTAGACCCATGAATCCTCCCTATGAAAGAAGCAACAGGGTTGATTGCACGCCGACTGGAGCACATGCAGCCTCCTGGAGGACATTGCTTCCATCCTGTAAGGGTTGCCCCTTATCCGGCTGTGTCACGGAGCTCACAAAGGCCCTTCCATTCCAGATTTTCCTGCCTGTGTTTTTTCTGGTCCTGTTCGGGCATCATAAAGGTAAGACTGTGGGTACTGAGACAGGGTGCTGGCGTTAATACCTGCAAAGGATCTGGATATATCACATTATCCAAGGATGTTAAAGAATTGTGATTCTGTTATATTATGTTCTGGTGGTCAGAGGCTTCCAGAGAACTGAATGCATAAGTAAAATTTCAACTGGTCTATAATCTGAACGTTTGTTTTCTCCAGAATTCAAATGTTGACATCTTAAACCACGAAGGTGAAAAGATGAGTAGATGGGGCCTTTTGGAGGTGATTGGTCCTGAGCTGGAGCCTCATGAATGGTATTAGTGCTCTTAGTAGATTCCACATCCATTCCCTCTCCCACCACAGAGGTGGGACACAACCAGATGGCACCAGCTATGAACCAGGAGGCCGGTCCTCAGCAGAAGGCAACCATGTTGAGGACATGATCTTGGAATTCCAGCCTCCGGAACGGTGAGTAAGAAATTTCTGTTGTTTTTAAGCTGCCTGCTCTATGTCATTTCTGTTCCGGCAGCCTGAGCACATGGAGTGGCTGGTACTTGGGTGAGGAGGGGTGTCCCGGGAGGTGTTTCAGTCAGAGAGAAAAACACACGGAGACTTAGACAGAAAACACCATGAAGTGTTTGAGGTGGTGAGGAAAGCTCAGATTCTGTGCAGTTGAGTGAGAACAGGAGTGGCCTGAACCATCTGTTTCTGTCTGGATGTCACGCTGGAAATTCACCCCTCCCCACACGAGGCCCAGGGGGCTTCTGATAAAGTCTGTTCTTAAAATGTCTTTCCCACATCATGACAGGGTCTGGCACCTGAATCAAGCTCAGCTGACAAGGGCAGGACAGTTAAGCACCAAGGCTCAGGTGGCCTAGGAAGGACTTGAGGACACGCACGAGAGGAAGTGAGAGTTTCCATGGCGGCCTGCATTGGAGCTTCTGAAACCCAGTGAGCACCGAGTCCCCTGAGGTCTCCTAAGAAGCAGATGCCACTGCAGCAGGTGAGGGCGACCCTGGGAATCTGCATCAGATGGCTCCCCGGGGAGTCTGCCTGCTGGTCTTCTGAGGACCACACTGAGCATGGCTTCCCTCCTCCTCACCTGCTACTCACAGCACAGGTGAGAGTCACCACAGGAAGGCACCTCTGTGAACCACAGGGGACCTGCTGTCCCTCCCACCCGGGCTCCACGGGGTCTTGGACTTGCACTTGCCCGTGTCCACACCCCTCATCCCGTCAGGCTCAGGGGAACAGTCTGTCCGGACTCGCCTCTCTGGGCAGCTTGGTCCCCTAGACAGATGGTCAGCATCTCTTGTGCTGGAGCAACAGTGCCAATTGGGGGTTATAATCCTTTCTGATTTTACCAACAGGTCGTGCACACAGTTCCACATGGCTGTCAAGAATCACATCTCACAGCCCCCAGACTCCACCTCTAGAGACTGTGCCTCTCTCTCCTCCAGCCCAGTGATGAAGTTGATTATTGTTGCAGTTCCCAAGCAGGGCTGGGGAGGGTGCTTTTTCCCACTTCCTATGTGATGAGTTAGCGAGATCAGTGGCCTGGGCTGGCCGTACTCACTTCCTGTGCCCAGGTCTGTTGTCAGCTCCCATGATGTGGGACACCTTCTACATTCAAGGGTAAAACATGAAACTACCTCCTCCCTCCCACCTTGATGCAGGCGAATCCCTGAGAGCATCAGCTCATTGAGGTCACTTGCAAACAACCTTTCTTCCTGTATGTGTCCCGTTTGCTCAGACACCACCTGACAGCTCAAGAGAGGCAAAGGTAGGGGATGTCAGGATGGCTCAGAGTCCAGACAGAAACAGAGTAAACATGGCACCTCGAGGTCCTGGCTGTAACTACTGCTGTCCACCCCATCCTGGGATGAGGGCCTCTCTGTTCAGATCTGCACCTCTGACCTCTCTTTTCATTACCAGTGAGATCAAGTGTCATCAGGGCTGGTGTTTCATGAGCTGACAAGGAGAATCTGCTCCCTGGCTGTCTGCTACCCTCTGGGGTCTTGCCGGCATCTTTGGTGTCCTTGGCTTGTAGATCCTGCCTCCATCCTCATGTGTTGTTCTCCCTTGTGTCTGTCTCCAAATTTCCCCTTTCTCCAAGGACACTAGTCAAATGTACTGGATTAGGAGCCCTCCCCTGCTCCCGTATGACCTCAGCTTAAATGATCTAATTGCATCTTCAACACTCCTATTTCCAATGAGCTTCCATCATGAGGTACTAGGGTTAGGACTTTAATACATGAATTTGGAGGCACACAATTCAACGCACGCCAGTGTGTCTGCTGTGTTTGGTCCCACTCTGTCCTTGGTTGGTTGCAGGTTGGGGTGCACCACCAAATTCTCAAAGATCAGGTGGGGCTTAACTGACAGTCCCGAAGGACTCTGAACCTCCCCTGAATGGTCCATTCGTGTCTGGACATCCAGGCTCCATCCCTGCTCTGTGAATCACCACAGTGAGCAAATCTCTGACATGTGACAAGGTGGCCTCCATAGCCTCCAGTCAGGCCATAAATGAGGCAACAGCCTCACATCTTCAGTGAAGCAGTGAATGGCAACTGCCTTCCTGATGAAGTCCCCAGGACACCAAGCTGATGCGCTTCTCCGCCAATCCCAGGTCCCAGTCCTCCTGACCTAGCTCAAGTCCGAGGGTACATGATAAGTCTCAGACCCCGTTAATTTTAATCTTGTGGCTATCTGGAATCACGTGGAGGGATCAGTGTGAGGTATTGCTATACTCTGGCCCAAAGTCTCCACCCATCAGTGGAGACATCAGCCCTAGCCAGCCCTACGGCCCAGCTGTCCTCATCTGCCACTCAGGTCTCCATGCTGTCCTCTGTGGATGGGTCAGAGGATACACAGTGATGTCAATGTGTGCAGGGTAGGTTTGCAGTTTCTGCAGAACGGGGCACCCCTACCTCAATCAGTAGTCACACAGGGCTCACTGTAGTGAGATAAGGGGGATGAGATGAAACACATCACGATCTTTACAAGCATGAAGTGGTTCTGCGGCAGCTCTGCTGGGACATGGTGATGTCTCTGTTGGAGTAGCAGGACCATGTCACTGGACCCAAAGGTCTAGGCACCATGTCATCAGTGTCCTGGATGTGCCTCCTTTGAGCTGTGCAAAAGGCAGTGCATCCTGTTGTGTGTGCATGGTGTGTGTGTGTGTGAGTGTGTGTGTGTGTATGTGTGTGTGTGTACACAGGTGTGTTCCTTTTAGTGTAGCCAAGAAATTTTTCAACGTCAAAATCCCAAGCATTCTGTTTCTGTAATTTCCTCCTTCCACTATTCTGCTGGCTTTGGTCCATATAAAGTGGAAGGATGAGAATAAGGACATTAAGACAAGGAGGAGAAGGAAACATTCATGTGTGCTTAAGAGGTAGCGGCACCATTCACGGCACTTCGTATTTGCTAAATGGCTTAATCATAGACACTCTGTGAAAAAACGTTCTCGTCATCACCCCATCTCAGATGGGGACGCTGAGACATGCAGAGGAGAGCAACCTGTCTGTGGTCAGAACTGGAAAGTGGCTGACCCAGCAGCAGAACTGAGGTCATTTGGCCTCAGAATGCCTGGTCTACACCACCATCCTGTGTCGTCTCTTGCGCTTTCACACCCAAGATTTGGCCTCACCTCAAGGTGCCAGGAAGATCTTTCTCCCTTTTCAAAAGTAAGCAGCTGATATTGTGATTTCCAATTGAGCCCTTTGAAAGAGATTAATACATTTTATCGAAACAGGCAAATTAAAATTTTGCAGGATATGCATTTAACAATTGGAAGAAAAAGTGGAATTAGTTTTCATAATCTATCTGTTTTTTTAATTATTATTGTCACTGATGGCTACAGCACCTGGTCTTCCTAGGTGGTCTCCCATCCATGTACTAACGAGATCCAACCATGCTTAGCATCTGAGATCAAACATCGAGCCTGTTCTGGGTGGCATGGCCGTAGATCATGGACCGTGGTTCCACTGGGATGTGAACCGAGGACCTTCTGCCTGTAAAGCAGACGTGCTAACTGCTACACTATCGAACCATGTCTCATATCTATTTCATTAATTCAATTAGTTGACATATTATCATTTCAACATGGATTAAATATGAAAATATTAATACTTTTTACATTATTTTTATACTAAATCTTTGAAATCTTATGTTTACGTCGAAACTACAGCCCATCTTCACTGGGACGACTCATAAATCATGTTCAAATGCTGCCTTCCCTTGGTGCCCCTGTCCCTGCAATATATACTCACAGCCAGCAGGAGGCGATGGAGGGTCCCGTGACCCCTATGACAGACTAAGGAGGAATGGCCACTCCACTTTCCTTTCCACCCAAACCTTGAGTATTGAGGCTTCCCAGAGGCAAGGGAATTTTTATAACATGAGTCCATACTACTCCCTTATCTAACAACTGATCTTAAATACAACTACCATTTAAAGATGATTCTGAGCTATCTAACACGTTTTATGCTTAGTCAGTATAATGAATGACAATAGTGCCTGTGAATTGTTTGGATAAATATTGCTACAAGTATGTTTTTCAGTGGGAAGATCGTTTCCATGAATCTCATGACAAGTCATAAAGTCAGACTTTGTGTACACCTCTAGAGAAAAAAGGATCCTAGGAAATATTTTCTTGACCAGGCTCAACTCTGGTGTGAACCCCTTTTGGTGCCTCTCCGGACTAAGTCGAAGGATCACTGCTCCCTCTGCCTCAGTGAGTCAGTGACTCACTGCTGTTGGCCACAAAGGGATATATGTGCCTATAGCACAAGCACAGGTCATATGTATGAAGGTCCATTCTCCCTGGAGGGTACGGAGAGGTAATCCCCCACGATGTCATGACCCAGAGCATGGGTGTGAACCGGCCAGCAGGAGGGCCGGTGGATCCCATGGGGAGACTCTGCGGTGTGACGTGTGAGGAGTAGAAGCTTCAGGGATGTGGAGCTGGGAAGAAGCCATGTGTCCCCCGCTCAGCTGGGAGCAGTAGTGGGCATGTCAGAAGCACGTAGCACTCGTCTTATCTTCCATGGTCTCCTCAGACCCGACTCTGAGGGGTGAGCCGTGGGGTCTTCCTTTCTCTGCACAGGTATCACCACAGCGCTTCACACATCCATTCTTTGTAAAACATCATCTGCTTTTGTAAGTGAATTTGTTCCATCGCATCCTTAGCAGGACAGAGTTTGAAAATCAATACATCTGCCAGGGATATGAGGTGAAACATGTTTTCTTGCCAATTATGTGTCATAAAATTAAGAGGTTCGTCTTTTGATACTGACAGTTGTCCAACTCCATGGCCTCGATCATGTAAGAAAAGTAACCCTTATAAAGCTAAAAGAAACAAACAAACAAGACAAAGTAACAGAGACTCAAGGAAATGAACCATAGACTCCTGGATTCTATAGGGTAGGGGAGCAGGGGGAAAGGGGGGGTAGATGGCGTAAATAGGGTCAAATATGTGGTGACAGAAAAAAATCTAACTAAAAACACACAAACAAACAAACAAATAGAATTCATTCACTTAAAATTTTTATTCAGAGAACAATACAAAAAGAAAGAAGCAGAAAAAGAAAAGGAATCCTGATCTCACTGTGAGGATCCGAGCCCGACACAGGGAGCCTGAGCAGTCACCCGATTCTCCATGTTTCGTTGACACATGATCCAGAGTTGTCTGTCATGGCGGGAGCAGACTGAGTTTCCCATCTCTGTCCACACAGACCACATCCCATTAACACAGATTCACAGAGCATGAAAACCTGAGCTGCATTCAGATGCTCCATTCTCCCTGAGGGCTGTGACAGGAGAGGCTCCAGATGCGTGGGAAAGGAGCGGAGATGTCATGGGGGGCGGTGAACGGCAAGGCCGGGAGGAGACTGAAAGGTCAGACTCTAGGTTCCGTCTACGCGCTAGGAACTTGACTCATCATCACTGTGTGGGAGATTTTGGAAAATTCATTAACCTCACACTGATGCCTCCCGCCTCATTAGACTGGAGGAGAGACCTTGTCTTCAGCAGAGGATAATATTGGTTTACTATGGTATCAAGTGAGGGAGTT
>NW_024356136.1:0-516 GCF_902729225.1 Pteropus medius | reverse complement strand
CGGGAGGGCTGTGCATTTGCCGCAAGTGAGCCTTTTCTCGGAAGTCTGCGATTCTGGCTCAAAATGGACGTCACCAGAGAGCTTTTCGCCTTAGCTACCATATACATATAGATGCATATATATATTCATCTATATGCATCTATATGTATATAGTGGATTTTCGAAGGAAACCTGTGTGGACCCCTGGTCTACCACAGAAGACAGGCCGCTCCTAGCACCTCCACCTCCCCGCAGTGTGGACACCGGGCGTTCCAGAGCCACAATTCAGTATGATCTCTTTTCACCGCAGAGGCCCCGGGGATCCTTCCTCAGGCCTCGGCTCCTTCCCGCTTTCCGCAGTGGAAACCAGACTTCAGGGCGGAAGCAGACAAATCCCTCTCCCTCACCTATCTGCCTGGGATGGTCGTAATGGTTCCCGTGGATGCATTCAAAAGGAAGAAATGAAAGGCTCAAAGAGCTGATCGCAAAGCTCCTAAGGCACGGAGGCCGAATTCAGACCCACAGCTGTCTGCAGTG
>NW_024356135.1:0-890 GCF_902729225.1 Pteropus medius | reverse complement strand
GTCGCTGCCCGGAGCCGTTTTGGGTGAGCTGGGCCTCATCTCTCAGTCTCTCGTGCTTCGACCTCTGTGTTCAGTTTCTCAGCTGAGTCGCCACCATCATCACTGACTCAGGTAGACCAGTTGGAAGCTTCTAGGTCCCCCTGAACTCCCGTTCTTCCTCACCCTACAAACCGAATTAGCCTCCAAGTGCTGTAGACTCCACTTTCCAAAGGCCACGCGCCCAGCCGCCCTGTCCATTTCCAGCCCAGTCAGCGTATTTCAGGCTTTCATCTTCTCTTAGTGGGTCTATGGTACAAGCCTCTGACCTTCTCTCTGCATCTCACTTTACCTGAGGCCTGACATGTCTTTCTAAAATCGGAGAACGCATACCCACGTGTAAAATCCTCCCTTTCACCTGAAGAATTAAGTCGAGACCCTTCCACGTGGCTCATGTGCATTCACGTCTGACTCCATCCTGCATCGCTCCATATCCGCCTCGACCTCCCCCTTCCCTCCGCCTCGCCTGTGTCCCAGACACACCGCCCATTCTGTGGGGCTTCCGTGCCTCTGTGCCTTTGCGTCTGCTGTGCCCTCTGCCCAGAACCCCTTTATCCTCCTTCCTCACCTGTAAGTTACAACTCAGAGGTCACGTTCTACACAGCCCTCCTCGACTCCCTCTGACAAAATGAACCGTTCCTCTTTTGTGTTCTCGCCACCCGTGGTACAAACCTTATTCAGCGCTTGGCTGCATTATTTCGGTTATTTGTTTTCGTATCTGCTGTCCTCCGACGGTGGCTTAGTCATCCTGGTATTCCCCAGTGGTTTCAGGCGGAGGGAGGAGTCTGCAGATGCCTGGGGAGTAAACAAGACATTTCCGGTCCATACGGCACATGCTGTCTCTTGCCTTTCTC
>NW_024356134.1:0-439 GCF_902729225.1 Pteropus medius | reverse complement strand
GACCCTATCCCTAACCCTAACTCTAACCCTAAACCTAACCCTAACCCTAACCCTAACCTAATCCTTAACCTAACCCTAATCCTACTCCTAACCGTAACCCTATCATTAACTCTAACCCTAATCCTAAACCTAAACCTAAAGCTAACCATAACACTAACTGTAATCCTAATTCTAACCCTAACCATAACAATAAACCTAAACCTAGCCATTAAACAAACCCTACCCTTAACCTTAAACTCACCCGAAAGCTAATAACACTAAGCCTAACCCTAACTCTAACACTAACCTAACCTTACCCTAAAACCAACCTAACCCTAACCCTAAACTTAACCCTAACCATAACCTAAGCTTAACCCTAACCCTAACCCTATATTCTAACCCTAACACTAATATTAATCCCAAACCTAACCTTAACCCTTAACCTAAAGCTAACACTAAT
>NW_024356133.1:0-728 GCF_902729225.1 Pteropus medius | reverse complement strand
CCCCCCACGCTGTCGCACGCTCCTGCTGGGCCCAGTGCTCGGCCCTCTCAGTACAGAGGGTGTGCGTCCTGTTCTTCGCAGATAAGGAACTGAGGTCCCCTCCGGTTGTCCCTGGCTAAAGGACACTCAGGTTGCTGGTGGAGAAATGGGGTTGGGCCGAGCTGTGTCTGGGAGCCTGTCACCCTCCTCTGTGGAGTGACGGGTCTGCAGAGAAGGCTCTGCAGTGAAGCCCAGAGGACTCGTGGGCTGTGCCGCGGGATTTGATGACGTCAGCGTCTGCATCTCAGTGACGCACAGGGTCAGGGGGAAGGAAACAAAGGTAGGATTGTCTTCAAAGTGCATTGCCCGGTGGCGAGATGCTGCTCCCGTGTCCTACCCTGACCTCACATTTGAGACATTTGAATTTACGATGATGCCTCAATGGCAGTGATCAGTCTTTTGTTCATAAAACTGTTTACTCAACTAATCTACTTGTTGTCTGTGAGGGAAAATGGAGGAAAACAGTTATTTTTGGAAAGTATAAAAGAGGAGGGTAGTGTTATTTCTTTCTAAATGAAAAGAAATCGGTTAGTTAATGTATCGTTGCCATCGCAACATATTCTTACTTGTTTTTAAAAATAGCAGTTAAGTCTCTGGCCACGCCGCCCCGAACAAGCCCCATCCCGTCCGATCTCGGAAGCTAAGCAGGGTCGGGCCTGGTTAGTACTTGGATGGGAGACCGCCTAGGT
>NW_024356132.1:0-5110 GCF_902729225.1 Pteropus medius | reverse complement strand
GGGAAGGGACAGAACTCAGACGGTGGGAATAGAACTCAGGGGGTGGGGACAGGATGTAGAAGGCGGACAGATTTCAGGATGGGGAAGAAATTATATGGGTCGCAACTGGCGACTGGGGAGCAGTATTTCTGTCGGGGATGGAACTCAGACGGGAAGGGAAACGGGGATGAAGGAACTGGAAGAGGGGTGCGCCCCGAGGGGGAAAGAGGGCTGAAGGGGGATGGAATTCAAAAGGGGAAAGATGGAAACGAGTGGATGGATAGAAGTTAAAGCGGAAGAAACTGGTTCGGGGAAGAACTAGAAGAGACAATTAGGGGTTGGAATTCAGGGGAAGAGAATTCCCTGGATAAGAAAAGAACCTTCTGAATGAGAAAGTTGGAACTGGGGATGACGAGGGATGGGGTTGGAATCCGGGGCACGAGATGTTGAACTGGAGGACACAGAAATTAGGAGGGATGAGCCCGGGTCGATGACACTCAGAAGGAAACTCAGGGGAAGCTGGATCCGAAGGGAGAGAAAATGGGAGGACGAAATGAAGGGAACTGGCGTGGGGGAGACAAATCTCAGATGGGGAAGAGAACTCGGGAGGAGAGAAAATCTGGGATAGACGGAGTTGGGGGGAGGGGATGGAACACAGGACGAGAAACTCCGGTAAGGGACTGAATCGGGGGGCGACGCAACGGAGAGGAGAGAATTCGGAGCCCGGAGGCGAGATCAAGGGCTGGAAGGGCGGGGACAGAACCGGCAGGGCGGGGCTGCTAAAAGAGGCGGGGTCGGCCGGATGGGCGTGGCCTCCTCCGCCCCGCCCCCGACGCTGAGTCCAGTGACAGCCTCTAGGCAGCCCGCACTCGCAGCCTCTTTCCCCCCCGAGCGGAGCTGCGGGGCCGGCCGGGCCGGGGCGGACCCCGGGAACCCGGACGCGGCCGCCCGGGCCCGCGGGCGGGGGGATCGGCGGGGGGCACCGGCAGCAGGGTCAGCCACCATGGAGTTCCGCCAGGAGGAGTTTCGGAAGCTAGCGGGTCGCACCCTCGGGAGGCTGCACCGGTGAGCGTGGTGGGGGTCTTGCGGGGAGAGGAGCACGAGGGTGCGAGGAGGATGCTTATTCCCACCTGGGTGCGGACAGACAGGTGGACGGGCGATACCCGTGGATGGGGATCCCCCCATCTGTCCAGTTTTCTCCCTCCGCCTCCGACGGCGCCGCTCTCCCTGGCTCGATGGGGTCCATCATCTCGTTTATTTTTCTTCGCCCCACACCGCTCCGGGCTCTACCCTTTTCTCTGGGACCGTAAGCCCGCCTCTCTCTGGGTCTCTGACCCCACGCCCCACTTCTGGCTGTCCACCTATCTTCCCTCTGCCTCCTTTCTCCGGACCTCTGTCCCCCTCTCTCTGATTCTCTGGCCATTGCTCTCACTAGATCTCTATCAACCTCTCTTGGGGTCCCTGTCTCTCCCTCTCTGGGTCTCTGACTCTCTCCTTTTGGGTCTCTGTCCCCTCTCTTTGGGTTTTTATCCCTGGGTCTCTCCATCACTGTATCTTTTCTCAGTTTCAGTCGCTCAGAGCGTTAATCTGAAGCTAAAGCGGATTGGGGCCCATTGGTCCTTGTCCTTGAGGAGAGTTAAGCTGGGAGGAAGAAGCCATGATGTCCTGGGTCTCTGAGGGGAGAAGGGAGTTGAGGACCAAAAATCAGGCCTCCGAAAGGATACTGGCTAGAGCTAAAAGGGACTTCCAGCCAGGGAGATGACTCCAGTGACCTGGGTGTCCCTAGGGCAATCTAGACACCTCCCTCCTGTCTTTCACCCCCAACCCCAAGCCTTGGCTCCAAGTCAGAGAAATTACTCAGCTGCGGAGAGCCTAAAAATATCTGGCCACAGTGCGGGAGGAGATTATTGCTTTTCCCTCAGACCCCGTCCCGGTCGCCCGCAGCCCTGGACCCCATCTTTAGTTGACACTCCATCCATCTCACAAGGCCGTGCGAGTCCTTCTCTAAGTCCAACATGAGTCCTGCTCGCTGCAGATCACCTTCTAGCTCCAAAGTCACCCCGCCCTCTAGAAACATGAAAGATAGGACTAAGGCTGGACGGAGGGAGGGGGCAGGAGGATGGAGCAGGGAGGGGGAGGGGGTGGCGACGCTGAGATAACCTCACCCCTGCTTTTCCCAATCTTCCAGCCCCTCCCCACTCTTTTTCTCGCCTCCTTTCACGAGTTTCTCAAAATACATCAGTGCGAAGTCAGGAGAAGGGAGAGAGACGTGCGGATGAAGCAGGCTGGGATGGGGGGGTGGCGAGGGAGGGATGTGTTCCTTAGGCCCCCTTCCTCAGTCTCTGCTTCTCAGCTTCTCATCTGTGTCTGGGTTTCTCTGGGTCTGTCTCTGCCTGACTCTCACCTCTCCAAACTGCCTCACGGGCCCCTAGAGACCCCAGAGCTCCAGCCAGGACAGTCACCAAAGAATCCGAGCCGAGAAGACATTTGCATCTGAATCCTGGGGTTCACTGTAACGGCTGGAGAGAGGCGAGGTGCCCTGTATTGGACACATCACTCTAATTCTATTTAATTCTCTACGCAAAGCTGGGGAAACTGAGGCTCGGTTTGAGGAGGGGGAGGAATCAGTGGGTGAGTGAGCACCAGCGCCATCTTTGAAACCCAGGTCAGCCCCTTCGCAAGCCTGGGGTGGAGGCTGCAGATTTTCCTCGAGAGGAATGATGCTAGAGTGGGTGGAGAACTCCCTTAGACCAGGAAACAGACGGTAAACCAGGTGACTTGGGACAAGGACGTAGGGGAGGGGAATGCAGGAGACACAGGAGCCAAAGTGCCTCCTTTCTGAGAGCCAGGCCTCGGGCAAGGCGATGCTGGGGCCAGGAGGTCATCAGGCCCCATCGCTGTTCTCGTGAGCGACCTTAGATATGCTACTTCCGCTCCCTGAGCCTCGGTTTCCTTCGTTGTACAATGGGGAGAGAAAGAGAGAAGCAAAGGGGCGTATGGAGACAGTGACGTGGGGGACAGAGGATCGGAGAGAAGCAGAAACAGAGATCCAGTGATATCTGCCTGCTAAGTCCTGCTTTTCCTCATCACCAGGTCTCCAGACCCGAGTTCCAGGCGTCCTGGGAGGGGAGTTTCCCCTCCTCGTTCTTGTCCTCTGAAAAGCATCGGGGGGCACCTTCATCTCCGCTGCCCGGGTGCTCTCGTCCTGAAATGATCAGTATCCCCTCGCAGTTCCCTCTTTGTAACTCCTACTCTTGCCCCCATTTCATAGACATGAGATACTGAGACTCCTCCCATTTAGAAAGCCTTGGGCAGAAATCTGACATGTCTAAGATTAACAATAAATATCAAATTTCAGGGGCTGCAATCACATCTTGAGTTTCAGGGTCAAATAGCATCTGATATCAACCCGGGTCAAAGTCTAATTTCACTGGCTGACATGTTCTGATGGGAGGGGACTGTCATTCTGGGGGCTTCCATCCCCCTCCCCGGGTCTCTGAACCAATCCCCCCCCCCGCAACATCTCATTCTTCATCCTCTCCCCCCAAGTTCTGTGCAGCTCCCAGTCTCTTTCCCCCCACCAGAGCTTTCTCAACATTCCTTCCCTTCTTTTAAGTTCTAGGATGGGGAGGGTGGCTGTGTTCTCTCATTCTTTTCCACTGCCTCCCCTCCTGCCTCACCCCCAGCTGCTCCATGTCTTTTTTCCTCCCCCGTCCCAGGCTCCCTCGCCTCCATCTGTTCTAGCCCCTTCCTGGGATCCAGCCCGATCCTCTGGCTGCTTACCCGCCTCAGACAGGAGCCGCACCTCACACGTCGTGTCCCAGCCTGTCTCTTCGCAGCCTCCTAGTCGCTCTGTCTCTCTCTCGGTTCTCTGGGTCCCCTCGTGTCCTCTCCCCTGGGTCTCTGTCCCTGTCACTAGGGATCTCTCTCTTCCTTCTGTGTCTCCGACCCCCCATCTCAGCCTCTGCCCACCTCCTTTCGGGCCTTTCCACACCTGTCTCGGGACACCTCCCTCTCCCTGCAGCTTCTCTCTGGGTTTGAAGCAGCTCTCCCAGTACCCTATCCATCATCACAGAGTCAATCCCTGATCCAGGATGGGCGGGGGCGAGAGCCTCACTGGGGACCGAGCCAATCCCCCTACCAAGGCCATCTGTCCCTTGCCAGGACACCACCCGCCACTCTCCCTCCCTATCCCCTAGGCTGACAGCCTGAACTCGAGGTTCCCCTGGGATGTCGGACTAGGCTGCTGGATTCCAGGGCTCTGGGCATGTCCCCACCCCCACGTCCCTAGGAATGGGCTTCTGGTGGCTGAATGGAATCAGCTGGATGTCAGCTCCACACCTGGGGCCTGGAAGCGGGGAAGGGCATGCCTCGTGGGGGCAAGGAAGGAGGGGGGTCGGTATATATAGCAGACGTGGCTGAGAAGCATCTGTTCTTTTGACACCTTTGCTGAAGCATCTCCTTAGCGCCTTTTGCTTCCTCGAATAGACTCGTATCTGGGCGAGGGGGCTGGAAAGTCCCTGGGCCTTGGGATGGGGGCTAGGGGTACAGGCTCTTGGATCACAAAGGATAGTCTGGAATCTAGAGATGACAGGGCTGGGGAGAAGGGAACCGAAGACCTCAGCGGAGGCGGGGGGCGTAGAATTCCTGGTCTGAGGGAGATGCGGACAGGGGTCCAGATTCCCTGATCCTGGGGATGAGGGCTGGTGTCCGGGGGAAGGAAGAAGGGCGTGCCGGCCTAGTTAGAATCCTGGGTCTTTTTCTAGCAGGAGGTTTTGCCCTGGACTCCTGTGTCACAGGGAGGAGGGGGCCAGGGCCCTGGACCACCCAGTCTTTGACTCTTGCCGCCCCGCAGCCTTCTGGAGAAGCGGCAGGAGGGTGCAGAGACGCTGGAGCTGAGTGCCGACGGGCGCCCGGTCACGACGCAGACCCGGGAACCGCCGGTGGTGGACTGCACCTGCTTTGGCCTCCCTCGCCGCTACATTATCGCCATCATGAGCGGTCTAGGCTTCTGCATCAGCTTCGGCATCCGCTGCAACCTGGGCGTGGCCATCGTTTCCATGGTCAACAACAGCACGACCCACCGCGGGGGCCACGTGGTGGTGCAGGTAGCTCAGGGCGGGAGCCGCCG
>NW_024356131.1:0-2903 GCF_902729225.1 Pteropus medius | reverse complement strand
GTTAACGTTAGGGTTTGGGTAAGGTTTATTTTAGGTGTAGGTGTATGGTGAGGGTTAGGATTTGGGTTAAGTTTAGATTAGGTTTACAATTAGAATTTGGGTTAGAGTTAGGGTTAGGGTTAGGTTTAGCGTTAGGGTTATTGTTAGCTTTAAGTTTAGGATTCAGTTTAGGATAAGCGGTTAGGGTTAGGGTTATCGTCGTTTAAAAATTATGATAGGTTTAGATTCAATGTTAAGATTAGTTTTTGTATCCGGTTAGGAACAGGGTTTGAGTTCGTGTTAGTGTTAGTTTTAGAATTAGGGTTAGTAAAATCTTTATTTTTAAGTTTAGGATCACTGTTAGGGTAAGGAGTTAGGTTTAGAGTTATTGTTAGTATAAAATTTAGAGTTAGGGTTAGAATTAGAGTTAGGTTAAGCTTTAGTGTTAAGGTTAGTATGAGGGTTAGGGTTATTTTTAGGGTTAGGGTTAGAATTATTGTTCGCATTAGCTTTATTTTTAGGGTGAGGCTCAGGGTTCGGGTTAATGTTTGAGTTAGGGTTAGAGTAAGGGTTAGTTTTAGACTTAAAGTTATATTTAGGATTATGTTTAGGATAAGGGGTTAGGGTTAACGTTATTGTTTGTTTAAAATTGAGGTTTAGGGTTACTGTTATTGTCAGGGTTAGAATTATGGTTAGTATTAGCTTTAGTTTTAGGGTTAGGACCAGGATTAGATTTAGGATTTGGTTATGTTAAGGGTTAAGTTTAGGGTTAGGGTTAGATTAAGGGGTTAAGTTTAGGGTTATAGTTAGGATTATCGTTAGGGTAAGAGTTTAGAATTAGGATTAGTGTTGGGGTAAGAGGTTAGAATTAGGATTAGTATTAAGGTTAGAGTTAAGGTAAGTATTGATTATAGTTAGTGTTATCGTTAGGTTTCGGGTTAGGTTTAGTTTAAGTTTAGGTTTAGTATTAGGGTTAGAGTAAGGAGTTAGGGTTATGTTTATTGTTGGACAAAATTTAAGGTTAGGTTTAAATTAGGTGTAGTTTTAGTTTTAGTCTTAGGTTAGGTTCAGATTTTGGGTTAGTGTTAGGGTTTGGCTTAGAATTAGGGTTAGGTTTAGCTTTACCATTTGGGTTAGAATCATAGTTATGGTTAATGTTAAGATTAGGGATAGGGTTAGGGTTAGTTTTACTTTTAAAATAGGGTTATGGTTAGGTTTAATGTAAGGGATTAGTGTTAGCATCAGGGATAGGGTTAGGGTTAAGGTTAGGGTAAGCTTAGGTTAGAGTTATGGTTAGGTTTAGGGTTAGCTTTAAGGCAAGAAGTTAGAGTTAGGATTAGTGTTAGGGTTAGGGTTAGGATTAGGTTAGGTTAGGGGTGGGTTTACCATTAGGGTTTACTTAAGGTTTATTTTAGGGTTATTTTTTAGGGTTAGGGTTAGGGGTAGGGGTAGGTTAGGGTTAGAGCTATGTTTAGGGTTAGTGTTAGTGTTAGGCTTACCATTAGGTTTAGGATTAGGGTGAGGATGAAGATTTAGGGATAATGTTAATGTTAGTCTAAAATTTAGGGTTAGGTTTAGAATTAGGTTTAGGATTAGCTTTAGTTTTAGTGTTAGAATCAGGGTTATGGTTAGTATTAGAGTTAAGGTTAGGGTGAGGTTTAGGGTTAGGGTTAGGTTTAGATTTAGTTTTAGAGTAAATGTTAGGGTAGGGTTAGAGATAGTGTAAGTTGTCTGATTTAGTTTTCTTGTTCGTGCAAAATTTAGGGTTAGTGTTAGTGTTAATGTTCGAATTAGAATTAGGGTTAGGATTAGGTTTAAAGTGGTGTTTAGATCAGTGTGGTTAACTTTTGGAGCTAGGAGCAGCAGAGTCTAATATTTTAGTTGTCTGTGTCATGGCTGGCTCTGCATGCAAGGGTTACACCAAAGGCCACATGTTAGCCTAAAATTGCTGTCATTTTGCTTATGGTTAGGGTTAGAATCAGAAGGAGGGTCCACCTCAGCCTAGTCATGACCATCAGGATAGGTCAGGGTCAGGGTTACATGGTTAGACTTAAAGGTACATTTGTGTGTATGATTAGTGGTAGTAAGAATTAGGTTTTAGTTAGAGCTTCTGGGGTTAGGGGTTAGATCAGTTAGTTTTTCAGGGTAAGAGATTGCATCATGTAGCCTTAGTGTTAGGGTTGGGTTTTAGGTTGGCGTTAGATTTGGGGCAAGAGATTTATGGTAAGCAGCCACGGAGAATACATAGGTTTGTGATAGGTTAGTTAGGTCAAGGTTGGGGTGTTGGATTACTGTCGCCAAAATCTAAGGTAATGGTAGGAAATAGGGCAACGATAAAGTTTCCTAGTTTTAGGGTTAGATCTGTCAGAGCACAGTGTTGTGGCCAGAATTGAGTTTGTGGATTAGCCGTTACACAGATCAGGTTGAAGTTGAGCAGAGCCTGTTTCTGGTTAGGTTATTAGTGCTCTTGATTTGTATTTAGGTCAGAGTTAAGGTTGGCGATAGCAAGTTGTGGCTAGACCTAGGTTGTATTAGCTTCCAGAGCCAAAGTTAGGCTGCAAGCCTTAGGTTAAGGTGTGCTCAAGTAGGGCATTTCTTAGATTTAAATTTATTTTGAGGGTTATTGTTAAGGTTAAGGTTAGATTGAGTGTTAGGATTAACTTTAGTTTTAAGGTTAGGATCAGTGCTAGGGTTAGTGTTACGATGAGGCTTATGGTTAGGGTTTGTGTTTGTTTTAGGCTAGTGTTAGGGTTAAGTTTAGGATTACATTTAAGTTATGATTTGTGATAGAGTTAGGTTTAGGGTAATTTATGGTGTTAGGGTTACGGTTGGCTTTAGGTTTAGGGTTAGGTGTAGGATATTTGTTTAGGTTTAGTGTTATTGTTAGTGTAAAATTTAGGATTAGGGTTAATCTTAGGGTTAGG
>NW_024356130.1:0-357 GCF_902729225.1 Pteropus medius | reverse complement strand
TTCCTTGCTCATCTAAGTCACAGTCTCACAATAAACCCCAAGATGTAAGGATGTTATCATCCCCACTTTACAGATAGAGAAACTGAGACCCAGAGAGGTTAGGTAAATTGCTTAAGATTCCACAGCTAGGAAGTGGCAGAACCAGGATTCCAGACCAGGTCTATCTGGGTCCAGAGTCTGGATCGTTAGCTGCTACCCATTCATTCATTCCACGAATATTTATTAAGCACCCACCCTACGCCAGGCACTGTTCTATATTTTCTTATGTCAATTTTGATATTCGATTTAGAGGCAAATTTCCAGGGCACAGCTACCGTATGGACCAGGGGCAGAGCTGCATGAGCTAATGAACTGTTC
>NW_024356129.1:0-399 GCF_902729225.1 Pteropus medius | reverse complement strand
GTGCTGGAACAACTTGATATATATGGGACAAACATACCTCAACCCTTACCTCACAGCTTACACAAACGTTTAGCTGGAAACGGATAGCAGATGTAAACATAGGAGCGCTCAAAACCTGAATATGGTTCTCCATTCTTTTTTCTCATTCACTTGAAATGCACCACTGTGGGAATCAACTGAAAACTAAACACTTTACCAAAATACACCCCTGTGCCTTATTGCTAGTGTCTCATCTCAAAAAACTAGTCTGAACAAAATCTTGTGACTACTAAAGGTAAAGTGACTGAACAAAATCTTGTGACTACTAAAAAATAACTTAAGGGAGTTTCTCAGCAGTGATGGAACAGTTCTGTATGCTGATTGTAGTGGTTACCCAAATCGAAACGAATAATAAAATAT
>NW_024356128.1:0-549 GCF_902729225.1 Pteropus medius | reverse complement strand
ATTTTGCACGCTTTATTTCATCCTACCTTTCCCAACAATGCTGCAAGTTAAGGGTTTTCATGTCCCATTTCAGAGTCCAGGAAACTGAGGCTAAGAGTGGTTAGGAATTTGCCCAAGTTACTCTCTTAATATGCGACAGAATCAGCATTTGTATTCAGGTTGTTCAACTCCAGAGCTAGGGTCTTACACAGAGCTATACCCTTTCTTCCCTCTGTTATCCACCGCCCCCCCAACCCCCAAATCCTCACATCAAATGCAGGGGCAGAGAGTTCCTTGGGGCCTCTGGGAGTGCCAAGGTCACACAGCATTTTGCTCAGCTTACCTGAGTGCTGGCTTCAGCAGTAGCAGCTTTAAAAGAGAAGGGGACCATGCCCAAGGAACAGGAAATCTAAAACCGCACAACTGAAGGGACCTCAGAGGTCATCTCTCTGCCTCTCTCCTTTTATGGAAAACAGAGGCCCGGAGGAGAAGTGAGGTCCTTGCATACAGAATTTGTGACCACCTGGCAGACTGCCCAGTAGCCTCAGAAGCCCTGCACTGGTGTCCAGA
>NW_024356127.1:0-549 GCF_902729225.1 Pteropus medius | reverse complement strand
ATTTTGACAGATGTTGTGTTAACTCTATAGATCACTTTGGGATGAACTGACACCATTACTATACTGAGTATTCCAATCCACGAACATAATATGTCTATCAACTTATTTACAGATTTTAATTTCTTTCATCAGTATTATAATTGTCAGCATACAAATCCTGTACATTTTGTTAGATTCATACCTAAATATTTCATTTTGGGAGGAATAATAAATGATGTTGCTTTAAAATTTTTGATTTTTAATTGTTCATTGCCTGTATAGACATAATTCACTTTTGTGTGTTGACCTTATTTCCTGTGACCTTAGAGTCACTTGTTAGTCCCAAGAGTTTTAAAAAATAGATTCCATACAATTTTCTACATAAACAATGTTATCTGTGAATACAGACTATTTTATTTCTTCCTTTCCAAACTATATGTCTTTTATTTCTTTTTTCTTGCCTTTTTACAACTAGCTTAGATTTACTATATTATGCTGAATGGCAGTGGTAAGAGTAAACATCCTTGACTTTTCACCTGTTTTAGGGAGGGAGCATTCCATTAAAAAGGA
>NW_024356126.1:0-524 GCF_902729225.1 Pteropus medius | reverse complement strand
GAAGCAGACAGAGGTATAGGCGAAGGCCCAAAAGGGGATGGTGCCTGGAAGCCTAGTGAATGAAGTGCCATGCAGAGTACGTGGTCTGTTGGCCCACATGTTGTACTGATACATTAAGTAAGGATGAAGACTGAAACATTGGGTCCTGCAATGTGAAGGTCCAGTGGTTTTACTAAGTTTTAGTAGAGTGGTAGAAGTAGAAGCTTGATTGAAATAAGTTTGAGAGTAGGAAGAGAAGAACAGGATCAGTATGTACAGATTGCTGCTTTATTATTATTATTATTATTATTATTATTATTATTAATTATTATTATTTATGCCTACAGCACCTAGGTGGTCTCCCATCCAAGTACTAACCAGGCCCGACCCTGCTTAGCTTCCAAGATCAGACACAGACATCAGGCTTGTTCAGGGTGGCATGGTGGTGGACCGTGGACCATGGCTCCACTGGTGCACGAACCCAGGACCTTCAGTGTGTAAAGCAGACGTGCTAACCACTACACTATGGAATCACGTCCCAGACT
>NW_024356125.1:0-313 GCF_902729225.1 Pteropus medius | reverse complement strand
CGGAAAGCGGGAAGGAGCCGAGGCCTGAGGAAGGAGCCCCGGGGCCTCTGGGATGAAAAGAGATCATGCTGAATTGTGGCTCTGGAACGCCCGGTGTCCACTCTGCGGGGAGGTGGAGGTGCTAGGAGCGGCCTGTCTTCCGTGCTAGACCAGCGGTCCACGCAGGTTCCCTTCGAAAATCCATCATATACATATATATGCATATAGATGAATATATATATGCATATATATGTATATGGTAGCTTTGGCGAAAAGCTCTCTGGTGACGTCCATTTTGAGCCAGAATCGCAGACTTCCGAGAAAAGGCTCACTT
>NW_024356124.1:0-325 GCF_902729225.1 Pteropus medius | reverse complement strand
TTGTCTAACTTCAACTTCTCCTAGCTTCAGGTTTCCCATCTGTAAAATAAGGAATTGTATTAGATATTTCTAAGATTTATGCCAACCATAAAATTTTGTTGTAAGAAATTTTTATCAGCAGCATGTCAACAATACTTAAAAAAGGATTTTGCCAGTAGAAAATTGCTTCATTTTTTGCTGACATAATACTTGAATTTAGTGTCCATCAGCTGGGTCTCATCTCAATTTTAATAAGCAATTTTTTTAACACTCAACAGTCAGCATTGTATAATAAACCAGCCATTTATTTTATACTGGTCATTCATTGTGACTAGGGAATACAATG
>NW_024356123.1:0-823 GCF_902729225.1 Pteropus medius | reverse complement strand
GCCCGCCAGAGAGCCCAGAACATCCACGGAAAATGTCTGCGGGCCCTGGTCTACGGGGCGCCTGGTTTTCATTTCACGCCTCTCGTTTATCCCATTTTCTATTTGTTTTACAGGGAATATGTATTTTATTTCTAGGAAAAAGGCCTTATCAAAACGAAGCACAGTCAGCCCCAGTCCTGCCTGCTTCAAAGGCCCCGACTCCCCTCCGCTAGGAAGACCCTCTCCTCGGATCTGCCATGTCCCTGGTCCCATGGTACTGGGGTTCAGTTTCTGGGCTCTGTTCTTGCAGAGGGCCTAGCGGCCACCTGCTTTCCCGTCCTGAGGAGGCCTGCAGGGGACTGCGATCTGAGCAAATACACTGACTCCCTTCTTGAGACAGGTAAGGTGTGAGTCCTGGGGGCACCAGTGCAGGCAGACGAGAGTGTGAGCCTGGGGTGTCCTCACCTGCTGGAGGGCGGACTGCTGGCCCCCCTGCTGCCCAGCTTGCCCTGTGACCTGCAGCTGGTGGCCGTCTGCTGCTGCTCCAGCCCCTCCCAGCTCTGCCCCACCTCCCAGACCGAGCCCTCCCGCCAGGGCCTCAGGGTAGGTGGTCAGTGTCAGAGATGCCGGCACTCACCGCAGAGCAAGGGTCCGGCGGAGCAGTCTGGGAGCTGCGGAGAAAACCATAGGGGGCGGCAGTGAGTAGCGGGCAGCACCAGAGGGCACGTCCGCCAGATGTCCCACCTCGAGCCCCGCCTGGGACCCCCCCACCCTCTTGCTCCTCGTCTATCTAAAGTCCACCTAACAAACGTTTGGTAAAGAGGGGTTTTTCAAACGTGAACTA
>NW_024356122.1:0-466 GCF_902729225.1 Pteropus medius | reverse complement strand
ATTTTGACATTGGTACAATGTGTGTGTATAAGTCCATATCACTTTATCGCATATGTAGATTTGGACAATCACCACTGCAGTCAAGGTAACAGGCTGTTCCATAACCACAAAAATCTCCCTCATGCTACCCCACTATAGTCACACTCACAAATCCTTCGCAAACACTGATCTGTTTTCCATCTCTGTGATTCTGTAATTTCAAGAATTTGATAGCAGTAGGGTCATTCAGTATGTAATCTTTAGGGACTGGCTTTCCACTTAGTATATTCCTCTGGAAAGTCAACCAGGTGCTCTGTGCACTTATAGTTCCTTTTTGGTGCTTAATACGGTTTCATGGTATAAATGTACCACCATTCATCTAACTACTTGCTCATCGAAGGTGGTTTGAGTTGTTTCCACTTTTTGAAAAACTATTTTGGATATTGTGAATAATGCTACTATAATCATTAAGGTACAGATTTTTTTG
>NW_024356121.1:0-1674 GCF_902729225.1 Pteropus medius | reverse complement strand
GCTCAGGAGGATTTGTCATCATCAGAGACCCTCCCTCCGAGGCCTCCTGTCCGTGCGATCACTTTCCACCTGTCCTCGAGCTCGAGAGACCACAGGGCTTTGTGTTCTAGGACGCATCACGTGGTCCCCCCTCCCGCAGGACAGTGACGGCTTCCTGCAGGCCAGGTTCCCGCGCGTGAGCCACGCGGAGCTTGGGCTGGACTGCGGAGGAGTCGCCGTCCGTGTCTCCCTCTCGGGCGGCGTCCGCTCTGAGGGCTCCCTCTCTGCTCCAACGCAGCCCCCAGCCGTGACCCGGGCCCGCCGCCTGCCCCGTGGGCACCAGACGACAACCTGCAGGGCACCGAGGAGCGCACGGACCCAGAACACGACTAAAGTCTGACAGGCGGCCGCGAACAGCGCCACCCTCACTCTGCCACAGCCACGTCCCCGCTCAGGGACGGCCACCTCCACGAGCCCTTACCCCTCCCCCCACTGTGCACACTCACACGCACACTCGCTCACACGCAGCCCGTTATCCACGGTAGCAGTCTCCTGGGAAGGCGCCGCAAACGCCGAGTTCGCAAATGCCGAACGGGGGACACGGGTGGGGGCCGCGCACGGCCCGGGCACAGAGCCTCCAGCCCCCGAGCAGCGCGCGGCCAGCTCGGTGTGGCTCTCTGTTTAAAGACACCAGACTGAACGCGCGTCCTACTCCACGCCGGGCTGCGGCCCCCGCTCGGCCCCGCACGTGATGCGTCTTCTCCGCGAGGCGCGTCGCGGCCTCCCTGCACGTGGGGACACCCGGCGGCACGGCGGCTCGGCGCTTCGGGCCATTGAAACGGCAAACTCACCCACATAAGACCCCGAATGAGACAGATCGGAGGACCGGGCAGGACACGCGTGCAGACTGCAGCTGGGCCCGGCCACCGTGGGGGACGCGCCGTCCACAGGCGGCCTCGCGGGCACGGCAGGGGCGACCTGGGTTACGCGCGAGTCGCGGTCAGTGGCGACTCACGGACGAGGAAGCCAAGCATAACGAGGGCTGACCGTGTATCCCCGGACCTTTCACCCGCCCGTGTACCATACAGATAAAGTCCGTAAAATCCAAATCGCATCACCCATGGCCATCGGCCGCTGAGCTCGTGGCCATGTGTCACACTGCAGAAGAAAACGAGCACACGGGCCAATGTGCCGTTGAACGTGGTGTCATCTCCCGGCCTGTTTCTATTGCCTATTTGGTCTCTTGGCCCCATTTATTGGTCTGGCTAATCCTTAATCATATATGAAAAGTCCTAGCAGCTCTGGGTGACTTTCTCTCCTTCCAGAGTTACCGCCTGAGAGGGTGAGGGACTTCTCCCGGGGGCCGGTCTCTGCGAGACTTGGTCTACGTCTGGTTTTCCTCACGCCCAGGACTCAGCTCCTCGGGGCTCCCAGCTGAGAGCTGCTCCCCCGACCCCCACCACACCGCTGGTCTTAACTCTGGGTTGTATGACCTTGGTGACGAGATTGTAGAAATGCTGCTTAGACTCTTGGTGGCTTCCCGTTGGTCTTCTTGGCGTCTTCCCTGTGTAGCGAGAAACGTGGCAAATGCCTTGAGATTCAGCCCCCGGTTCTGGGGCTTTCCTCGGTGCGGGCCCTCTGTCTGGGGTCTTGTCCTTACTGCCTCTACAGTCACAAGTTCCCATGTGATTTTCT
>NW_024356120.1:0-1053 GCF_902729225.1 Pteropus medius | reverse complement strand
CTCAGACGGCCCCAGTCCCTACTCGATGTCCTAAGGGTGCTCTGTCCAGCATGTTCCGCAGGGACTGATGTCCGGAGCCCTGTGTCCCCACGGTCACCCCTTGCTATGGGGACTGTGGGCAGTGAAAAGTGGCTAGTCGCTTAGAGATTGTTTTCTTTCGTTTTCGTTAATTTGAAGAGCCACGTGCGCTGCGGCCGCCGTGCTGGCCAGCGCGGCCAGCCCTCAGTCCCTCCTCTCCCTCCGCGCTGGGACGGGAACCAGCCCTGCCGGCCCCTCAGCCGACGCCCCAGTGACGCCTTCGTTGCTCCCGCCGGCACCGAGCCGGTGCGCTCCGCGTGGTGTCTCTGGTCATGAGCCTCTCCCGGGTTCGTTCGCGAGCGCCCAGCGATGGCTCCGTGTCCCAGCGTGCTAGGCGGGGGCATGTCGATGGCGGTGGTACGTGGATGCGGCCACATTTCCTTTTCGCACAGTAAAACCAATGACAGGAGGCATTTTCCTCGCCGTGGTCCAGGACGCTGAGTTGCTGTTTATAAAAACACCGCAGGGGTCACCCCAGCTCCCTCTCTCCCTGGGCCTTTCCCTCAGGTTCTCGGATCGCAGCCCCGCCCCGCCGGTCTCCCCTGGAAGTGGGGTGGCTGGTTCATCTGGGCCGTGCGGGGCGCGGCGTCTGCACCGCGGAGCTGTGCTGCCGGCCCTGTGCTGGCCCGTGGCCCCTTCTCAGTGTCTGTTCAGTGTAGCCGTGGCGTTTCACAATCGTCGTTAGGAAAAAAAAAAATCTCTTTTGCGTTTCAAGAAAATTCTTGGGAGGCTTTTCCCCTGAATCCCATATTGAAGAACAATTTTGCAAAACTGCGCGGGCCTGGGCGCGGGCCGGGCGGGCCTTCTCCAGGCGCCCCGTGTGCCTTCGCCGCCGCTTTCCGGACCCGTGTTCCTGTGTTGGGACGGCCGCCGCCCAGATAAGTCAGGGCTCGGAAGACAGTTGCCAGTTAATGAGCTGCAGAGCCGTCCCTTTTACAAGCAGTCCCTACCTCGTAGGAAAGAAGAAACTCAGTT
>NW_024356119.1:0-372 GCF_902729225.1 Pteropus medius | reverse complement strand
CAGGTGTCAGACTATGGAAAACAAAGGATGACAACATTGGAAGCTGCTGTGCGTTGCTGGTTATATCTATTCCCTGAGGGAGGCCCACATGCACCCACACTGATGGCAGGGCGACTGCCCTAAGGGAGCTTCCACATTGACTCCGGTTGACAGCCAGGTTGGGTTTACCATCCAGCATAGACGGCACCTGCCCCTACCATCTTCTTGCATGTGCTGTGGTCATTGCCCACCCATCTCCCTGCTCCTGTCCCCTCCTGCCACCCCTGGAAACCTCGGGCCTCTTTACCTGTACTGGTTCTCCATGGCCCTGCTCTCAGCTCGCTCTGGAACCCAGGAGTAGCTGTCTGCTGCATTCTGGGGCTTTTTCTCCTT
>NW_024356118.1:0-1433 GCF_902729225.1 Pteropus medius | reverse complement strand
GATCCTCTCCTTCAAATCCCTTTCTCAACATCATCACAGGAAAAGGACACTTTTTCATGCACTTAATTTAGGTGTAGTGGTTTGCATTGTGTAATTTAAAAAATTCCACGTCTTTTCTCCCTGCTACACAGTGAGTGCCATGAGGCACGTATCATGTTATACACATCACCACTCTCCCCCCGACTTAGCTGAGTTGGGAACAGTAGCTGAATAAAGAAATATTCCTTGGAGGGATGAGAGAACGTGCTCTCACAGAAATTGCTGATGATGAGAGAAAGAGACGGAGGCAACACTGACCTAGGTGTAGAGGACATGCCAGAGGAATGTTTTCTGTATTCTGTATTAGGACCCACTAGGGTGTCAGACCATGGTTTGCAAGAATTGGAAAAGAATCAAGAAGGCACAAAAGAAAATATGAGAGTGTATTACCTATAGTAAAGGTACACACATAACGGATTTATGGTTCTCTTTGTCATGAGTGTACTTGTGTATAAGCATGCTGGATCACAATGTAAAAGGCATGTCTTACTTTGAGACACAATCACAAAAATATAGAATCCACTGTAGTAAATGAAGCATAGTTTTGAAATGCCAGTTCCTTCCAACGAGGGAAAAGCAATAAGAATAAAGAGCCCAGTAGAGAGCCAGGTACAGAGAAGAGGCAGCCAGCATGGGTAATTCACTGTCAAACCAGGTAATTCACTGTCAAAAAATTTTAGTGGAAAAAATTCCAAAATTTCTAAAAAGTTTGGAATTCAAAACCATAATAAAAACTCACTTATCATTATGTAAACCGCGTAAAGAAATTGCACTGTTTCCAGTGAACTAACATGCTTATAAACCCAAAATATATACAGTTGCACTAGGATTAGAGTAATTGCAATGTCAAACTCTTAAGTATTCCTCTTTAGACTTATTAAGTAATATTTTTATGTAACTGCGCAGCATGAAAAATAATACTGTGAAATGTTTCCCTCAGGAATGGCTGCTGCAAGGTTGCATCTACTGCCTGGATCTGGATATTTTTAAAGAATGTAAAATATGCTCAACATAAATCTCCTCTTAAAAATTTTTTAGAAATGCCCTCACTTCACTGGCCATGCCCCCACACCTAATGCTCTGTTTTCCTACTTCCCTGAACTGCAAAACTTCTTGTATACGTTCTGATTTTACTGGAACCACTTTATGCCTCCCCTTCTTCATTCTCATCCAACCAAACTTCCAATCCCATCACTGTTACCAATGATCCTGGCGTGGCTTATTTCAACAATCACTTCTGTAACTGCAGACTCAGCTCAAAATGCTCCTAGCCTGCTTAATGAGATAGTTTTTTTTCTTTCTTTTTTAAACACTAATACATTTATGAACTTATACTGCTATTGGAAACACCTACAGTCCAGCATCAGGCCACAAGGTCTGTGGCAACCCAGAGA
>NW_024356117.1:0-317 GCF_902729225.1 Pteropus medius | reverse complement strand
TCATGCTGAATTGTGGCTCTGGAACTCCCGGTGTCCACACTGCGGGGAGGTGGAGGTGCTAGGAGCGGCCTGTCTTCTGTGGTAGACCAGGGGTCCACGCAGTTTTCCTTCGAAAATCCACCATATACATATAGATGCCTATAGATGAATATATATAGGCATCTATATGTATATGGTAGCTTTGGCGAAAAGCTCTCTGGTGTGTCCATTTTGAGCCAGAATCGCAGACTTCCGAGAAAAGGCTCACTTGCGGCAAATACACAGCCGTCCCGGGGCCTTGGGGCTCTGTGGGCCATGACCGGTCATCTGCGGGTACT
>NW_024356116.1:0-305 GCF_902729225.1 Pteropus medius | reverse complement strand
ACCGGAATGTTCTAATGGATGTGGATTTGCTGCACTTGGAGACGCAGTCCATTTGTAAGAAACAAATGAGCAGCAGCCGCTACAGCGTGTCCCATGTGCCGGAGCCTTGCCGCCTCGTCCCGCTTCGTACGAATTCACCTCCAGGAAAGGGCCCGATCGCCTAGATGTCTTCCCACGCTGTAGTTCCTGGAAGGGCAACGGCTCTCTGTCCAGAGGGGAAATCGGTGGTCGTCTCCTAGACCTCCATCAGACGTAGTTCAGGTCAAATTCCTGGAACATTGGTAAAGGCATCACCTAGAACCCCA
>NW_024356113.1:0-308 GCF_902729225.1 Pteropus medius | reverse complement strand
AGAGACGAATGACACGTAGTTTGTACCTCTAGGAGCTCAAAGTGTCAGTGAGTGCTCCTCCAACTTCGCCACCCCAGTACCCGCAGATGACCGGGCATGGCCCACAGAGCCCCAAGGCCCCGGAAGGGCAGTGCATTTGCCGCAAGTGAGCCTTTTCTCGGAAGTCTGCGATTCTGGCTCAAAATGGACGTCAGAAGAGAGCTTTTCGCCAAAGCTACCATATACATATATATGCATATATATATTCATCTATATGCATATATATGTATATGGTGGATTTTCGAAGGAAACCTGCGTGGACCCCTGGT
>NW_024356112.1:0-498 GCF_902729225.1 Pteropus medius | reverse complement strand
CACTAATCCTAAACCTAATAATAATCCTAACTCTAACTTCTTACCCTAACTCTAAACCTAAACATAACTATATCCCTAATCCAACCATAATGCTAAACCTAATCCTCATCCTAATTAGGACGCTAACCCTAACCATAACACAACCTTAACCCTAAATCCTAACTCTCAACCTAACCCTAACACTAATCCTAAATCTAAACTCTTACCATAACCCTAAACCTAACCCTAACCTTAAGCCTAACACCAACCCAAAACCTAAACACTAAACCTACCCCTAAATCTAACCTGAAACCTAATTATTACACTAAGAGTAACCCTAAACTTAACCCCAGAACTTAAACTTAACCCAAACACTAATTTAACTTTAAAATGAACTCTCAACCTAACTGTAACCCTATCTAACCCAAACCTTATATATACCCCTAACACTAACACTAACCCAGATTCTAAACCGAAATCTAAAGCTAATCCTAACCCTAATTCTAACCCAAACCCTAA
>NW_024356111.1:0-359 GCF_902729225.1 Pteropus medius | reverse complement strand
GGACAACTGTTGGAGCTCCTTCCTGGACTTATATAAATGTCAACAGCACAAACTGAAATGAAAAATTTGCCTTCCTTACATCACATCCGTGCCTTTTGCTTAAATATGTATAGCATTAAAAAAATACTTTAAAACTGTGTCTTTACTTTGAATATGAAGGAAACATTCTTTTATTCCCTTAGATGTATCATATTTATTCTCTGCAAATATTGATTGATCTAGGAAAATTCAAGACTAAGCAACACACAAGACTAAAAAACACACATTATTTATCTCAGCATTGGAATAGGCATTCTGTGTGTTCATTAATTTATTTATTCAAAAACTATTTGTGTCTACTTTGTAACAAGAACCATGTG
>NW_024356110.1:0-341 GCF_902729225.1 Pteropus medius | reverse complement strand
TTCATTTCTTCATTTTGAATGCGTCCCCGGGGACCATTACGACCATCCCAGGCAGAAAGGTGAGGGAGACGGAGGTGTCGGCTTCCGTCCTGAAGTCTGATTTCCACTGCGGAAAGCGGGAAGGAGCCGAGGCCTGAGGAAGGAGCCCCGGGGCCTCTGGGATGAAAAGATCATGCTGAATTGTGGCTGTGGAACGCCCGGTGTCCACAGTGCGGGGAGGTGGAGGTGCTAGGAGCGGGCTGTCTTCTGTGGTAGACCAGGGGTCCACGCAGGTTTCCTTCGAAAATCCACCGTATACATATATATGCATATAGATGAATATATATATGCATATATATGTA
>NW_024356109.1:0-343 GCF_902729225.1 Pteropus medius | reverse complement strand
AATTCGGCCTCCGTGCCTTAGGAGCTTTGCGATCAGCTCTTTGAGCCTTTCATTTCTTCATTTTGAATGCGTCCACGGGGACCATTTCGACCATCCCAGGCTCAAAGTCAGGGAGAGGGAGGTGTCTGCTTCGGTCCTGAAGTCTGATTTCCACTGCGGAAAGCGGGAAGGAGCCGAGGCCTGAGGAAGGAGCCCCGGGGCCTCTGGGATAAAAAGAGATCATGCTGAATTGTGGCTCTGGAACGCCCGTGTCCACACTGCGGGGAGGTGGAGGTGCTAGCAGCGGCCTGTCTTCTGTGGTAGACCAGGGGTCCACGCAGGTTTCCTTCGAAAATCCACCATA
>NW_024356108.1:0-667 GCF_902729225.1 Pteropus medius | reverse complement strand
TTATGGGATTGTCACTGCACACTCTCCTTTCTGTGACACAGGGGCAGAGCTGCCCTTTACGCGTTGCGTATGGGTCTAGGCTCTGATCTCATGCCCTGGTAACGACAGAGAGGGCCCTCGGGGGGAGAAAACCGGCCACTCTGTAACGTGATCTGACGTTCTGCCGCGTCAGGGGCCTGGGACTCTGTGTTGCCCGCAGTGGCTTCACTCTGAAAGCTCGTCTCCCGGTGCAAACGGACTTTGGCTGATGCCACACCAGGGTAAAAGTGAGCGTTCTGGGGACGGATCACGGGGCTGCACGACCTGTCCGCACACGCCCTGCAATGCGGGCCGAGGCGCTCGGCCACCGCTTCCTGTGTCACTCGGCTGGCGGCAGAGGATTCAGCTCCGGTAGGTCTGATTCGAAAGTGAGCGCTCTGCCCTCCTACCGTGTGGAGAAGTCACTTTACGTGGCATGTCTGTACGTGCTACTTTTGGTCAATGAAGAAGCACATTTAATGTCTCGGGCACAGTTCCTGTGAATGTGGGAAGAGCCCAGACGGAAGCGAAGTCTCCGAGGGGCCAGGTAGGTGTCCCCCCACCAGAAGGGTGATGCTCAGCCCTGGTGCACACTGGGTTTGCCTGAGGCCCCGCCTGAAGGATGCGCTCACCTCTCATTCTTCAGTGC
>NW_024356107.1:0-4772 GCF_902729225.1 Pteropus medius | reverse complement strand
CGGAAGCAGACACCTCCCTCGCCCTCACCTTTCTGCCTGGGATGGTCGTGATGGTCACCGTGGACGCATTCAAAATGAAGAAATGAAAGGCTCAGAGAGCTGATCGCAAAGCTCCTAAGGCACGGAGGCCGAATTCAGACCCACAGCTCTCTGCGGTGTCTCCCAGCTGACCTCTTTCCAGCGGGTGACGGCCCCCATGGACGGAGGGGCCAAAACATCCCTGGCTACGCTGTCTGTGGGTGGCCGTGAACCCTGCAAGAGGATACAGAGACGAATGAGACGTAGTTTGTACCTCTAGGAGCTCAAAGTGTCAGGGAGTGCTCCTCCAGCTTCGCTACCCCAGTACCCGCAGATGACCGAGCATCGCCCACAGAGCCCCAAGGCCCCGGGAGGGCTGTGCATTTGCCGCAAGTGAGCCTTTTCTCGGAAGTCTGCCATTCTGGCTCGAAATGGACGCCACCAGAGAGCTTTTTGCCAAAGCTACCATATACATATATATGCATATATATGTTCATCTATATGCATATATATGTATATGGTGGATTTTCGAAGGAAACCTGCCTGGACCCCTGCTCTACCACAGAAGACAGGCCGCCCCTCGCACCTCCACCTCCCCGCAGTGTGGACACCGGGCGTTCCAGAGCCACAATTCAGCATGATCTCTTTTCATCCCAGAGGCCCCGGGGCTACTTCCTAAGGCCTCGGCTCCTTCCCGCTTTCCGCAGTGGAAATCACACTTCAGGACGGAAGCAGACACCTCCCTCTCCCTCACCTTTCTGCCTGGGATGGTCGTAATGGTCCCCGTGGACGCATTCAAAATGAAGAAATGAAAGGCTCAGAGAGCTGATCGCAAAGCTCCTAAGGCACGGAGGCCGAATTCAGACCCACAGCTGTCTGCAGTGTCTCCCAGCTGACCTCTTTCCAGCGGGTGACGGCCCCTATGGACGGAGGGGCCAAAGCATCCCTGGCTACGCTGTCTGTGGGTGGCCGTGAACCCTGCAAGAGGATACAGAGACGAATGAGACGTAGTTTGTACCTCTAGGAGCTCAAAGTGTCAGTGAGTGCTCCTCCAACTTCGCTACCCCAGTACCCGCTGATGACCGAGCATCGCCCACAGAGCCCCAAGGCCCCGGGAGGGCTGTGCATTTGCCGCAAGGGAGCCTTTTCTCGGAAGTCTGCGATTCTGGCTCGAAATGGACGTCACCAGAGAGCTTTTTGCCAAAGCTACCATATACATATATATGCATATATATGTTCATCTATATGCATATATATGTATATGGTGGATTTTCGAAGGAAACCTGCCTGACCCCTGCTCTACCACAGAAGACAGGCCGCTCCTCGCACCTCCACCTCCCCGCAGTGTGGACACCGGGCGTTCCAGAGCCACAATTCAGCATGATCTCTTTTCATCCCAGAGGCCCCGGGGCTCCTTCCTAAGGCCTCGGCTCCTTCCCGCTTTCCGCAGTGGAGATCAGACTTCAGGACGGAAGCAGACACCTCCCTCGCCCTCACCTTTCTGCCTGGGATGGTCGTGATGGTCCCCGTGGACGCATTCAAAATGAAGAAATGAAAGGCTCAGAGAGCTGATCGCAAAGCTCCTAAGGCACGAGGCCGAATTCAGACCCACAGCTGTCTTTGGTAGGTTCTAGCTGACCTTTTTCCATGGCAGACGGCCCCCATGGGACGAGGGGCCAGCATCCCTGGCTACGCCAAGGTCTGTGGGTGGCTAATGTGTGAACCCCATGTAAAAGAGGATACAGAGACGAATGACACGTAGTTTGTACCTCTAGAGCTCAAAGTGTCAGTGAGTGCTCCTCCAACTTCGCCACCCCAGTACCCGCAGATGACCGGGCATGGCCCACAGAGCCCCAAGGCCCCGGGAGGGCTGTGCATTTGCCGCAAGTGAGCCTTTTCTCGGAAGTCTGCGATTCTGGCTCGAAATGACGTCACCAGAGAGCTTTTTGCCAAAGCTACCATATACATATATATGCATATATATGTTCATCTATATGCATGTATATGTATATGGTGGATTTTCGAAGGAAACCTGCCTGGACCCCTGCTCTACCACAGAAGACAGGCCGCTCCTCGCACCTCCACCTCCCCGCAGTGTGGACACCGGGCGTTCCAGAGCCACACCAGCATGATCTCTTTTCATCCCAGAGGCCCCGGGGCTCCTTCCTAAGGCCTCGGCTCCTTCCCGCTTTCCGCAGTGGAAATCAGACTTCAGGACGGAAGCAGACACCTCCCTCGCCCTCACCTTCCTGCCTGGGATGGTCGTGATGGTCCCCGTGGACGCATTCAAAATGAAGAAATGAAAGGCTCAGAGAGCTGATCGCAAAGCTCCTAAGGCACGGAGGCCGATTCAGACCCACAGCTGTCTGCAGTGTCTCCCAGCTGACCTCTTTCCAGCGGGTGACGGCCCCCATGGACGGAGGGGCCAAAGCATCCCTGGCTACGCTGTCTGTGGGTGGCCGTGAACCCTGCAAGAGGATAGAGAGACGAATGAGACGTAGTTTGTACCTCTAGGAGCTCAAAGTGTCAGTGAGTGCTCCTCCAACTTCGCTACCCCAGTACCCGCAGATGACCGAGCATCGCCCACAGAGCCCCAAGGCCCCGGGAGGGCTGTGCATTTGCCGCAAGTGAGCCTTTTCTCGGAAGTCTGCGATTCTGCTCGAAATGGACGTCACCAGAGAGCTTTTTGCCAAAGCTACCATATACATATATATGCATATATATGTTCATCTATATGCATATATATGTATATGGTGGATTTTCGAAGGAAACCTGCGTGGACCCCTGCTCTACCACAGAAGACAGGCTGCTCCTCGCCCCTCCACCTCCTCCCCGCGCAGTGCGTGTGGAGCCCACCGGGCACCTGCAGCCACACCAGCATGATCTCTTTTCATCCCAGAGGCCCCGGGGCTCCTTCCTAAGGCCTCGGCTCCTTCCCGCTTTCAGCAGTGGAGATCAGACTTCAGGACGGAAGCAGACACCTCCCTCGCCCTCACCTTTCTGCCTGGGATGGTCGTGATGGTCCCCGTGGATGCATTCAAAATGAAGAAAAGAAAGGCTCAGAGAGCTGATCGCAAAGCTCCTAAGGCACGGAGGCCGAATTCAGACCCACAGCTGTCTGCAGTGTCTCCCAGCTGACCTCTTTCCAGCGGGTGACGGCCCCCATGGACGGAGGGGCCAAAGCATCCCTGGCTACGCTGTCTGTGGTGGCCGTGAACCCTGCAAGAGGATACAGAGACGAATGAGACGTAGTTTGTACCTCTGGGAGCTCAAAGTGTCAGTGAGTGCTCCTCCAACTTCGCTACCCCAGTACCCGCAGATGACCGAGCATCGCCCACAGAGCCCCAAGGCCCCGGGAGGGCTGTGCATTGGCCGCAAGTGAGCCTTTTCTCGGAAACCTGCGATTCTGGCTCAAAATGCACGTCTGTAGAGTGCTTTTTGCCAGACCTCCCCTAGATATATCTATATCTATATCTTTATCTGTATCTATAGATATCTCTATATCTATCTGTCTATCCATCTATCTATCTAACTATCTATCTATCTATCTATCTATCTATCTATCTATGTATCTATGGATTTCTCTCTCTCTTTCTATATATATATTTATATATATATGGTGATTTTTATAACAAAAGGATGTGTTTTCCTTAGACATTTGAGATCAGACAGTCAGCCTCCCAGCACCTCCACCTCCCCGCAGTGTGGACACCGGGCGTTCCAGAGCCACAATTCAGCATGATCTCTTTTCATCCCAGAGGCCCCAAGGCTCCTTCCTAAGGCCTCGGCTCCTTCCTGCTTTCCGCAGTGGAAATCAGACTTCAGGACGGAAGCAGACACCTCCCTCGCCCTCACCTTTCTGCCTGGGATGGTCGTGATGGTCCCCGTGGACGCATTCAAAATGAAGAAATGAAAGGCTCAGAGCTGATCGCAAAGCTCCTAAGGCACGGAGGCCGAATTCAGACCCACAGCTGTCTGCAGTGTCTCCCAGCTGCCCTCTTCTGGCAAGCGTGACGGCCCCTCATGGACTCTGAGGGGCCAAAACCCCTGGCTACGCCTGTCTGTGGGTGGCCGTGAACCCTGCAAGAGGATACAGAGACGAATGAGACGTACTTTGTACCTCTAGGAGCTCAAAGTGTCAGTGAGTGCTCCTCCAACTTCGCTACCCCAGTACCCGCAGATGACCGAGCATCGCCCACAGAGCCCCAAGACCCCGGGAGGGCTGTGCATTTGCCGCAAGTGAGCCTTTTCTCGGAAGTCTGCGATTCTGGCTCAAAATGGACGTCACCAGAGAGCTTTTTGCCAAAGCTACCATATACATATATATGCATATATATGTTCATCTGTATGCATATATATGTATATGCTGGATTTTCGAAGGAAACCTGCGTGGACACCTGGTCTACCACAGAAGACAGGCCGCTCATAGCACCTCCACTTCCCCGCAGTGTGGACACCGGGCGTTCCAGAGCCACAATTCAGCATGATCTGATTTCATCCCAGAGGCCCTTGGGCTCCTTCCTAAGGCCTCGGCTCCTTCCCGCTTTCCGCAGTGGAAATCAGACTTCAGGACGGAAGCAGACACCTCCCTCTCCCTCACCTTTCTGCCTGGGATGGTCGTAATGGTCCCCGTGGACGCATTCAAAATGAAGGAATGAAAGGCTCAGAGAGCTGATCGCAAAGCTCCTAAGGCACGGAGGCCGAATTCAGACCCACAGCTGTCTGCGGTGTCTCCCAGCTGACCTCTTTCCAGC
>NW_024356106.1:0-711 GCF_902729225.1 Pteropus medius | reverse complement strand
AAGTACTATCCAAAGTTATAGCAGAGGAAGATGCTGCAGGATGAAGTAGACATGCAGAAAAGTAGACATGAGAGAACAAGCACTCTAGAAAAAGAGCAATGAAAAGAGGTACAACTGGGTTTCATTGTCCCTGAGACAATGAGGGACAATGAAACCCAGTTGTACCTCCTGCCATTGGGTCCACAAGTAATCTCTACATCCTTATAAGCAATCCCCTTTTCTCATGCTAATTCAAATGGGTTCATCTTTCTTATAATTCAATTACTCCTGACTGAGGTACATATTAGCTGCCTTCTTTCACACCATCCCACATTCCCCCATTTACCTAACTAAATCATATTATCTCTAAGAACATTTCCCTTTTGGTTCAGACTTAATAAATACAATTTCATAGGACCAAAGTTTACAGACAATGTAGATAATCTATGAAAAAGAGACAGACAGATAGAATGAGAAATTCATTCAAATAAGTCATTCAAACAAGGGACAAGGGAGAGCCTTAGGAAAAATACCAGTATTCCAGTTGCTTTTATAATCTACCCATCCCCTCCTCTGATTCTCTCAACATGCTAAATTCTTTCCCTCCTTGAGGTCTTTATTTTTTTTTTCTGCATAGAACACATCTCACTGGCCCCTGACAAAGCTCCCATGTCTCACTACCCTTAACTCAACTGTCTACCCAAATATTACCTCTCAAAGAAGACTTCTTTG
>NW_024356105.1:0-198097 GCF_902729225.1 Pteropus medius | reverse complement strand
ACAACTTACATTATATATGGCTAAGTTTGGAGCAGAAAACAATAGCTTCATATCCAGCACAGAGGGACAGCTGTACAGTGTGGATGGAGAGAATATGTGGAAAGAAATTTATTACCAGGAATATAAGGGAAAAAATTGCATTGGCTGTGACTCAGGCAAACTCCTTTGTATCTTTGCCTTTATAAGCACTGATGACTTTGAGATCTTCAGGACCTAATCATAAACAGTAAAGAACCCAAGACATACAAGTCATCCTGGAATAAAAAGAGGGGCAAAATTCAATAGTTCTCACCTTGGCTGCACATTAGACACACCTAAGGTGCTGTTAAATACATTTATAATATTTTCACTCTCCAGTCCAATTAAATTGTAATCTTTGGTGATGGGACTCAGCCATGAAAAATTTTAAAGCTCATCAGGTGCTTCAAGTAGGAAGCGTAGATTGAGAAACAGTGACACACATTTTCTCATGCAATTTGAATTTGAACGAAGCCAAAGTTTTATGGAAAATAGGCATGGATGGTGAAAATGATTGGGAATCATATACAGCTATGTATTCAAAAGAGAGTTGTCAATATCTACAGGATGCCTGGTTCATTGGTGACAAATACATTAGATTTCATTGTTGTAATTAAATTCAATTGTGCAGTGATTTTGACATATATAGGATCACAGAATAGTCCCTTAATCCCATCAAAGATGTGCCAAAATAAGCTACTTTCAGTTATAATAGATCAAAAGGAATGAAAGCCATGAGATACAAAAATTGTTTGCCCAAAGAAGCATGTATACCAATTCTAGATGTTTGGTTTTGCAGTAATTTCTAATCCATAGACCAAAAAATGGGGAAGAGGAGCAATATTGAAACTATGCTGTTCTGTTGAGGAGCCTCTGCAAGGCTCTCTTGATGTCCCTGTTCCTCAGACTGTAGATGAAGGGATTCAGCATGGGGGCAACAACTGTATACACCACTGAGGCCACTGCACCTTTCTTGGGAGAATGTGAAACAGTTGAACTGAAGTACACCACAAAGCCTGTTCCATAAAATAAGCAAACAACTGAAAGGTGAGAACCACAGGTGACGAAGGCTTTATACCTCCCACTTGATGATGGGACTCTCAGAATGGAGGAAACAATTTTATAATAAGAGAAAATGATCCCTGAGAGTGGAACTCCACCAGAGATGACACCAATAATATAGATTACTATTTCACTGGTGGAGGAATCATTACAGGCCAGCTTGAGGAGTTGAGCAGGGTCACAGAAAAAATGAGGAATTTCCACATTTGTGCAAAAAGAAAGTTGTGACATCAACAAGCAGTGCAACTGAGTGTCCAAAAGGCTGATCAAAAAGGACACTAGAACCAGCAGGCTGCAGAGACGGGGGTTCATGATGACCAGGTAGTGCAGAGGGTAACAAATGGCTACAAACCGGTCATAGGCCATCACAGTGAGGAGTGTACTGTCCAGACATCCAAAGAAAGAATAAAAAGACATTTGAATCAGGCAGCCGGCATAGGAGATGACTCTGTTGTGAGTTTGGATGTCCAAAATCATCTTGGGGATGGTAGTAGAAGTAAAACCAATATCAGCCATGGACAAGATGGAGAGGAAGAAGTACATGGGAGTGTGGAGGTGGGAGTCAGAGCTGACAGCCAGGAAGATGAGCAGATTTCCCAGCATGGTGACCAGGTACATGGACATGAAGAACACAAAAATTAGAGGCTGCAGTTCTGGATCATCTGAGAGTCCCAGGAGGAGAAATTTCAAGACACCTGTTATGTTCTGTTGTTCCACAAAGCAGAGAGACCTTTTGTAAAATAAACGAGAATTGTATAAAGGAAACAAGTATACAATTATCCATCAGTGAGTCTATATTTTGGATTTAAGCAATTCATAAATAAAGTATTCACACTCGAAGACCATACTCCTTTAGTAGTATTTCTCAGTTATGACAAACATTCTTCTGAGAACCTTTTTCACATTTGATTTGCTCCATTAACCTGTTACTATATGCATCCCTTTGGAAAGAATGAGCTCGAGAAATTAGAGAAGCAAGGTAATTTAGAGATTTAAAAATCCATAAAGAGAGTAACCTATCAGTCCCCTCCCATGAAAGAAAGCAAAGAAGTGAGAAATATGCTTTTCCCATAATAAATAAAAAATATTTCATTAGTTTCTTTAATTTTAGGACACTAATGAGCAATCATAGGATTTTATTTTCTCCAAAAGCAGTGCAATTAATTCTCTTGATTTGGAGTATTTATATACATACTGTAAGAGTTATGTAATAAAGTGTCTGATTGCATTGTGTGTGTGTGTGTGTGTGTGTGTGTGTGTGTGTGTGTGTGTGTATGTCTTGTGGCTACACTGCTGTGTCACTTAGCTTCAAATTATCCCTCCCTAAGTTAACTCAATTCTGACACAATCTACCTGGAATGTAAGATCCTAGAGGTTAAGTGCTCAGTCACACAAAACCACTTTCTCCCTCACTTCAGATACCACTTGTAAGGACCCCAGTTCCCTACGATTTGAAGCCAACTTGGCTACAATTCAGAAGTTCACACAACCCCCTCATCAGGTTCAAGTAGTCACTCTGGGAAGAGCTCTTGGAATGAAATGACAGAATCTCATTTATGTATTTAATCACACGGACATCCATGGAAGGGATGATAGCCCAGGCAGGAAAGCCCCCTGTGTGTGGCAGCCATATGGACTATGCTGTGTCCCTGTAAACTAACAAATGGTAAATCAATGTTTAAGAGAGTTTACATGTGTATTTGTGTTTGTTTTGCTTTGTTTTGATTGGGTGTTCTGCACCAACCGTAGTGTAGGTACTGGGGCTTCACTGAGACTCAGCATTGTCAAAACCAGAAAACTAACTGGCATGATACAAATAACTAGCTACAGATCTTATACCAAGTTACATGCACTTGTTTTATTTTGTAGGTTGTTTGTTTGTTGGCTTTTGGTAGTTTGGGGATGATATGGCATTTAACTACTTGTATAGATTTGTGTAATCACTACCACCACAGAGAAGAGACAGAACTGTTCAATCACAACATGGAAGTTCCTCATGCTGCCCCTTTATTGTTACTGCCTCTCTCCCCACACCTACCCCCTGGCAACTACTTATCTGTTCTTTATTCCTGTAATTTTGTCATTTGAGAATATTATGTAAATGCAATCATACAGTAGTAACATTTGGAAATTGGCTTTTCTCACTCAGCATAAAGTTTTTAAGATTTAGCCAAGTTATTGGGTGTATCAATGGTTTCTTCCTTCTTATTGCTGAATAGTATTCCATGGTATGAATGTACCAAATTGTCTTTAGCTCTTCATCTGTTGAAGGACACTTGGTTTATTTTCCATTTTTGGCTATACAAATAAAAGCTGCTAAGGAAAATAAAAGGAAGAAAGAAAGAAATGAGACTAAGTCACTTCCCTGCAGGCATGCTGCCTGCAGTGACCTGGAAAGGAAGGTTGAATAGGTTTGTTGGTTTTTTGGTTCATTTTAATTTTAACATTTTTATTTAACCCATTATTCCAAGAATATTTTAATTTCACACAAAATTGAGATATTTTTTGCATTTTTTTCTTGTACATCTTCAACTATCTGGTATTTTATGCTGACAACACATCTCAATTTGGACTAGCCACGTATCAAGGGTTCGATAGTAACACAAAGCTAATTTGTATGGGAAGACTTTGTACTGCACCCTGCATCCTGTGAATAGAGTCTCACTGCTCAGGTATACACCTGACTTCATCCTTTTATGCACAAGGACCTGGCTTAAATTACATAAGAATACAGTGCCCTTATCCTCAACTGTAAAATAACAATAGTGGGTATACCCCAACACGGGAATATCATGCAGATGAAAATTAAGGCTATATAGCACATAGTTCTGAGCCTGAGACAAGGAAACCCTCAATAAAGTTTTGTGATATTATGGTTACTCTCCTTATCCCCATCATGATCACAATCCCAGCATTTGTGAAATTTTCGGGATCCATTACCTGCTCAGGTGTGGGCAACGACTTCGGAAGCTAGAAATGGAAGTGGCAAAGAGTAGAGTTCTAAATGAGAATTCTGAAAACCGCAACAGAAAAAAAAATAACATAAACTTTATAAGCCTCTGAGTTGATACTTTGCATACTGATGCTTCCTGTTTGGCCATCTCAGTTGTCCTGCTGTCTTGATAGTAAGGAAAGAAGCTTCTTCATAATATCTCCTCCAAAGACCATCTTCCTTGGCACTTACTGGTCTGTGTTGTGTCTCTGCTGGGCCATGACCTAGGAGTTTAGGTCCACTGCCTTCTCCTGTCTGGTGAATGATGAGGGCTGAGGCTCTGTCCTCAGGACTGGGAGGAAGACATTCAGGCATGGATCTCCTGATGCAGGCAACAAGTCTGGGAGGAAAAGACAGGTATGAAGCTTAACTGGGACTAGCAGCTTGAAGGGCTGGAGGCACTGGCTAATTATTTACTCCTGAGTGGCCTCGAGAGATCAATACACAGAGCTCATAATTAGAAAAATTGGCACATGTTCTCCCAGTCTCTTAGGACCTCCAAACATTGACAGAAGAGGAAAAGGAGAAAAGTGAATGTACATAGAAGGCTCTGGGCCCTTCTTCTCAAGAGAAAGTTCGGCTGTACACTTCGCATATGACTTCCAGTTTCAAGGATCTTAATGTAAAATGCAGACTCTTTTTCTTTTCAATCTATGACTTTTTCACTTAGATATCTGCAAATCCATTTATTATTATGTAAATTGGGGAGAATTAGGTTTTCTTTAACAAGAATCTGAAATGATTCCCATTTTCTCATTTAATAAAATATTTCTGTCTCTAAAAGAAACTTTCTTTTTCCCCTTAAGGGTATTTTGTCATTTGTTTATTTGTTTGTTTGTTTGTTTTGCTTATTTAAATGACAGCCCAAGTTCTGATTTTTCCTTCTCATTGATATATGTTGGTATTAGAAAACTATGGACGTTTATGCACTTATTTATAACTTCCTACTTCTCGTAAATAAACCAGAGTTATAACAAGTACACTCAAGGTGTCAGCTCGGGCTGCAGTCCTCTCAAATTTGGATTGGGAAGAGACCTGTTTCCAAGTCCACTCATTTTAGAAAGATGGGTTCCTGTAGGCTGTTGAACAGAGGCCTTCCGCAGTTCCCTGTCACACAGAAGATCGCACATGGTTGTTGGCTCCCATTAGGACAAACAAATAGGTGACAGAAAAACAAGTGCCAAGATTATGAAAGCCAGAGACTTTTTGTACCGTAATCTCAAAAGTGACATCTCATTAGTTTTGCCATGTGTTGGTTGGAAGCGAGTCAGTTGGCCCAGGACACACTCAAGAGGATGGGTCAAGATATAGGAAATGGAGGTGACTGGGTGAATATTGGAATTTGACCACCACACAGGCCTCTCCCAATCTCAGGACATTTGCCTCTAAGCACCACAGGACTGCAAAGATGTCTCTGCTTCCCAATACAGTCTATAACCAAGATGCTCTCAATAAAACTTCCTTGCAGATAAACTGGCTTATGAGTAGAAATTGCCTCTGATTTGGTGTCACTGTGGACCCCAGCATGTTTCTTCAGGACATGTAGTCAAAAAAAGCCAGCATGGTTTCTTTTCCATCATCAGAGTCCCTCCATTGATATCACACCCATCTGCAACCATTCTGTACCCAAATTCAACAAATGTCCCAGGTGGCTTGTGATTTCTGCTCATTAAGAAGAGCTCATCCTATTCCAGTATGTATTTTCATTAGCTTACTTTGTGTTCACCAATCCTAAAGTTTAAATAATTGTGCTTAAGGCCATTTGTAGTTTCTCAGATTTTTTCAGTTGATGAAGTGAGCTCATGTGGGGATGACAGTACTTTGCAACCTGATATATCCTAGCCACACTGTTATCCTGGCTCATAGGAGTTTGGATGAGGAATTTAACAACTGGTTTGTCATTAACTGATGTGAAGGAAGTGTAACAAAACCAAGATGGTGAGTCGCAGAGGCCAGCCTCTGTTTTCCCTCAAAGTTCAATGATTAGACGGCCATTCGTGAACAAACACTGCACTGGGAGAGCTCAGCAGTCCTTTTAGGAAGCTTCAGCAATGCAGTGGAACAAAACACTTGAGAATCGCCAAACAAAGGAAAAAAAGAACGGCTGCATACATCATTCCACCACACAGGCCAGCACTACTCAGCACCAGGAGGGAACTTCCCAGCTAGAGGAAGTTGTTATCCTCATAGGAAAAGGGAGGGTAGAGTGTGCAAGCAGCTTCCCCTGCCTTTTAGTGAGGCACAGGAAGCACCTATTTCTGCTTCACCCAACCCAGAGGACGGCAAAGTTTAGACATAAACACACAGCTAAACACAAGGAAGAGGAGCAGGGACTACCAGTACCAGCCACAAGAAGATATAGGACTGGATTCAATATAGACACAGAGACCAATGGTACAGCATCAAAAGCCTAGAAATAAACCCCTGCATATAGGGTCAATATTTAGCAAGGGAGACCATATTGGTTTGCAATCTCTGGGGCTTCCAGGGTGAAATTTGAAACTAGTCCCCATGCGCAGAGGGCCATATTGAGACCAAAGGGAGAATCAGATCACTCCAGATTGTTATGGGAAAGTTTTCTGAAGCTAAAGAATTTACATACAAGGCTTGTCTTCAGTGGCCACAACAGAAGATCTACACACCTGCCCACCAAATCTTAAATATTTATGTATAAAAGAGGCCTTAACTGGGTTCAGTCATGTATGACAACGAGATGGTCTCAACAACACATTACATGGTCAAGGCTAGATCTTTGGACCAGCTTCTAGTGGAGAGTAAGCAAGTGGAATGAACATTCCAAGGACAGGGGAAAGGCAAGCTGACTCTAATTGCCCAGGTCCAGCTCTTGGGTTAACTGGAAGTCACACCTTCTTATTGACCTCCTTCAATAGATCCAGTCATCAGTATTTATAAAACTCCCCAAAGGATTCCAATAAAATCCACAGACATTACCTGCATCCTCATAAATTATCTGAATAAATAAATTCGACAGATGCAAAATTTATATGGAACATATGCAGAAACTGTTGAGAAGGATGTGGTGTTTAAGTAAATAATAATAGTCGTGCATTTCACCTGCATAGCAGAGTGGTTGAGGAGAACCTCTCATGCATTCATTATGATGTACGAAGGATCCCAAGATGCTCTCCCAATTCAGTGAAAGATAAATCAAAAGAAGTGACACCCACATGTGAAGCCTGGAGAGGAATAAAAACCATGAGACTAAAATGAATGTGACCAAACACACAGTATTCAGTTTTCATGTTTGGTTTTGCTGGGTTTTCCAACCACACTTCAAAAACAGTTACATGGATATTAAGACCAGACTGTTTTGCTCTGGAGTCTCCCTAGGGCACTCTTAATGTCCCTGTTCCTCAGGTCATAAATGAAGGGGTTCAGCATGGAGACGACTACAGTGTACATGGCTGAGGCCACCACATCATTCCTGAGGGAAGGCAACAATGCTGATCCAAAGTAAACACCAATGCCTATTCCATAAAATAAGCAAATAACTGACAGGTTGAGAGCCACAGGTGGAGAATGCTCTGTACTTCCTCCCTATTGACGGAACTCTCAGAATGGAGGAAACAATTTTATAGTAAGAGAAAAAGAGGCCTGAGATAGGGAGAAAATCAGAGATAGCCCCAACAAAATACATGACTATCTTAACGATGAAGGTGTCAAAGCGGGCAAGACGAAAGAGTTGAGAAGGGTCACAGAAGAAATTAGAAACTTTACATCCTTGAAGCAAGTATGTTGTAACACTATTGATTAGTGCAGCTAGGAGCCCAAAAGAGCTGATAAAAAATGACACCAAAACTAAGAAGCAGCAGAGGCATGGGTCAGTGATGACTGAGTAGTGCAGAGGTTGACGGATGGCCACAAACCAGTCATAAGCCATCGTAGTCAGCAGCATAACATCCATACATCCAAGAAGGATCAAAAAAGACATCTGGTCAGGCAGTTTGCATTGGATTTGACTCTGCTGTGAGTTTGGATGTCTATAATCATCTTTGGGACAGTGGTAGAGATAAAACAGATGTCAGCCATGGAAAGGTTGGCGAGAAAGAAGTACATGGGGGTTTGGGTGTGGGAATCTAAGCTGACAGTCAAGATGATGACCAGATTCCCCAATATGGCAATCAGGTACATGGACAGAAAAAGCCCAAAGAACAGAGGCTGAAGTTCTAGATCATCTGAGAGTCCAATGAGGAAGAATTCTGATACACGTATTAGATTTCATGGTTCTATGTAGCTTGGGTACTTTGAAAAAGAAAAGAGGAGTTGGAGAAAGGAAATAAGTAAATGGCACACAGCATTGTGTGAATATTTTGGATCAAGAAATTGACTTGTGAGGTCATACACTCCAGTACCTTCAGCAGTATTTCTCAGTAAGACATTGTTTTCTTCTTAGAACTGTTCTCTTATTTGTTTTTGTGTTATTTACCTCTTTCTATACACACTTACTTTAGAGAAAATTGACTGAAGAGTATCAAAGGAACAAGGAAATTAGAGATAACAAATCCATGACCACAGGAAAATATAGCAACTTCTTTAATAAAAAATATATAGAATAAGAATTACTCTTACCTCTTTAAGGAAAAAAAAATCTAAAGAATTTAAGACGTAGTAAATATATCTTATGGTATTCAAAAGCAATGCTAGATAGTCATTTATTTAAAATATCTTGAACACTCTGTACAAGGCAGGACTGTGTAATCTAGATTCTAAATTCAGTTAAATTTCATAATCAGAAAATAATATTATGTGATATTTATCTTCACGAGTTTTGTCACTCTTTGGTTTTCTCTTTCTTCTTTAGTAGAAATAAGTGCTCACATATGAGGGTTGTCCTTGAAAATCATTTCTTATATATTTCCTATCCTTGGCTTTAGTGTACTTCAAATTTTGTTGTATGTCATTTAGATAAATTCACATATATATACAGCATCAATGACTATAAAGATGACATTAGCGTGCAGAGAATCTGTTTGTGATTAAACAATAATGAAATTTAAGAAACACTTGAAATGTTTTATGTCATTCACGGTCATTTTTATCAAACCCATACAATATTAGTTAAATCTCTGCTGTGTTAGACTGTTGTTTGCTTTTTTTTTTGGACTCTAGTCTATAATGGCATGTTAATACTACTTCATTGTTTTCCTTTTCCCAAGCTTTATTGAAGTATGATTGATAAACTAAAATTATATATATGTATGTATATTAAAACATGAAGGTTTTTATTGTAAAATGTGATGACTTAATATACATATACACTGTGAAAAAATTACCATAATCAAGTTACTATGTGTCTGTGAGCGTGTGTGTATGTGTGTGGTGAGAACACCTAAGATGTACTCTCTTAACTGATTTCAAGTATACAATGCAGTGTTATTAACTATAGTCCCCATGCTGTACCTTAGATTTCCAGAATTTACTCATCTTAAAACTGAAAGTTAGCAGTCTGACCAACATCTTCCCATTCCCTCTACCCCAGCCCCTTACAACCATAGTTCTATTCTCTGATTCTATGAGTAAAATTTCCTTAAATTCCACATATGAGATCATACTGTGTTTGTATTTCTGTGCCTGACTTATTTCTGTAAATATGATATACTCCATGTTTATCTATATTGTCACAAATGGCAGTGTTTCCTTCGTTTTTGGGGGTGAATACTATTTCATTGTGTGTGTATATAGATAGATTGTAGAAGAGAGATGATAAATAGATGATAGATAGATTAGATAGATAGATAGATAGATAGATAGATAGACAGATAGATATTTGTTTAATCTAGTCTGTCAACAGATACTTTGACTGTTTTCATATCTTTGTGAAGAATACTACAATGAACATGAAAGAGCAGATACCTCTTTGAGATATAGAATTCATTTTATTCATATATATACCCAGAAATGGGATTTCTGGACATATGATTGTTCTATTTTTTATTTTACATTTTGAATTAAATTGACTGCAGTGAAATTGCTTACCAAAATTATATAGGTTTCAAGTGTACAATTCAATAATACATCATTCCTATATTGCATTGTGTGTTCACCACCTAAAGTAAAATTGTCCATCACCATTTAGTTGATCCCCTTTATTGATCCCCTGTCCCCTTCCCCGCCCCCCTTTCTTTCTGCTAACCACTAACTGCTCTCTGTGTCCATGAGTTTTTGTTTGTTTTGTTTATTTGTTGCTTTAGGTTTTATATCTCACATATGAGTGAAATCGAATGGTTCTCAACTTTTTCTGTCTGACTTATTTCACTTAGGATGATACTGTCAAGATCTACCCATGTTGTTGCAAATGGCAGTATTTCATCTTTTCTTATGGATGAGTAATATTCCACTGTATATATGTACCACATCTTCAATTTGTTTTAATAATATCTTGTAGTTTCAGAATATAGGTTTTTAACATCTCTTGTTAAGTTGATTCCTAGGTATTGTATTCTTTTTGTTTCACTTGCAAAAATAATTGATCTTTTTTATCATTTATTTCCTGAAACTTCATCATTGGTGTATAGCAATGCAATGGATTTTTGTACATTGATTTTGAATCCTGCAAAATTACTGTATTTGTTTATTGTTTCTAATAGGTTTTTTCAGTGGAGTGTTTAGGGTTTTCACATAAAAAACCATGTTGTGTGCAAAAAGTGACAATTTGACTTCGTCATTTCCAATGTGTATGTCTTTTATTTCTCTTTTTTGTCTGATTGCTCTGGCTAGAATTTCTGATCCTACCTTGAATAACAGTGGTGAAGTGGGCATTTTTTTTTGTTCCTGATCTTACAGAAAAAGCTTTGAGTTTTTCACAATTAAGTATGATACTAGCTTAAGGGTTGACATACATGGCCTTTATTATGTTGAGGTACTTTCCTTTCATGGACATTTTTAAAGAATTTATGACAGATACCACAGAAATATAAAGGATCATACAAGAATACAAGGAAAGACTCTATGCCACCAAATTCAATAACCTAGGAGAAATGGATAAGTCCTTATAAATCTATAACCTTCCTAGACTGAATCATAAAGAACTGGAAAGTCTAAATAGACCAATTGACAGTGACAAAATTGAAACAGTCATTAAAAACCTCCCAGAAAATAAAACTCCGGGACCAGATGGCTTCATTGGTAAAGTCTACCAAACCAGAACAGGCAATAGTTTCCAACTCTTTCTATAAGGCCAAGGTTATCCTAAAACTAAAATCTGGCAAGGATAACCCGCAAAAAGGAAACTATAATTCCTCCGATTAATACAGATGCAAAAATCCTAAACGAAATACTGAAAATTGAATACAACAATACATTAAAAAGATTATACAACACAATCAAGCAGACTTCATTCCAGGGGTTCAATGGTGGTTCCACATGCACAAATTAATCAATAGAATAGACCACATAAACAAAATAAAGGATAAAATCATATGATCATAGCAATGGATGTAGAAAAACCACCTGACAAGATACAGCATATATTTATGTTAGTTCTATTTTAATTAGTAATTTTTAATATTTTAAGGATTCTCCATACTGTCTCTTGTAATGTCTGTACCAATGTTAATTCCCAACAACAGTGCACATGGGTTCCGTTTTCTCCATATCCTTGCCAACGCTTGTCTTTTCTTTTTTATAATAGTCAATCGAATAGGTATAAGATGATATTCTAATGTTATTCCCATTTCCCTGATGGTTAGTTATGTTGAGCACTTATTCATATGTCTGTTGGTTTTGTTTTTCTGGTCATAAACCTATTTACAGTTGAGGAGTTTAGCCCCAGGGGAAGCCCCACAGCCAGTTTTAAGACCCAGACTTCTTCCGTAGCTAACAGATTCATGTCAATCCTTTCTGATACATGGATTGCAATTCTCTTACTTCAGGTACCTGAAGGTAATTCAGATTCATTATTTTGGAAGTTCACAGTATGATTTGATGAAAAATGCAACTACAACAATGTAAATGCCCTTGGGCAGTTTCCTCGTCTTTAAAATTAAGATAAGAATTAAACCTACCACATTAGATTATTGTAGAAAACTTTCTTTTATATATTTTATTTTATTTTTTAATTAAGTTTATTGGGGGTAATACTGGTTAATACAATTATATAATGTTCAGGTGTACATTACAATTTGACCTCTGTATATTCTATTTTGTGTTTACCACCCAAAGTCCAGTTTCTTTCAGCTACCATATTTGATCCCTTTCATCTTCCCCCAGCCCCCCATTTAACCTACTTTACCCTGTCTACCTCCCTGCTCTTCCCTTAACCCCTACTCACTGATAACCACTAGTCTATAGTTCATGTCCATGAGTCTCTCTTTGTTTGTCTTGTTCATTTGCTGCTTTTAGATTTGTATCCCACATATAAGTGATATCATGTAATTTTCAACTTTTTCTGTCGGGCTTATTTCGGCTAGCATGATTATCTCGAGGTCCATCCATGTTGTCGTAAATGGCAGTATTTCATCTCTTCTTATGGCTGAGTAACATTCCATTGTATATATGTACCACAGCTTCTTTAGCCAATCATCGATCATAAAGCACTTTGGTTGCTTCTAAGTCCTGGCCACTGTGACTAATGCTGCTATGAACATTGGTGTGCAAATATCTTTTCGTATTCGGGTTTTCAAGCCTTTGGAATAAATACCCAGTACAGGGATCTGCCGGATCATATGATAGATCAAGTCTTAGTTTTTTGAGGAACCTCCATACTGTTTTCTATAGAGTCTGTACCAATTTGCAGTCCCACCAGCAGTGTATGAGGGTTCCTTTTTCTCCACATCCTCTGCAGCATTTGTTATTGCTTGTCCTGTTGACTATAGGACAAGCAATGATACCACCAGGTGTGAGGTGGTATCTCGTTGTGGTTTTGATTTGCATTTCCCTAATAGCTAGCGATGTTGAACATCTTTTGAAGTATTTATTGGCCATTTGTATGTCCTCTAGGGAGTAGTGTGTGTTCAGGTCCTCTACCCATTTTTTGATTGGATCATTTCCTTTTTTGTTGTTATTGAGTTGCATGAGCTCTTTGTATATTTTGGATATTAGGCCCTTATCAGAGTAGCTTGCAAATAATTTTTCCATTCAGATGATAGTCCTTTTACCTTGTTGACAATTTCTTTTGATGAGCAGAAGCTTCTTAGTTTGATGTAGTCCCATTCATTTATTTTAGCTTTTACTCTCCTTGCCTTTGAGGTCAAATTCATAAAATCCTCTTGAAGTCCAAGGTCCTTGAATTTATTTCCTATGTTTTTTTCTATGTGTTTTCTTGTTTCAGGTCTTATATCAGGCAAATAATCCAGTTTAAGTCAATTTTGGTGTGTGGTGATAGACTCTGGAGGTGTTTTAAACTATAGCTACACGATTTCCACATGCAGATGTCCTGATTCAGCAGGTCTGAAGTGGGGGATGAACTTTTGCATTTATAAGCTCCCAGATGATGCTACAGTGCTGGTCAAGAAACCAGTGAGGAAGTTGGAAGGAAATAGAAGAGACTAAATAATGAAGGATTTTATAGACTTTGGCAAAGAGTTCAGATTTTAGTTTACGAGTAACACAAAATGACTGGAAGTTTTGAAATAGAGAAGTTGGAAGTTTTGATGACACCTAAAAAATCGATCTGGCTTCTATGTAAAGGGATACACAGTGAATATTGGGAAGCCATTTAGAACACTTTTGCAAAAGTAAAATGTTTATATGAGCCGTTTTTGAAGAATGGGAAAAACAAATCTTATAACTAAGTCAATGTTACTCAGAGAATTTAATTACTGTGATATGGGGGAAAGGAAAACGGAAACTACAATGACAAATTTAATTGTATGTGCAGGTGAGGGGGAGTTAGTGACCTAGAAGAGAGTAAATTTCTATTTCTGAGAACATGAGCAGCTACATGCTAGTGGATTTTGACAGTAAAAACAAGAAGAGAGTTAAGTAGTGTATCTTCCAGCATGCAGCTGAAAGGTCTTGCCACTCTTTTGTGTAGCCAGTGTGTGTATCTCTTTATCGTAATGGAAAAGTTTTGGAATACTGCTCAGTTCTTCAAGAACCTGCTCTTTCCAGAAGGACAGGAATATCCTTACTGTTAAACACTGATTGTCCCCATGCTCAATGCCTCCAAAACATAACAAACAGAAGAATCAGGGATTAAACTCGTAACCAAAATCAGGTGCTTATGTTTGGAACATAGGACCTCCAGAAATTTGAAGAGGTTAACAGAGGCCACATAAATTATCATTCTTAAGCCACATGTTTTTACACTCTAGGGTTTAACATTTTAAAATAAACATTTTGAAGTGTAATACTGATGTAGATTTTATCTTACCTTATTATTAGATCAATCTCTGCACTTCCTTTCTATATTCTCAGTCTGGATTTCTAGGTTCATTAAGATTTTCTTTGGGGATCTTCCAGACTGTCCTCAGTAGTAGGGAACTTGGCCTCACCTAAGGAGAGATATGGCCTTTGTCCCAGCTCCAAAAGGTAACCTTTAAGCTCTTGAAATTTAGCAATAGGAGTGATTGGTTGTTCATGTTGGGACCCATGGACCGTACCTGACAGTTTGTGCTAATGAGATGACACAAAGTGGGGATTGGCTGTGCCAAAAAATATCAACCATATAAAGTGTTGGAACATTGGACAAAGTGATACCAGACCAACATTTGGGGAGAGAGGTTGGAAACTGAGTTCAATCAAATGGGTAATCATTTAATTAATCACACCTATGTAATGAAGCCTCAGTAAAAACTCTGGACACCGAAGCTCAGGTGAGCTACCTGCTGGGAAATACTCTGAGTGCTGTCTCACAGTGTGGCCAGGAGGCAGTAATCGATCTAGACTCACAGGGAGAGGACCAGAAGATTGACATATGAGACCTTCCAGATCTTGCCCTATGAGTTCTTCTTTTGGTTAGTTCTAATATGTATTCTTTTGCTATAAGAAAACTGTGATCATTGTATAAACTGTCCCAAGTTCTGTGACTCATTCTTTATAGAACATTGAAGGAGTTCCTTCAGTTTCAGTCATTTTTAAAACTTGTTGAATGTGAGAAAGTCCCTGAATTTGTGGCTAACTGGTCTTAAGTGAGTCTCACCATGGGGACCTCTGAGATTGCGGCTAGTGTCTGAAGTAAGAGAGTCTTGAAGGCGCTATTCTCTCAGACTCTGTGGTTTGGCAAACTCTTTGTAGCAAGGAAGAGTAGTGGAAAAAGTCAGGTCAAGTTGAAGCCCATTGAAGGCTTCCTAAAGTCACCAGACAACTCTGGATCTAGGATGATCCTTTAGAGTTAGCTGGAATTGGAGACAAGAGACCAAATGTCATTGGATGTGGGCTTCCTCAAAAGGAGGCATGACTGTGGTTAGGTGGCTCTCTGCATCTGAGGCAGATCTATGGGGGTCTGATGCTGAGGGTACACCCAACATCTGGAGCAACATGTCCCTCATTCCTAACAGGAGATCTTTCTTTTTGTGGTAAAATAACATAGCATAAAATTTATCACCTTAACTATTTTTCAATGTACAGTGCAGTTGTATTAAGTTCATTCCCAATGTTATGCAATCATTATCATCATTCATCTCCAGAACTTTTTTTTATCTTGTAATATGAAACTTATTTCCCCCTTAAACACCAACTCTCTATTTCCTTCTTTCCCAGCTGTTAGCATCCACTATTCTACTTTATGTCTCTATGAATTTGACTACTTTAGGTGCCTCATATAAGTGGAATAATACAGTATTTATCCTTTTATGTCTGGCTGTTTAATTGACTGGGGAGATGTTGGAATGGAAAGAAGATTATCAGGAAAATTGGGAATCCTCATTGCTTGGGAGTCATATATCCCAGTTTTCCTAAGGATGTTCCAGTTGACAACTATTTCTACACTTTCAGTATTAATTTCACTTCATTTCAATTTCAAAACTCCCTGGCTTAGACAGGGAATTTAATGGTCATCCTACTTGATCAAGAATTTGACCAACATAATGAAGGAGCAAAAATATGAATGTGTTCCTTCTTAAAGAAGGGTTTAGAGCCTCCTAGCCAATAGAAAAATGATCAGAAAATCATTGAAAAAAATAAATAAAAGAGAGAGAGAGAGCTATAATTACTTTGTAATGATAGAAACAAGACTGCTTATAACCAAGAGTCCTGTGTAATGCATAAAGAAAGTGAGAAGGGTGTACTGATGTACTACACATAATCCTGGAGGAGCTATTGGTTAACTGCAGACTCCAAAATAATCTCTCAATTCCATTACAGCTATAGGAAGAGAAAAATCTGTGTAAACAGAAAGCAGAGAGCCATATAGGTACATATGCATAATGTAACTGCAGAGTCAGAAATTCCTTGTTACGCATGTTTGATTTTGTTGCTTTTCCAGTTCTATGAACTAAAAAAGACAGCACAGGTATTGAGATTAGGCTATTTCTTTTGATAATCCTCCACAGTGCACTCTAGGTTCCTCCAGCTGTAGATGGAAGAACTCAGCATGGAGTAACCACGGTGTATGTCCCCAAGGCCACTGCATCCTTCTTCAGGAAGATGAGGCAACTGAACTGAGGTGCACCCCAAGGTCTGTTCCATAAAATAAGCAAACAACTGACAGGTGAGAACCACAGATGGAAAAGGTTTAATATTTCTCACATGGTCATAGGATTCTCCGAATGGAGGAAGTGATTTTATAGTAAGAGAAAAAGATCAGTGAGATTGGCACACCACCAAAATGGGACCAACAAAATAGGATGACATATTATTGGTGGAGGTATCATTACAGGCCAGCTTGTGGAGCTGAGGTGATTTACAAAAGAAATGAGGGATTTCCACATCTGCACAGAAGGTAAGTTGTGACATCATCAAACAGGGTAGCTGGGAGTTCAAAAGCTGATGAAAAATGACAACAGGACCTACAAGCCGCAGAGGCAGGGGTTCATGTTGACCAGATAGTGTAGGGTTTGACAATTGGCCACCAACTAGTCATAGTTCATCAGGGTCAGAAATATGCTGTTCAGACATGCAAAAGAGAAGAAAGGTAACCTGAGTTAGACAATCTGCATAAGTGATGGATTTGCTGTATATCTACAGATTCATCAGCATTTTGGAAAACATAGTTGTGCTGAAATTGATGTCCATTGAGGACTAATTGAAAGGAAGAAGTATATAGGGGTGTGGAGGTGGCAGTTAGAAATAACATCGAGGATGATGAGTAGGTTCTTGAGCGGTCACAAGGTACATAGATAGGAAGAGCCTAAACAGAAGAGGCTACAGTTCTGGACCCTCTGAGAATCCCAGGTTGTTTGTTCATCTGTAAAATGAGTATATTATTGGAGCTGATATTATAGAGTTGCTGTAAGAAATAAAATTTAATTATAAATAAAAAGGACTTCAACAGTGGTTATCAATGCTAGTTGATCAATAAATCACCTGGCCATCTTTTCAAATTTAATGATGGACTGGCCATAGCCCAAAACCAATTAAATTAGAATCTCTCCACATAAGTCCTTTGGGCATACTAACTTATACCCAGGGTAGAGAATTATTGCCAGGCAATTAATTAATGTGGTACTAATTTTATCAATTATTATCATTACCATTGTTACCCACTACTCCTATTAAAATATAAATATTTGATAATCCTTGCTTTAGAACTCATATTTATTATTGACAAAACTTGAGGGGTTTTTTTGCTATCCCTTGATCTTCTTCCCCTGCACTTTAGCTGTCCAAAGGCAAATGCTGTCATGAATCTAGTGGATGCATTTTATTTTCAGTGATTTTAAAATACTAGTATTGATTTATATATTCACAAACTATTCTCTTGAAAATTTACCTCAATGCTCTCATGCTACACATATTGTTTTGTGAGTTCTCTTTTACTACAGCATTGTGTTTAAGGTCTCTCTGTGAAGTATATACATCTGTTCAACACTTTAAATGACGTATAAGATTACCTGAGGGATAAACTTCATTTTAAATTTTTTTATGACATGGCTCATAAAATTATTATGCCTCTCTTTATTTTGCACAACTGAGAATTTTCTAGACATATAAACACAGAATTGTGTGAATTATAAAAGCTTGATACATGTGCAACTTTACTATTAATTACCTGCACGTGTTTTTCCAATAGAAAAGTCAGACGAAACCACGTACATGCTGTGATTGCCAAGGTATAAAATTAGAAAGATCCCTAAGTCTGACGAGCAATAGACTTTTCATGATAGAGTCACATGAAAATTTCCATTTTGTATAAAGAATGATATTTCCATATCTCAGGCTGTAAAATTCATTAGTATTCATAGAAAACCTTGTGATCTACAATAGTCATGCAGTAAAGGTCCCTGCAAACCACTTGGTCCATTCTGCTAATTCACAGTTGAACTGACCAAATCCCAAGGAAATGAATTGGTGGTTCTACCTCCATTTGCTCATCTGAGACTAAAACAAATTGGGAAAGAAATAATGATTGTGCCCTGGTGGAGGGGACAGAACCCTGGGATGGGAATTAAGAGATGTCTGTTTGAGTCCACAGCTCTCTCCCACTCAATGCAGAGAGTGTGTAAATCTCTCCACTTCTCTGTGCTAGTATCGCTTACATAGAAATAGGGAAAATGACACCCATCTCTGGGACACGTGTGGCACCTAACAGAGATTTGTCCTTAATAAATATTCAGTCATGGTTTTTAAATCATATTGGAATAGTGGGCTTGTTAATTCAATACAATCTCAACACAGGTTTAATGACATTTTAATCTATTGCATGGCAGAGAGATAGAAGCCTATCATGTCCTGTTCTTTCATGGTAATTCATCCATAGAATGAGTGGAAATCTTAAAATGTATCTCAGTCCAAACAGTAAAATTTACATCCCTTTCTCTTTTCCTGTTTATTTTTTTCACTTTTTAGAAAATCTCCACAATTTTTTATCTTTGGATTGAATTTATTGATTTATTAGTTTATTATTAAAAATTATTGGGGTGACATTGATGAACAGAATCAAATATGTTTCAAGTGTATCATTCAACAGAAAGTCATATATATATTGCATTGTGTGTTCACTACCCAGAATTAGTTTTCCTTTCGTCAAATGTTTGCACTCTTTTCTTTATATTTAAATGTAGTAGATTCTATGAAATGTGAAAATTATAGGTTTCTTAGAAAATCTGTGGCATAGATGTATGCGAGTACTGTTCTATCTTCTGTCCAGTCCTATCAGTCATTGCTGGAAGGAATGACAGTCCAGGAAGGAAAGCACAACGTGGAAACCATGTCCCCTGGGCTCTGCTTCTGAGATCCAAGGAAGTGTCTATTTAGCATTTAATAGAGATTGTTGTTGTTGTCTGCCAAGTAATGTGTACGCTCTGGGGAAATGAATTAGGCTCAGTTGTCTCCATCCAGGCATTCAGAATCTACCTTTGTAAGGACAAAAATAACGGAAACTTTCCATATTGGTGCCCTCCCATCTGTTTGTCCCCACTCTCCTGTTTGTCATGATGGTGAAAAAACAATGTTCCTGACAGTTCCTTATCCATTCTCCATCTCCACAGTCCTCAGTGGGATGTTCTATCTCTACTGGAATTTGGCCAAGGAGTGAGAATCCACTGCCCCTATCCCCCTGGCAAGCGACAAAGGTTCAGACAACATCCCCAGGTCTGGCAGTGAGGCGAAGTTAGTCGTGGGCCTCCTGATGCAGTGATTTCTAGAGGAGAGGACTCAGATGTGAGGCCCACAGGACTAAAACAGAGGACCTGAGGGGCTGGAGAAACAATCCAATTATCTCTTCCTGCATGGCCTTAAGAGCTCAATGCACAGAGCTCACAATTAGCCAAATTGGTCCATGTTATCCCAAGCTCTGAAGACTTGCTGTTATTAATAGGACTTGAAAATAGAAAGGAAATCTACATTCAAGATTGTAGGCACTTCCTCTTCTCAGGAGGATGCACACCTGTATACTTCATGACCATGTCCAAGTTGCAGAAATTTTAGAAACTCAGACAATTTGTTTTTTCAATTAAAAAAACAGTGTGTAATTGTATGTCTGTAAATTCACTGAATTATTCTATGTAGGCATAATTGTGTTTTCTACACCAAGAGTATGCTATAATTTCTGTGTTCTTATTTAACATTTTTTTGTTTTAGGAGAACTTTTTCTTTTACCCCTATAATTCTGCTTTGCGGTTTTGCAATATATGTGTTAGAAATATATGTTTTTTGCTATTTTGAATGAAAGCTGAAGTTCTAATTTTTTCCTCTATGTTGTTTTATATATGTCGTTACATCAGACAACCATCTATTTTGACATGTCAAATGAACAATTTTTAAAAATTCCACCGGGGGTTTCACAGATGTCTGCATTCTAAATGTAGGACTGTAGTCATCTCATGTCCTGACTAGAAGAAAATCTAATTTCAAGCTCACTCATGTGGCTTTGGCATGATTCAGTTCCTCATGTGCAGCTGGCCATAGGCGTCCCTCAGCTTCTTGCTACGTGAGCTTCCCCATTGGGCAGCTGACAACATGACAGCTCTCTTCCAACACAGACAGCTTGTGAGAGAGTAGAAGAGGGCTAATAGTCAAGGCCTGAGTCTTAATAAACATTAATGATGGAGTGACATCCTAGTATTTTTAAACCTTTTTTAATATCAAATTTATCGGGGTGACATTGGTTAATAAAATCATATAGAATTCATGTGTACAATTCAAAGATACATTGTATGCATATTGCATTGTGTGTTCACCGCCCAAATTTAAATTTTCTTCTGTCACCATATATTTCATCCCCTTTAACCTTTTCGAACTCCTCCCCTCCCCCCTTCCCTCTGGTAACCACTAAAGTATTGTCTATGTCTATGAGTTTTTATTTGTTTGTCTTGTTCATTTGTTGCTTTCACTCTTATATCCCACAATTAAGCAAAATCACATGATTCTAAACTTTTCTGACTTATTTCAGTTAGGATAATGTCAAGATCCCACGTGGTATACCAGTTAGGTCTCTCTGGTTTTGCCCAACATTTTTGACATTTTATTCATTGCATGGAAGTCACAAGGCCCAATCCACATGGAAATGAGTATGTTCAAAATCATGTAGACAGGAGGCAGGGGATATTTGAAGTATCTTGATGTCTATTTTTGTGTACAGTTTTGGCTTATATGGTGAAACAAAGTGGGATATATGGGAATCGTTGTTTCAACAACATCTGTGTCTAATATATACAGTCTTTGCGTGTCAAGTTTATATATATGAGGAACTCAGAGACTGGTTTCTCATTAACTGATATAAAAAATGCGAGTACGTACCCAATTAAATCAGATATAGGATAATTATGATAATTATGTGTATGTGCATAAGTGTCAGAGGAAATTTTTAGGGAGCCCAAATGACCACATAGCAGGAGAATAGAGAAGAATTAGGGAAGGAGGTATGAGTGTTGAGATGTTTTAGATGCTTGGGCAGGAGGAAAAACCTGATATTAAACAGAGCCAGATATTAGGTTCATTGCTAGTGAAGTTGGTAGTCGATTTAGCTTAGTGGTAAAAGGCAGAATAGATTAAATCAGCTATTTGACAGCTTTTCAGAAATTCCAGACTGCTACCTCAGAAACTACATGTAGCATCTCTAAAGGTAAGGTGGATATATACATAGGTACCTGGGCATATAGAAGAAAGAAGGAGGCCAAAGACAGAAGAGAAAGAAGCATGGTTACAATCCAGAATCCTAATGGGGTGGTTACTAGTGAAAGGAAAGATTTTCCCTTTGCTGAAGACATGGTTCTTTACTACTCCTGAGTAGTGAAAAAGAAGTTAGGGTTAAATTTATTCATAATGACTTGGGTGACTTGACGACCAGTTAGAATCACACAGCCCCTGGAAATATCATACCACTTTTTAAACCTCCATTATACACCCATGATGAAGACATAGCATTACAATCCCCTTTGTATCCTGAGCTCACTTTGCATTCTTCAAATTTATTCCCCATATTATGATTTATCAGTCAGGGTTCAATCAAGAAGAGAAGCCCCACTAGTTATTTAATGAAGATATTTTCATATAGGTATGGATATAGTTTTTGAAAGATGAAAGGCATGAAAAGAAAAACATGATAACACAGTGTCATAACTGCAGGAAACAGTGAGGCACCATAGTCTAAGGAGGAAGGAGTATGTGTGCCCTTTACTGGCCCACACTGAAAGAACCCAGAGAGAACCCAGATGGAAAAAGAGGAGTAGTTTAAAGATTCCCAGCCTCCACAACAGCATCCCAACTTACAGTATAAATGGGTAAGTTTGGAGCAGAAAACAATAGCTTAATATCTAGCACAGAGGGACAGCTATAGAGTATGGATGGAGAGGGTGTTGAAAAAAATGTATTACCAGGAATATGAGGGAAAAAATCCCTTTGGCTGTTACTAAGGCAACTCTTTTGTATCTTCTTCTTTATGAGCTCTGATCACTTTCAGAACTTCAGGACCTAATAATAAATAGTAAAGAACCCAAGACATACAAGTCATCTTTAAATAAATGACTGACAAAATTCAATAGTCCTCATCTTGGCTGGATATTAGAACCACCTGGGGTGTTGTTAAAAGAATTCATGATATTTTCAATCTCTAGTCCAATTAAATCGTAATCTCTAGTGATGGGACTCAGCCATGAAGATTTTTAAAGCTCATCAGATGATTAAGGTAGGAAGCGTAGATTGAGGACCAGTGACACAAATTCTCTCACACAATCTGAATTTGAACAAAGCCAAAGTTTTATGGAAAATAGGCATGGATGGTGAACATGATTGAGAATCATATATAGCCATGTATTCAAAAGAGAGATGTAAATTTCTACAGGATGCCTGGGTGACAAGCGACAAATACATACTATTCAGTTGTAATAAAACTCAATTGTACAGCGATTTTGACATACATAGGATCACAGAATAGTCCCTTAATCCCATCAAAGAAGAACTTTCAGATATAATTGATCAAAAGAAATGAAAACCATGAGATAGAAAACTTGTGTGCCAAAAGAGGCATGTTTACCTATCCCAGATGTTTGGTTTTGCAGTAATTTCTAATCCATAGACCAAAAATTGGGGGGAGGAGGGAGGAAGTATTGAAACTATGTTGTTCTGTTGAGGAGCCTCTGCAAGGCTCTCTTGATGTCCCTGTTCCTCAGACTGTAGATGAAGGGGTTCAGCATGGGGGTGACTATCGTATACACCACTGAGGCCACTGCACCTTTCTTGAGAGAATGTGAAACAGTCGAACTAAGGTACACCCCAAGGCCTGTTCCATAAAATAAGCAGACAGCTGACAGGTGTGAAGCACAGGTGACGAAGGCTTTATACTTCCCTCCTGATGATGGGACTCTCAGAATGGAGGAAACAATTTTATAGTAAGAGAAAATGATCCCTGAGAGTGGAACTCCACCAAAGATGACACCAATAAAATAGATTAATATTTCACTGGTGGAGGTATCATTACAGGCCAGCTTGAGGAGTTGAGGAGGGTCACAGAAGAAATGAGGAATTTCCACATTTGCGCAAAAGGCAAGTTGTGACATCAACAAGCAGTGCAGCTGAGAGTTCATAATGCTGATCATAAAAGACCCTAGAACCAGCAGGCTGCAGTGTCGGGGGTTCATGATGACCAGGTAGTGCAGGGGGTAACAAATAGCTACAAACCGGTCATAGGCCATCACAGTTAGGAGTGTACTGTCCAGACATACAAAGAGATAAAAAAAGGACAATTGAATCAGGCAGCCAGCATAGGAAATGACTCCGCTGTGAGTTTGGATGTCCAAAATCATCTTGGGGATGGTGGAAGAAGTAAAACCAATATCAGCCATGGACAGGATGGAGAGGAAGAAGTACATGGGAGTGTGGAGGTGGGAGTCAGAGATGACAGCCAGGATGACGAGCAGATTCCCCAGCATGGTGACCAGGTACATGGACAGGAAGAGCCCAAAAATTAGAGGCTGCAGTTCTGGATCATCTGAGAGTCCCAGGAGGAGAAATTTCAAGACACCTGTTATGTTCTGTGGTTCCACAGAGCACAGACACCTTTTGGAAAATAAAGAAGGTTTGGTATAAATGAAAAAAGTATACAAGTATCCTTCCGTGTGTCTATATTTTGGATTTAAGTAATTCATAAATAAAATATTCACAATTGAAGACCATACTTTTTCTGTAGTATTTCTCGGTTATGACAAACATTATTCTGAGAACTCTTTTCACATTGGATTTGCATTAAGCTGTTACTACATGCATCCCTTTGGAAAAGCTGAGCTAGGGAAATTAGAGGAGAAATGTTATTTATAGATTTAAAATTCCATAAACATAGTAACCTATCAGTTCCCTCCTATGAAGGAAAGCAATGAGAAATATCTTCCTCCCTCAAGAAGAAAAAACAGTTCTTTATTAGTTTCTTTAATTAAAGGACACTAATAAGCAATCCAATGTATTTTATTTTATCCAAATGCAGTGCAAATAATTCTCTTGATTTGGACTATTTATAAACAAACTATAAGAGTTATGTAAAAAGTGTCTGATTCCATTTTTGTGTGTATGTGTGTGTGTGTGATATCTGGCCACTACCAATTTCAACCACTCCTCTTCCTCTTCCCCTTCTGCCAACATCTGGACTACTTGATAAGAAAGCTTGATCCTCCAGTTATAAAATAAAAACGTCATGGGTGTGTAATGTACAGCATGTTGACTATAATTAATAATATTATATTTTGTATTTGAAAGCACCTAAGAGAGTAGATCCTAAAAGTTCTCATTATAATAAAAAATTTGTAACTATGTTCAGTGACCAGTCTTAACTAGACCTGTGTGGTCATTATTTTGTAATATATACAAATATTGAATCATTATGTTGTATGCCTGAAACTAATATGCTATGTGTCAATGATATCTCAATTTTTAGTAAGGCTGACTCTTTCCTCCTTTGGTGACAGCAAGAGAATTCAAACCTCACATATGTAGAAACTCTCACTCTGAACTCACACCATAACCACAATTAAAAAAAAAAAACAGCCACTTTCCTTGACCTCTCATGACATTGCAGAACAGCTTAGATAGGCTTCTAGGCTTCCTCCAGAAAGGGAGATACCCATATGAAGAATAAAACTTTTTATATGCTCTTGAATGTGTAGCATTTTCAGCCTTAATATCTAAGCCAATTTTGAGGTGAGAGCTCATCCTATTCCTGCAGAGCACTCACTTGTTGCGGTGAGTGAGGTGTGGAGACAGGGACCACCAGCATCAACAGTGTCTTTTCTTGCTCCAGCTCTGCTGCGTGATGGCAAGCTTGCACTTTGGACAGCGCTGCATTGTGCTGCATTTATTGGGTCTTTCCAATCCTTTCTTAGAGATCTTACTAACCTCACTTAGAAGTTTCTATATTACTTACCTAATAGAGACAAAACTATGGAGATGGATCTTTCCTTAATGTGGCCCTGGGTCTTCTGTCATGTCCCAGACCTATCTGTGTCTTAGGATGAAGATAGGAGTGACATCATCTTAGGATGAAGATAGGGTCAGGGGAAGGATTCTTACCCTGATTCAACCATGCACTGGCCCCTATGGTGCTCAGGGGAAAGAGTTTACCCTGTGTGCAGTATAGGTCCATTGGGGTGGTTCTCACAAAAGAGTAGTCATTAAAAGGAATTAGGCAGAGGGAGAGAAAGAGAGAGAGATAGAGATAGAGAGAGAGAGAGAGAGAGAGAGAGAGAGAGGAGAGAGAGAGAGAGAGAGAGAGAGAGAGAGAGAGAGAGTAGGGGGACAAGAGAGAGAGAAAAGGAAAGAGAAGGGAGGAGTTGGGAGAAGGGAGGAGAGGAGAGAAAGAAATGCAGCTATTATGGGTCATGCTGAGATTTGCACTCCTAAGCACAGAGAGCTTTCAGAACCTTTAAATATGTCTGCTGCTGCTATTACCCATGCCTTTGTCTTGACAAAGATTTGGATTCTCAGAGTATTAGGATGGCACCATGGCATTCTGTGGCAAAGCAAAAGGCTTAATTCCAACCTGATTTACGCACACGGTACACGAACCTTACAAAGGAACCATCATCACGGAGGAAGTCCCTCAACCTGAAGATACTGATTTAAGGTTCTCTGGCAAGAGAAATGTTAAATATGACCAGAATAGAGAGAACTGCCTTTGAAATGTATCCCATGATTAAATAAGGGAGGAAAGAAAGAACAAGAAAGAAAGAAAGAAAGAAAGAAAGAAAGAAAGAAAGAAAGTGTAATAGAAGAAGGAAGGAAGGAAGGAAGGAATAGTTAAGAAGAAGGAAGGAAGGAAGAAGGAAGAAGGAAGGAAGGAAGGAAGGAAGGAAGAAGAAGGAAGAAAGGAAGAAGGAAGGGAGGAAGGAAGGAAGGAAGGGAGGAAGGGAGGAAGAAAAGGAGATGGAAACCTGGTAAGGAAAGAAAAATAAAAATGAAACAGATGTATAAGTTAGACCCAGTTAGAACTCCTGCGTATACTAAATTTATAGAACAAGAAAAACAAATGGGCACTAATTGGCTTTTGCATCTCTTCAACATAGGTTCTAAATCAACTTTAATGTCATCTGATGTAGCAATTGGCAAAAACTCATGTCGTCTACCAATACCGTGTTTCAAATTACAATAATATATATGGATCCCACTAAATTTTCACTAGGTACCCTCTACATCTTAGGGGGATCTCAAATATAAAAATAAAAGACATCTATGCATCACCCTTATTTTGGGGGACTATTGCTTTGTCTAAATTCTCTTTTGCAATTGTACCCATTGCCCTCAAAAATCCATGAAAGGCCATGGACACTCTGACTAAATTATAATTAAATTAAAACTTTGGCCCTACAGCACAATTTACAATAGCCAAGATATGGAAGGGACCTAAATGCCCATTCACAAATGATTGGATAAAGAAGTTATGGTTCATATGTACAATGAAATATCACTCAGTGATTAAAAAAAATGAAATCCTCCCATTCTCAATGACAAGGATGGACCTAGAAGTTATTATGCTGAGTGAAATGTTAGAGAAAGACAAATAGCATATGATTTCACTTATATGCAGAATCTAAGGAACAAAAAGAAGAAACTAATCAAAAAGACTCGCAAATATAGAGGACGATCTGGTGACAGACAGAGGGGAGGGGATTTGTACAGCTGGGAGAATGCGGTGAAGGGTTAAAGAAATACAAATAGTACTTAATAGATGGTCATGGGGATGGGGAGCACAGCATAGAGAATGCAGTTAGCATTAATATTTTGGCTAGGTAGAGAGCCAGAGGAGAGAAGGAGCAATTAGGGGAATCATTTTACAAATTATATAAATGCCTAACCAATGTACTGTATACTTAAAACTAATAAAATTAAATTAAAAAAATAAAAAGTAGAAAAATAAAAAAAGCCTTTGGCCCTGTATGGAAAAACCTACCCAGTTTTTTACCTCCTTCATATCTCATTTACTTTACATAGAATACTTCACTTCTGACACTTCTGGTCATCAAATGTGAGGGCTGGGATCCCCCATATCAAGCAGTTATCCCTGAATACCAGTTGAGTGTCCTATGATTTAAATCAGTTCCGACACGATATACGTGGAGTGTCAGATTCCACAGGTTAAGGGCTCAGTTCCACGAGAACACCTTCTCCTGCCTGGTGAATGATGAGGGCTTTGGGAGCCCTGTCCTCAGGACTGGAGGGAGACACTCAGGCATGAATCTCCTGATGCCGGCAAGAACTCTGGGAGGAAAAGACAGGTATGAAGCTTAAATGAGACTGGCAGCCTGAAGGGCTGGAGGTACTGGCCAATTCTTTACTCCCAAGTGGCCTTGAGAGATCAATGCACAGAGCTCATAATTAGCAAAACTGACCCATGTTCTCCCAATCTCTGAGGACCACCTAACTTTAAAAGAAAAGGAAAAGGTGAAAAGTAAATGTGCATAGAAGGATCTGGACCATTTTTCTCAGGAAAAAGCTCAGTTGTACACTTCGCTTCTGACATCTAGTTTCAAGGATCTTAACATAAAATGCAGATATTTTTCTCTTCAATTTATGATTTTTTGACTTAGACATCTGAAAATCCATTTATTATTATGTAAATTAGGGAGAATTAGGTCTTCTTTAACAAGAGTCTGAAACTATTTCCATTTTCTCAGTTAATAAAATATTTCTGTCTCTAAAGGAACTTTTTGTGTCCCTTTTAAAGGGTATTTTGTAGTTCGTTTGTTTGTTATGTCTTTAAATGACAGCCCAAGTTCTGATTTTTCCCTCTCATTGATATATGTTGGTATATTAGAAAACTATGGACTTTTATACACTTATTTATAACTTCCTACTTCTCTGAAATAAGCCAGAGCATCTAACAAGTACACTCAAGGTGTCAGCTAGGGCTGCATTCCTCTCAGAGTTGGACTGGGAAGAGACCTGTTTCCAAGTCCACTCATTTTGGAAAGATGTGTCTCAGTTGCTGACAGGGCCTTCCTTCAGTTCTTGTCAGGAAGTTTCACACATGGCTGTTAGCTCCTGAAGATAAACAGGTAGGTGAGAGAAATATGCCAAGAAAGGCCAGAGTATTCTTAAGACTTCCACTTGTAGCGATGTCTCATCAGTTTTTGCCATGTTGTTGGAAGTGATTCAGTAGACCCAGGGCACACTTAAGAAATGGGTCCAAATACGGGAGGCAGAAGTATTGGCCACTACTGGGAATTTGCCCAACACAGGCCTCCGCCTCTATCAGGACATTGCCTCTAAGCACCACAGGACTAGAAAGATGTCTCTCTGCTTCCCAACATATCCACAACCCATCACACCACGATTTTCTCAGCTAAACTTCCCTGCAGATAAACCAGTATATGAATAGAAATTGCATCTGATTTGGTGTTTCTGCAGACCCATGCATGTTCCTTCAGGACACACAGTCAGAAAAAGCTAGCATGGTTTCTCTTCCATCACCAGAGTCCTTCCATTGATATCACACCTATCTGCAACCATTCTGTGCCCAAATTCAACAAATGTCCCCAGTGGCTTCTGATTTCTGCTCATTAAGAAGAGCTCATCCTATCGCACGATATATTTTCTTTAGCTCACTTTGTGTTCACCAATTCTAAAGTTTAAATAATTGTGCTTGAGGCCCTTTTAGTGTTTCTGTTTTTTTTCAGTTGATAAAGTGAATTTGTATGGGAATAACAATACTTTGCAACCTGCTACATTCTATCCACGAAGTTGTCCTGGCCCAGAGGACCCTGAATGAGAAATTTAGCAACTGGTTTGTCATTAATTGATATGCAAAAAGTGTGACAAGTTGGTGAAGTAGCACACAAACCTCTGTTTCCCCCTCGAAGATCAATGATTAGTCTGCTACTCATGAATAAAAACAGCCTTGGGAGAACTCAGCACTGCACTTAGGAAGCTTCAGCAATGCAGTGGAAGAAAACACCTGAGAATGACGACACAAAGGAAAGGAAGAACAGCTTCACACATTGTCCCACCACCCAGGGCAGCACTACGTAGCACCAGGAGGGAACTTCCCAGCTAGAGAAAGTTGTTGCCTCATGGTAAAAGAGAGAATAGAGTTTGCAAGCAGCTTCCCCAGGCTTTTAGTGGGACATAGGATGGACCTGTTTCTGCCTCACTCAACTCCGACGACGGCAAAGCTTAGACTTAAACACACAGCTAAACACAAGGAAGAGTAGCAGGGACCACCAGTATCAGCCACAATAGGACATAGGACTGGATTCAATGTAGACACAGAGATCAATGGTACAGAATCAAAAGACTAGAAATAAACCCCTGCATATATGGTCAATATTTAACAAGGGAGACCATGTTGGTTTGCAATCTCTGGAGCTTCCAGAGTGACATTTGAAACTAGTCTCCATGCACAGAGGGCCACAGAGAGACCAAAGAGAGAAACACATCACTCCAGATTGGTAGGTGGGCAGTTTTGATAAACTAATGAATGTACATATAAGGCTTGTCTTGGGCGGCCACAACACAAGATCTACACATCTGCCCACCAAATCTTAAAAATTTATGTATAAAAAAGGCTTTAACTGAGTTCAGTCATGTATGACCTCCAGATGGTCTCAACAATACATTACAAGCTCCACGCTCTATCTTTGGCCCAGCATCTAGCTGAGGGTAGGCAAGTGAAATGAACTTTCTAAGGACAGGGGAACAAACAGACTCTGATTCCCCAGGTCCAGCTCTTGGGTTAACTGGAAGTCACACCTTCATCATCACCTCTTCCAATAGAACCAGTCATCAGTATTTATAAAACTCTCCCAAAGATTTCAATAAAATCCACAGAAATTACCTGCATCCTCAAAAATTACCTGAATAAATAATTTTGATGGATGCAAAGTTTATATGGAACATATGCACAAATTGTGGAAAAGGATGTAGTGTTTAAGTAAATAACAAGAGAGTCGTGCATTTCACCTGCATACCAGAGTGGTTGAGGAGAATCTCTCATGCATTCATTATGATGTACAAAGGATCCCAGCATGTTCTCCCACTTCAGTGAAAGATAAATCAAAGGAAGTGACATTCATATGTGAAGCCTGGAGAGGAATGAAAACCATGAGACTAAAAAAGAATGTGACCAAGCGCACAGAATTCAATTTATATGTTTGGATTCGCTGGGTTTTCCAACCACACTTCAAAAACTGTTACACGGATGTTAAGACTCAACTGTTTTGCTGTGGAGCCTCCCTAGGGCACTCTTAATGTCTCTGTTTTTCAGGTTTAAATGAAGTGGTTCAGCATGGGGGCAACTACAGTGTACATGACTGAGGCCACCACATCATTCCTGGGGGAAGGCAACAATGCCGATCCAAAGAAAACTCTGATGCCTGTTTACAGAATAAGCAAACAACTGACAGATGAGAGCCGCAGTTGGAGAAGGCTCTGTACTTTTTACCTTTTGATGGAACATTCAAAATGGAGGAAATAATTTTATAGTAAGAGACAAAAATTCCTGAGATATGGAGAAAACTTGAGATAAAGCCAACAAAATTCATGTCTATGTTATTGGTGAAGGTGTCAAAGTGGACAAGATGAAAGAATTGAGAAGGGTCGCAGAAGAAATTAGAAATTTTTACATTTTTCAAGCAGGTAAGTTTTAACACTATTAATTTGTGCAGTTTTTCATCAAAAAATTGATGAAAATGACACCAGAACTAAGAAGCAGCACAGGCATGGGTTCATGATGACTGAGTAGTGCAGAGGGTGGCAGATGGCCACAAACTGGTCAGAGGCCATCGCAGTCAGAAGCATACCATCCATACATCCAAGAAGGATCAAAAAAGACATCTGAGCCCAGCAGCCCCCATAGGAGATGACTCTGCTGTGAGTTTGGATGTCCACAATCATCTTTCAGATGGTGGTAGAAATAAAACAGATGTCAGCCATGGAAAGGTTGGAGAGAGAAGTACATGGAGGTGTGGAGGTGGGAGTCCAAACTGATGGTCAGGCTGATGAGCAGATTCCCAGGTACATGGACAGAAAGAGCCCAAGAGCAGAGCTGAAGTTCCAGATCATCTGAGAGTTCCACGAGGAAGAATTCTGAAACACGTGTTAGATTTATGGTTCTATCTAGCTTGGATACCTTTTGAAAAGGAAAAGAGGGTTGGAAAAAGGAAATAAGTAAATGCCACACAGCATATAGACTTGTGAGATCATACACCCCAGTAACTTCAGCAGAATTTCTCAGTATGACAAATACTTTCTTCTTAGAACTATTCTCTTATTTGTTTTTGTGTTATTTACCTCTTTCTATACACACTTACTTATGGAAACTTGACTGAAGAGTATCAGAGGAACAAAAAGATTCGAGAGAACAAATCCATGCTCATAGGAAAATATAGTGTACTTCGTTAAGAAAAAAATATAGAATAAGGATTACTTTCTCTCTTTAAGGAAAATAATTCTGATTTTAAGAAATTAAGAAGTGGCCAAATATATCTTATTTTATACAAATGCTAGATAATTCCTTTATTTAAAATATCTTAAATACACTGTAGAAGGCAAGACTGTGTAATCTAGATTCTAAATTCAGTGTAATGTTTATAATCAGAAAATATTCTTATGTGATAGTTATTTTCACGAGTTTTATCACTCTTAGGTTTTCTCTTTTCTCCTTCATAGAAATAAGTGCTCCCATATGAGGGCTGTCCTTTAAAATCATTTATTATATAATTCCTACTTTTGGCTTTAGTGTACTTCACATTTTGTTATCTGTGGTTTAGTTAAATGCACATAATTATACAGCATCAATGACTACAAAGATGGCATTAGTGTACCGAGAATCTGACCACGATTAAACAGTAATGAAATTTAAGAAACACTTGAAATGTGTTATGTCATTCTGGGTTATATTTATCAATCCTATACAATATTAGTAAAATATCTGGTGTTTGAGACTGTTCTTTGCTTTTTTGAGACTGTATTCTGTAACGGCATGATAAAACTAATTCATTGTTTTTCTTTTTCTAAGCTTTATTGAAGTATGATTGATAAACAAAAATTATATATATGTACATATATGGTAAAACATGAAGGGTTTTTTATTATACAACATGATGATTTAATACATATATACACTGTGAAAGATTACCACTATCAAGTTAATTAATAAATTCACCATTTTATATAGTTACTGTATGTGTGTGTGGTGTGTATGACTGTGTGGTGAGAACACCTAAGATGATCTACTCTCTTAACAGATTTCAAGTATACAATACAGTGTTATTAACTATAGTTTCCATGCTGTACCTTAGATCTCCAGAATTATTCATCTTATAACTGAAAGTTAGTACTCTGACCAACATCTTCCCATTCCCTCTATCCCAGCCACCTACAACCATAGTTCAGCTCTCTGATTCTATGAGTTAGATTTTCTTAGATTCCACATATGAGATCATACTGTGTTTGTCTTATTGTGCCTGACTTATTTCTGTAAACATAATATCCTCCAGGTTTATCTATATTGTCACAAATGGCAATGTTTCATTCATTTTATGGCTGAATACTTATTCATTTTGTGTTTGAAGATAGATGGTAGAAATAGATAATAGATACATAGATCATAGATATATACTTAGGTAGATAGATGATCGATAGATAGATAGATAGATACATACATACATATATACATAACATTTCTTTTATCTCTTCTTCTTTTAACAGATACTTTAGTTCTTTCCATATCTTTGCTCTTGTGAATAATACTGCAATGAACATGGAAGAGCAGAAACCTCTTTAGGATAGAAATTTTATTTTCTTCATATATATATATACCCAGAAATGGAATTGCTGGACATATGGTAGTTCTATTTTTTTATTTTACATTTTGAATTAAATTGATTGGGGTGACACTGGTTAATAAAATTATATAGGTTTCAAGTGTACAATTCAATAATACATCATCTGTATATTGCATTTTGTGTTCACCACCTAAAGTCAAATCTTTCATCACCATATAGTTGGCTTCCATTACTCTGATCTATCTCTCTCCTCCGTCCTTCCCCTCTGGTAACCACTATACTCGTGTCTGTGTCTATGAGTTTTTGTTTGTCTTTTTCTTTTCTCACTTTTAGTTTTATATCCCACGTATGAGTGAAATCATACAGTTCTCAATTTTTTCTGTCTAACTTATTTTGCTTAGCATGATAATATCAAGATCCATCCATGTTCTTTTTCATAGGGTTGCTTAGGCTATTCTGGGCGTTTCATGGTTTCATACAAATCTGAAGGCTTTTTGTTCTATTTCATTACAAATATCATGGATATTATCATGCTAAGGAAAATGAGTCAGAAAATGTTCAGAACCACACGATTTCACTTATATCTGAAATATAAAACTGAACACAACAAACGAACAAGACAAACAAAGACTCATGCACAACAGTTTAGTGGTTACCAGAGAGGAGGAGAAGAGGTAAATAAGGGTAAAGGGGGTCAAATATATGGTAATGAAAGGAAATTTAACTTTGGCTGGTGTATACACAGTGCAGTATACATATGATGGATTATTGAATTACACACTTGAAACCTATATAATTTTATTAACCATTGTCACCCCAATAAATTTAATTAACAAATAGAGTAAAAACAAATGTCATTGAGATTTTAATGGGTATTGCATGAAATCCGTATGTTGCTTTGGGTAATATGGCATAGTTATAATAATTTTAACTATGTTGATTCTTCTAATCAATGAACATAGAATATCTTTCCATTTCTTTGTGGTTTTTTTCATTTTTTTGATTATTTTATTAAATTATTTTGTGGTGATACTGACTAATAACATTATATAGGTTTCAAGTATACTATTCTTCAGTACATTATCTGGATATTGCATTGTGTGTTCACCACCTAAAGTCAAATCTCCTTCCATCACCATCTATTTGACCCCTTTACCCTTGTCTACCTCTTCCCTCTTCTCCTTTCCTTCTGCTAACCACTAAACTGCTGTCTGTGTCCACGAGTTGAGTTTTTGTTTGTTTTATTAATTTCTTGCTTTCAGTTTCACATCCTTATATCAGTGAAATCATATGGTTCTCAACTTTTTCTGTCTGACTTATTTTGCTTAGCATAATACTATCAAGATCTATCCATGTTGTTGCAAATAACAGTATTTCATCTTTTCTTATGGATAAGGAATATTCCACTGTATATATGTACCACATCTTCAATTTATTTTAATAATGTCTTATAGTTTCAGTATATAGGTCATCAACATCTTTTCTTAAGTTTATTCCTAGGTATCATATTTTTGTTGCAGTTGCAAAAGGAATTGATCTTTTTTACTTTTTTTTCCTGAAATTTCATTGTTAGTGTATAGCAATGCAATGGATTATTGTACATTGATTTTGTATCCTACAAATTTACTATATTTGTTAATCGTTTCTAATACTTATTTGGTGGAGTCTTTAGGGTTTTCTACATTAAAAAAAATCATGTTGTCTGCAAAAAGTGACAAGGTGACTTCTTCATTTCCAATGTGTATACCTTTTATTTCTCCTTTTTACCCGATTGCTCTGGCTAGGACTTCGGATACCACCTTGAATAACAGTGGTGAGAGTGACTATTCTTTTTTTGTTCCTGATCTTACAGGAAAAGTTTTGAGTTTTTCACAATTAAGTATGATATTATCTGAGAAGTTGTCATACATAGCTTTTATTATGTTGAAGTACTTTCCCTACATGCACATTTTATTAAGAATTTATGACAAATGCCACAGAAATACAAAGGATCATACAAGAATACAATGAAAGACTCTATGCCATCAAATTCAATAACCTAGAAGAAATCGATAAGTTCATAGAAATCTATAACCTTCCTAGACCGAATTATGAAGAACCGGAAAGTCTAAATAGACCAATCAACAGCGAGAAAATTGAAACGGTCATCAAAAACCTCCCAAGAAATAAAATTCCAGGACCAGATGGCTTCATTGGTAAAATCTACCAAATAAGAACAGGCAATACTTTCTAACTCATTCTTTAAGGCCAATATTACCCGAATACTAAGATCTGGTAAGGATAACACACAAAAAGAAATCAACTAATTTCTCTGATTGATATAGATGTAAAAATCCTGAACAAAATGTTGCAAATGGAATACAATACATTAAAAACATTATACAACACAATCAAGTAGGCTTCATTTCAGGGGTTCAGTGTGGTTCAAATTAACCAATAGACCACATAAACAAAATAAAATATAAAATCATATGATCATAGCAATGGATGCAGACAAAGCATTTCACAAGGTACAGCATACATTTATGGTAGTTCTATTTTAATTGCTAATTTTTAATTTTTTAAGGATCCTCCCTACTTGTTTGGTCTCTTGTAATGTCGTACCAATATTCATCCCGCCAACAGTGACCATGGGCTCCCTTTTCTCCACATCCTTGCCAACACTTGTCCTTCCTTTTTTGTAATAGTCATTCAATTAGCTATAAGATGATATTCTAATGTGAATCACATTTCCCTGATGGTTAGTTATGTTGAGCACCTTTTTGTATGCTTCTTGGTTTTGTTTTTCTGGTTATAAACCCTCCTATTTACAGTTGAGGAATTTAGCCCCATGAGAGGCCCCACAGACAGTTTTAAGACCCACACTTCTTACTTAGCTAAGAGATTTTCATGTCAATCATTTCTGATACATGGATTGCAATTCTCTTACTTCAGCTACCTGAAGGTAATTCAGATTCATTATCTTGGCAGTTCACACTGTGATTTAAGGAAAAATGCTAATCGAACAATGTAAATGCACCTGGGCAGTTTCCTCATCTTTGAAATAAGATAATAATTGAACCTACCATATAGGATTATTTGTAAGAAAATCTTTTTTTGGATATTTTTAATTTAATTTTTAATTCAGTTTATTAGGGTAATATTGGTTAATACAATTATATAATTTTCAAGTATATATTATAATTTGACATCTTTACATTTTATTACGTGTTTACCATCCAAACTCCAGTTTCCTTTAGCTACCATTTTTGATCTCCTTTATTCACTTCTCACTACCCCAACCCTCATATTTGACCCTCTTTACCTTATCTACCTCCCCACTCCTCCCCACCCACAAGTCTATAGTCCATGTCCATGAGTCTCTTTGTTTGTCCTGTTTATTTGTTGCTTTTAGCTTTATATCCCACATATAAGTAATATCATGTGATTTTCAATTTTTTCTATGTGGTTTATTTCGCTTAGCATGATTATCTCAAGGTCCATCCATGTTGTCACAAATGGCAGTCTTTCATCTCTTCTTATGACTTAGTAATATTCCATTGTATATATGTACTACAGCTTCTTTAGCCAATTGTCTATCGTAGGACACTTTGGTTGCTTCTATGTCCTGGTCACTGTAAATAATGCTGCTATAAACATCAATGTGCAAATATCTTTTTTCAGATATGGGTTTTGAAGTCTTTGGCGTAAATTCCTAGTAGAGGGATTGCGGGATCATACGGTAGATCAATTTTTAGTTTTTTTGTGAAACCTCTATACTGTTTTCCATAGTGACTGTACCAATTTGCAGTCCTACCAGCAGTGAATAAGGGTTTCTTTTTCTCTGCATCCTCTCCAGCATTATATCTGTCCTATTGATTATAGCTATTTTAACAGGTGTGAGATGGTATCTCATTGTGGTTTTGATTTGCATTTCTCTAATAGCTAGAGATGTTGAGCATCTTTTCAAATATTTGTTCACCATGTCTATGTCTTCTCAGGAGAAGTGTCTTTTCAGGGCCTCTGCCCATATTTTGGTTGGATCATTTTCTGTTTCATTGTTATCGAGTTGTACGAGCTCTTTGTATATTTTGGATATTAGGCCCTTATCTGAAGTGTTGCTTGCAAGTATATTTTCTCATTGAGATGGTTGTCCTTTTACCTTGTTGAGCATTTCTTTTGAGCAGAAGCTTCTTAGTTTGATTTGTTTCATTCGTGTAGTTTAGCTTTTACTTCCCTTGCCACGGAGGTCAGCTTCATAAAATCCTCTTAAATCCCAGGTCCTGGAGTTTAGTGCCTATGTTTTCTTCTATGCATTTTCTTGTTTCAGATACTATATTCAGGTCCTTAATACATTTTGAGTTAATTTTGGTGTGTGGTAATAGACTCTATAGTCCTTTTAAACTACAGCTACATGAGTCCAGATGCAGAGGTTTTGATTCAGCAGGTCTGGGGTGGGGACTGAACATTTGCACTTCTAAGCTTCCAGATGATACTGGCAGTGCTGGTCCAGTGACCAGTGAGGGATTTGGAAAGGAATAGAAGAGACTAAATAATGAAGGGTTTTATAGACCTTGGCAAAGAGTTCAGATTTTACTTTAGGAGTAACACAAAATGACTGGAAGTTTTTAACTAGAGAAGTCACAAGTTCTGATGACACTGAAAAATTGGCTTCTATGTAAACTGGCTTCTATGTAAAACTGGCTTCTATGTAAAGGGAGACACAGTGAATATTTCAAAGCCATTTACAACATGCTTGCAAAAGTAAAATGTTTATATGAGCTGTTTTTAAAGAATGGGAAAAGTAAATCATATAACTAAGGCAAGTTGCTCAAATATTTTATTTGCTTTGACAAGGAGGAAAGGAAGAGAGAAACTATAATGACAAGATTTGGTGTGGGCAGAGAGAACTAGTGACTTGGAAGAGAGTAAATTTCTATTTCTGAGAATCTGAGCAGCTACATGTTACTGGATTTTGATGGTGGAAACAAGAAGAGAGTTAAGTAGTGTGTCTGCCAGCATGCAGTGAAAAGTCTTTCTTCTATTTGCTGTCGCCCATCTCTGTATCTCTTTATTCTAAAGGACAAGCCTTGGAATACTCCTCAGTTCTTCAGGAATCTGCTCTTCCCAGAAGGACAGGAATATCCTTACTGTTAAACACTGATTGTCCATGCACTCAATGCCCCCAAAACCTAAAGAAGAGATGAATCAGGGAAACCTCATCAAACTTGCACCCAAAATCATGGGCAAGCACGTGCTTATTATTAGATCTTAGGACCTCTAGAAATTTGAAGAGATTGACAGAGGCCAAAAAGTTACCATTCTTAAGTCATATTTATTTAAAAACCCTGGGCTTTAATATATTAAAATAAACATTTTGAAGTATAATTCTCAAGTAGATTTTATCTTCTCTTATTATTTCAAACTCTGTACTTCCTTTCTATCAAACATCTCTTGGTCTGGATTTCCAGGTTCATTAAGATTTTCTTTGAGGCCCTCCAGACTGTACCCAAATTTCTATACTTCATCTCCTCTCCTCAAATTTTCCTATCACTAAGCCCAGCATTGGGTTTGGAATTTACAGAACATTGCTGACAGTTCAAAGAACTACCTTGAAACTATCTTTAAAATCTTCTCCAAATAATTTTATTACACCTTGCAAAGCAGACTCTGAAACACTGATTGGCATGCAGGATATTTACCAGGCAATGCTCCTGGACTCAACACCTGTGGAAGGGCAGATGTGTCGTAAGGAATTTTTCCTCACCTAAAGAGAGTTATGACCTTTGTCCGAACTCCTGGAAGGTAACCTATAAGCCCCTGAAATTGAGCGATAGGAGTGACTGGTTATTTATGATACACCCCATAGACCATACCTGATAGTTTGTGCTAATGAGATGACTCAAAATGGGGACTGGACATGCCAAAAAGGCCAAACACATAAAAAAAAAAGTGTTAGAGCCTTGGGCAAAGGGATGCCAGCTCAAACTTTTGGGAGAGAGGCTGGAAAGAATGTTCAATCAAATGAGCAAGCTTTTAATTAATCACTCCTATGTAATGAAGCCTCACATGAACTACCTGGTGGGAAATACTCGGAGTGCTGTCTCACAGTGTGGTCAGGAGCAGTAAGAGATCTAGACTCACAGGGAATGGACAATAAGACAATGACATATGGCACTTTCCAAATCTTGCCCTTTGTTCTTTTGGCTAGTTCTAATTTGTATTCTTTTGCTATAATAAAATTGTGATCATAAGTATAAACCGCCCCAAGTTCTGTGACTCATTCTGATGAATTATTGAACCTGAAGGAATTCCCTCAGTTTGAGTCATTCTATGAAGTTATCGAATGTGAGGGAGTCCTTGAATTGGTCTAAAGTGAGGGTGGCCCTCACTTTAACTGGTCTAAAGTGAGGGTGGCCCTAGAGACTTCTGAAATTGTGGCTGGTGTCTGAAATAAAGAGAGTCTTGAAGGGTCTATTCCCTCATACACTGTGGTTTGGCAAACTCTTCGTAGAAAGGAAGAACAGTGGAAAAGGTCAAGTCAAGTTGAAACCCATCAAAGGCCTCCTAAAGTCAGCAGGGAACTGTGGGTCTAGGATGATCTTTTATTATTGGCTGGAACAGGGATAATGAGCCAAATGTCATTGGATGTGGGCTTCCCCAGAAGGAGGCATGACCATGGTTAGCTGGCACTCTGTAGCTGAGGCAGATCTATGGGATCTGATGCTGAGGGCTAAGTGGTACACCCAATGTCTTGTGCAACATGTCCCTCATTCCTAAGAGAAGTCCTTTCTTGTCATGGTAAAATAACATAACATAAAATTTGTCATCAAGTGTATGGCCATGCCACCTTGAGCAAGGCCGAACCTGTCAGATCTTGGATGATATGCAGTGTCGGGCCTGGTTAGTACTTCAATAGGAGACCACGTAGGAAAACCAGGTGCTGTAGGCCTAAAAAAAAATAAATAAAAACTATGGAATTGCAAGATGACAAGATCCTTGCAATCTGTGAGGTCAACCAAGGGTTGCCTCGCCTAAAAAACAAAATTGCCCTCTTAACCATTTTTAAGTGTACAGTTCACTTATATTAAGTATATTCCCAATGTTCTGCAACCATCATCATCATTCATTTCCAGAACCCCTTTTATCTTGCAAAAATGTAACGTTATTTACCCATTAAACACTAACTCTGTATTTCCTCTTTACCCAGCTCCTACCAATCACTTTTCTACTTTATATCTCTATGAATTTGATTACTTTAGGTGCCTCATATACTTGTAATAATACAGTATTTATCCTTTTATGTCTGGCTATTTAATTGACTAGGGAGATGTTGGAATGGGAAAGAGAATTATTAGGAAAACTGGGGATCCCCTTTGCTTGGGAATGGTATATCCCAGTTTTCCTTGGGAAGATTCATTGACAAATATTTCTTCAAACTTAGTATGAATACTGTTGCATTTCAATTTCAAAACACCCTGGTTTAGACAGAGAATTCAATAGTCATCCTATTTGATCAAGAATCTGACCAACATAATGAAGGAGCAAAAATATGAATGTATTGGTTCTAAAAGTAGCATTTAAGCATCCTAGCAAATAGAAAAAATATGAGAAAAATAAAAATAAAAGAGAGAGCTATAATTACTTTATATTCTTTGACCCAGTGTCTGTAAAGTGGGTGTTTATAGAAACACTTGAATAGCTCTATAATGATAAAAGCAAGACTGCTTATGACCAAGAGACTTGGATCCTGCATAAGGAAAGTGAGAAGGGTGTACTGATGTACTACACATAATCCTGGAGGGTCTATGACTTAACTGGAGAATCCAAAATAATCTCCCAATTTCATTACAGCTATACAAAGAGAAAAATCTGTGTCAACAGAAGGTAGAGAGCAATTAGGTACATATGAACTACACGACTGCAGAGTCAGAAATTCCTTGCTGCACATGTGTGATTATGCTGCTTTTTCCAGTTCTATAAAGTAAAAAAAAAAGATAGCACAGGATTATTTTTTTGATAATCCTCCACAGTGCACTCTAGCATCCTCTGGCTGTAGATGAAAGAATTCAGCATGGAGTAACCACAGTGTATATCACAAAGGCCACCGCATCCTTCTTAAGGAAAGATGAGGCAGATGAACGTAGGTATACCTCAAGGCCTGATCCGTAAAATAAGCAAACAACTGACAGGCGAGCAACACAGATGAAAAAGTTTTCTCACCTGGTGAAGGGACTTTCAGAATAAGGGAAATGATTTTATAGTATGAGAAAAAGATCCCTGAGAGTGGCACACCACCAAAGATGGCACAAATAAAATAGGATAACATGTTATTGGTGGAGGTATATTTACAGGCAAGCCTGAGGAGTTGAGGAGAGTTACAAAAGAAATGAGGGCTTTTACATCTGCACAGAAGGTAAGGTGTGACGTAATCAAATAGTGCAGCTCAGAGTTCAAAAGGATGATGAAAAATGACAACAAGATGAACAAGAGGAAGGGGTTCATGATGACCAGATAGTGTAGGAGTTGCCAAATAGCCAGCAAATAATCAGAGGTCGTCAGGGCCAGGAGTAGACTGTTCAAGTATGAAGAAAGGGAAGAAAGGTAACCTGAGTTAGGCAATCTGCATAGGTGATGGATTTGCTGTATGTCTTCAGGTTCACCAGCATCTTCGGAACTATAGTCGTGCTGAAACTGATGTCAGCCAAGGACTAATTGGAAAGGAAGAAGTACATATGGGTGTGGAGGTGGGAGTCAGAGATGACATCCAGAATGATGAGTAGGTTCCTGAGCAGTCACCAGGTCTATGAATAGGAATAGCCTATACAGAAGAGGCTGCAGTTCTGGACAATTTAAGAGTCCCAGGAGGAAGAATTCTGAGTCATCTGTGAGACTGCATGGTTCCATGCAGAAGAAACACATTCTGGGGGAAAAAAAAAAGAGAGAGGGAGAGAGAGAAAATGTTGTGTGAATAAAACAAGTATAGAGGCACCCAACTAAGTGTCCATATTTCGGATTTAAGCAATTAACAGGTAAAGCATTTACACTTGAGGACCATACAACCCATTAACTTTGGCAACATTTCTCAGCTGTGAACTCTTTTTAGAACTCTTTCCTCAGCTATTCACTTGTTTCTATATACACCCACTTTAGAGATACGTGTCAAAGACTACTAAAGAAAAGTCATTCTGAGAAGACTAATCCATGATCAGAGCAAAATATCAGCCTTCTACTTTTAAACAAAAATATGGAATAAGAAGTATTCTTCTCTCTTTAAGAAAAAACATCATCGTAATTAAAAGACGCTAAGGAGTAGTCAAGACGACTTTATCTTATCCAAATGCAGTATAAGAAATTCTCTTAATTTGGAATGTAGTCTAGAAGAGCTAAAACTACATTAACTGGATTCTAAATTGAAAATAAAATGTTCATAATCAGATAGCATTTTTGTATGGAAATTATTTCTAAGGGTTTTCTCTCTTTATTTGGTTTTATAAAAGCCATCTTCTCTGGAGATAAGTGTTCACTCAAATGTGTGGGTTGTCTGGAAAAGTCCCTTCAAATGTAACTCAAATATACAAAAATTTGGCCTTGGTGGACTTCACATTTTGAAAAATATGTTCTTGTTAAATGCAGGAAAACATACAGCATTACTGATCCTAAAGATGGTATTCATTTACAATGCACCAATGATTAAATAATCATTAACTTTCATGAACATTCTGGACTTATTTTTCATTTTGAAAGGTTATTTTCTATCATTAATACACAATCTCAGAGAAATATCAGAGGCTGAATTTGCTCTTTACTGTTTTTATTTGTAGTGGCTTGGTAAACTCTTTAAATTTGTCTCAAATAATAACATTTGTGAAGGTTTGATTTCTCATCAAACTTAATCTCCTAATGAACACTTGAGGAATTCAGGTGCAAAGTCAGGTCTCAAACCTTCAGCTGGCTTTCTTTATTCCAGCTAAGGAACTTTTCAAGTCAATCCTTCCTTATACATGGATTACATTTTTCCTACATTCAGCTCCCTGAAGGCCACTCAGGTCTTCATTTCTCTTGACAGATCAACACATGATGTAATTTGAGAAAAATAAAAGGCAAAAGAACAAAGACTTATATTACAAACACCTGGGTAGTTTGCTCCTGTAAAATGGGTGTATTATTTGAGCTGACATTATAGGGTTGCTGCAAGAAATAAAATTCAATTATAAATATAACAGAATTAAACAGTGTTTATCAATGCTAGTTGATCATTAAATTACCTACCCATCTTTTCAAATTTAATGATGGACTGGTCATAGCCCAAAACCAATTAAATTAGAATCTCTCCACATAAGTCCTTTGGGCATACTAACTTATAGCCAGGGAAGAGAATAATTGTTATGCAATTAATAAATGTTGTACTGATTTTATCAATTATTATCGGCACCATTGTCACCCACTACCCATATTAAAATATAAATATTTGATAATACTTGCTTTAGAACTCATATTTATTATTGATAAAACTTGAGAGGTTTTTTTGCTAGACCTATGGTCTTTTTCCCCTGCACATTAGTTTTCCAGAGGGAAATGCTGTCATGAATTTGGTGGATGCGTTTTCCTTTCAGTGTTTTTATAACATTAGTATTGATTTCTATATTCACAAACCATTCTCTTGAAAATTTACCTAATGCCCTCATGCTACACATATTGTTTCCTGAGTTCTCTCTTACTACAGCATTGTGTCTAAGGTCTCTCTGTGAAGTACATACATCTGTTCAACACTTTAAATGACGTATACTATTACCTGAGGGATAAACTTCATTTTATTTTTCAATTTTTTTCATGACACTGCTAAGAAAATTATTATGCCCCTCTTAATGTCGTACAAGTGAGAATTTCCTAGAGATATAAACACATAATTGCATTAGTTATAACAACTTGATACATGTGCAACTTTACTATTGTCCTCCCAACAGAAAAGTCAGACAAAATCATCTACATGCTCTGATTGCCAAGGTATAAAATTAGAAATATACCTGAAGTCTGACTAGCGGTAGACTTTTCATGATGGAGCCACATGAAAATTCCCATTTTGTATAAAGAATGATATTTCCACATCTCAGGTTTACAAAATGTGCTGGAAAATTTATTACTATTCATAGAAAACCCTATGATCAACAATACTCATGCAGTAAGGATCCTTGCAAACCACTTGATCCATTCTGCTAATTCACAGAAGAACTGGAAAAATCCCAAGGAAAGGAATTGGCCGTTCTACCTCCATTTGCTCATCTGAGACTAAGGCAGGTTTGGAAAGAAATAATGATTGTTCCGTAGTGGAGGGGACAGACCCCAGGATGGAAATCAAGAGATGTCTGAGTCCACAGCTCTCACCCACTTAATGTAGGGAGGGTGTAAATCTCTCCACTTTTCTGTGCTGATATTTCTTACATAGAAATAGTGAAATGATACCCATCTCTGGGGCACCTGTGGCACCTAACAGAGATTTGTCCTTAATAAATGTTCAGTCATGGTTTTTAAAACATATTGGAAGAGAGGGCTTGTTAATTAAATACAGTTCAAAAAAAAAGATTTAATGACATTTTATTCTATTGTATGACAGAGAGGTAGAAGCTCATCATGTCCCGTTCTTTCATGGTAATTCATCCACAGAATGAGTGGAAATCATAAAATGTGTCTAAGTCCAAACAGTGAGATTTATCACACTTTCTCTTTTCAAGTCTTTTTGTTTTTTTTTTTCATTTTTTTGAAAATCTCCACAATTTTTTTATCTTTGGATTGAATTCAGTCATTTTTTAAATTTTTTATTAAAAATTGGTGGAGTGGCATTGATTAACAAAATCAAATATGTTTCAAGTGTATCATTCAACAGAAACTCATCTGTACATTGCATTGTGTGTTCACCCAGAGTTAGATTAGCTTTTGTCACCAAATGTTTGTCCCCTTTTCTTTATATTTAAATGTTGTAGATTCTATTAAATGTCAAAATAATAGGTTTCCTAGAAAACCTGTGACATGGATACATATAAGCACTGTTCTATCTTCTGTCCAGCCCTATGAGCCATTGCTGGAAGGAAAGACAGTCCAGGAAGGAAAGCACTGTGTGGAAGCCATGTTACCTGATCTCTGCTTCTGAGGCCAAGAGTTTATTCAGGATTTAATAGAGATTGGTGTTGTTCTCTGCCAAACAAAGTATATGCTCTGAGGGATCAGAAATGAATTAGGCTCAGTTGTCTCACTTCTGGCATTCAGAATCTACCTTTGTAAGGAAAAAATTACAGAAACTTTCCATATTGGTGCCCTCCCATCTGTTTGTCCCAACTCTCCTGTTTGTCATGATGGTGAAAAAACAATGCTCCTGACAGTCCCTTCTCCATCCTCCATCTCCATGGTACTCAGTGGTCTGTTTTATCTCTTCTGGAGTTTGGCCAAGGAGTGAGAATCCACTGTCCCTGTCCTGCCTGGCAAGCAATGAAGGTTCAGGCTCCTTCCCCAGTTCTGGTAGTGAGGTGGAGTTAGTCGAGGGCCTCCCAATGAAGTGATTCCTAGAGGAGGGGCCTCAGATGTAAGGCCCACTGGACTAAAATGAGGAATCTGAAGGAATGGGGAAACAAACCAATTATCTATTCTTGCATGGCCTTAAGAGCTCAACGCACAGAGCTCACAATTAGCCAGATCGGTCCTTGTTATTCCAAGCTCTGAGTATTTGCTGTCATTAATAGAACTGGAAAAGGGGAAAGAGAATGTACTTTCAAGATTCTGGCCCTTCCTCTTCTCAAGGAGGAAGCTTCCCTGTACACGTCACGTGCACTTCCATGTTGCAGGGATTTTATAAACTCAGACAACTTTTTTCAATAAAAAAAAAAAAAGCAGCGGGTAACTTGTATGACTGTAAATTCATTGACTTAGTTATTTTATGTAGGGATAATTGTGTTTTCTACACCAAGAATATGCTATAATTTCTATGTTTTTATTTAATATTTTTGTGTTTTAGGAGAACTTCCTTTTTTCCTCCTTTAGTCCTACTTTGGGGTTTTGCATTTTATGTGTTAGAGATATATGTTTTTTGCTATTTTGAATAACAAAATTCTAATTTTTTCTGTATGTTGTTTTATATATGCTGTTACATTAGACAACCATCTATTTTGACATATCAAATTGACAATTTTCTTAAATCCTACGGGGGGTTTCGCAGGTGTCTGCATTCTAAATGTAGGACTGTAGTCATCTCACATCTCGACTAGAAGAGGATCCAATTTCAAGCTGACTTACGTGGCTTTGGCAGGATTCAGTTCCTCATGTGCAGCTGGCCAAAGGTATCCCTCAGCTACCTCCCACCTGAGTTTCCCCTTGGGCAGCTGACAACATGACAGCTCTCTTCCAACAGACAGAGTTGGAGAGAGAGTAGAAGATGGCTAATAGTCAAAAGTCTGAGTCTATTTACACATTAATGATGGAGTGACATCCCAACATTTTAAAAACTTTTTTAATATCAAATTGATTAGAGTGACATTTGTTAATAAAATCATATAGATTTCAAGTGTACAATTCAATAATAGGTCATATGTGCATTGCATTGTGTGTTCAAAACCTAAAGTCAAATATTTTTCTGTCTCCATATATTTCACACCCTTTACACTTTTCAATCTCTTTCCCTCCACCGTTTTCCCTCTGGTAACCACTAAACTGTTGTCTGTGTCTATGAGTTTTTGTTTGTTTGTCTTGTTCATTTGTTGCTTTCACTCTTCTTTCCCACATTTAAGTAAAATCACATCGTTCTAAACTTTTTCTGACATATTTCACTTAGCATGATGATCTCAAGAATCCACGTGGTATACCAGTTAGATCTACCTGGTTTTCGCCCATGTATTTTGACATTTATTCATTGCATGTAGGCCACAAGGCCCAATCCACTTGGAGTAGGGTATATACACGGACATGTAGATAGGACACAGGGTATATTGGAAGCAACTTGAAGTCTTTTTTTAAGTGCAGTTTTGGTTTACGTGGTGAAACAAAGTGAGAAATGTGGGAATCATGGTTTTAACAACAATCTTTGTTTCTAATCTCGACAGTCTTCTTGTATCAGGTTTCTATATATGAGGAACTCAGAGACTGGTTTCTCATTAACTGATATAAAGAAAATGCGACTATTCACTCAGTTAAATCCAATATGGGATAATTATGATAATTATGTGTATGTGCATAAATGGCAGAGGAAATTATTATGGAGCCCAAATGACCACATAACAGGAGTATAGAGAAGAATTGGAGAAGGAAGTATGAGTGTTGAGACATTTTAGACTGCTTGGGCAGGAGGAAAAACCTAATATTAAACTGAGCCATATTAGAGCCATATTAGATTCATTATTAGTGAAGTTGGTAGTCGATTTAGCTTAGTGGTAAAAGGCAGAGTAGATTAAACCAGTTACTGGACAGCTTTTCAGAACTCTCAGACTGCTACCTCAGAAACTACATGTAGCATCTCTAAAGGAAAAATGAATATGTACATAGGTACCTGGGTATGTAGAAGAAAGAAGGAGGCAAAAGACAGAAGAGAAAGAAGCTTGGTTACAATCTAGAATCCTAATGGGGTTGTTACTATTGAAAAGAAAGATTTCTCCTTTGCTGAGGACATGGTTCTCTACTACTCCTGAGTAATGAAAATGAAGATAGCATTAAATTTTTTTCATAAAGACTATCGTGACTTAACGATCTACAGGGACAGTTAGAATCACACTGCCACTGGAAATATCATACCACTACTTTAAACCTCAATTGTACACCATGGATCAAGACATAGCATTACAATCTCCTTTTTATCCTGAACTCACTTTCATTCATGATATTTTCACTCTCCAGTCCAATGAAATCATAATCTATAGTGATGAGACTCAGCCATGAAGATTTATAAAGCTCACCAGGTGCTTTCAATAGGAAGCCTAGATTGAAGAACAGAGAAACACATTCTCTCACACAATCTGAATTTGAACAAAACCAAAGTTATATGGAAAATAGGCATGGATGGTGAACATGGTTGGGAATCATAAATAGCTATGTATTAAAACAAAAATTGTAAATTTCTGCAGGATGCCTGAGTCATAGGTGACAAATACATATGAATCCATAGTTATAATTAAACTCAATTGTGCAGTGATTTTGACATACATAGGATGACAAAATAGTCCCTTAATCCCATCAAAGTTGTGCCAAAATAAGCAACTTTCAGATATAATAGATCAAAAGAAATGAAAACTATGAGCTACAAAAATTGTGTGCCAAAAGAGGCATGTTTACCTACTCCAAATGTTGGTTTTGCAGTAATTTCTAATCCATAGACCAAAAAATGGGGAAAGGGAGTATTCAAACTATGCTGTTCTGTTGAGGAGCCTCTGCAAGGCTCTCTTGATGTCCCTGTTCCTCAGACTGTAGATAAAGGGGTTCAGCATGGGGATAACAACCGTATACACCACTGAGGCCACAGCACCCTTCTTGGGAGAATGTGAAGCAGTCGAACTGATGTACAACCCAATACCTGTTCCATAAAATAAGCAAACAGCTGACAGGTGAGAACCACAGGTGACAAAGGCTTTATACTTCCCACTTGATGATGGGACTTTCAGAATGGAGGAAACAATTTTATAGTAAGAGAAAATGATCCCTGAGAGTGGAACTCCACCAAAGATGGCACCAAAAATATAGGTTAACGTGTTATTGGTGGAGGTATCATTACAGGCCAGCTTGAGGAGTTGAGCAGGGTCACAGAAGAAATGAGGAATTTCCACATTTGTGCAAAAGGAAAGTTGTGACGTCAACAAGCAGTGCAGCTGAGAGTCCAAAAGGCTGATCAAAAAGGACACGAGAACCAGCAGGCTGCAGAGGCGGGGGTTCATGATGACCAGGTAGTGCAGAGGGTAACAAATAGCTACAAACCGGTCATAGGCCATCACAGTGAGGAGTGTACTGTCCAGACATCCAAAAAGAATAAAAAAAGACAATTGAATCAGGCAGCCAGCATAGGAGATGACTCCGCTGTGAGTTTGGATGTCCAAAATCATCTTGGGGATGGTGGTAGATGTAAAACCAATGTCAGCCATGGACAGGATGGAGAGGAAGAAGTACATGGGGGTGTGGAGGTGGGAGTCAGAGCTGACAGCCAGGATGATGAGCAGATTCCCCAGCATGGTGAGCAGGTACATGGACAGGAAGAGGCCAAAAATTAGAGGCTGCAGTTCTGGATCATCTGAGAGTCCCAGGAGGAGAAATTTCAAGACACCTGTTATGTTCTGTGGTTCCACAGAACACAGACACCTTTTGGAAGATAAATGAGGATTGGTATAAAGGGAACAAGTATACAAGTATCCATCAGTGAGTCAATATTTTGAGTTTAAGCAATTCATAAATAAAGTATTCACACTCGAAGACCATACTCCTTCAGTAGTATTTCTCAGATATGACAAACATTCCTCTGAGAACCTTTTTCACATTGGATTTGCTCCATTAACCTGTTACTACATGCATCCCTTTGGAAAGAATGAACTAGAAAAATTCGAGGAGTAAAGTTATTTAGAGATCTAAAAATCCATAAACAGCGTAACCTCTCAGTCCCCTCATGTTAAAGAAAGCAAAGAAATGAGAAATATTCTTCTCCCTTTAGAAAAAAAAAGTTCTTTATTAGTTTCTTTAATTAAAGGACACTAATAAGCATTTAAATGTATTTTATTTTATCCAAATGCAGTGCAATTAATTCCTTTGATTTGGACTATTTATAAACATATAAAAGAGCTATGTAATAAAGTGTCTGATTCCATTTTCGTGTGTGTGTATGATATTTGGCTAACCAATTTTTAAACCACTCTTTCTCCTCTTCCTCTTGTGCGCAATATCTGAACTACCTGATAAGAAAGCCGGGGTTCTCCAGTTATAAAATAAAAATATCATGAGGGTGTAATATAAAGCATGGTGACTATAATTAATAATATTATATATCATATTTGAAAGTTACTAAGAGAGTAGATCTTAAAAGTTCTTATTACGATAAAAAATTTGAAACTATGTATAGTGACAGATCTTAACTAGGCTTGTGATGATCGTTTTGCAGTATATACAAATACTAAATCATTATATTGTACAGCTGAAAGAAATATAATGTTGTGTGTCAAATATATCTCAATTTTTAAAAAGGCTGGCTTCTTCCTCATTTGGCAACAATGAGAGGTTCAAACTTCGCATATGCAAGAACTCTCTAAACCCATCCTAAACCCACAACCTAACCACAATTTTTTTAAAAGTCACTTTCTTTGACCTCTCATGTCATTGCAGACCACCTTAGATGGGCTGCTAAGCTTCCTCCACAAAGGGAGATATTCATATGAGGAATAAAACGTTTTATACCCTTTTCAATGTGTAACATTTTCAGCCTCAATGTCCAAGCCATATTTGGGGTGAGAGCTCATCCTATTCCTGCAGAGCATTCACTGCACTTGTTGTGGTGAGTGGGGTACAGAGACAAGGACCACCAGCATCCAAAGTGTTTTTGCTTGCTCCGGCTCTGCTGTGTGATAGCTAGCTTGCACTTTGGATGGTGCTGCATTGCGCTGCATTTGTTGAGTCTTTCCAATCCTTTCCTATAGATCTTATCACCCTCACGTAGAAGTCTCTATAATTACATAGCTAATAGAGACAAAATTAAGCAGTTAGATCTTTCCTTAATGGGTCTTGTGTCTTGGCCCAGACCTATCTGTATCTTAGAATGAAGATATGAATGAAAATAGGGTCAAGGGAAAGATTCTTACCCTGATTGGTGTGCTCTTCAACTATGCATTGGCCCCTATGGTGCTCAGGGGAAAGAATTTACCCTGTGTGCAGTATAGGTCCATCGTGGTGGTTCTCACAAAAGAGAAGTCATTAAAGGGAATTGTGGGGAGTGGTGAGAGAGAGACAGAGAGACAGAGAGTACAGAGAAAGACAGAGACACACAGAGAGAAAGAAACAGAGAGAGACAGAGAGACAGAGAGAGACTGAAGAAAGGAAAGGGAAGGGGGGGATGGGAGAGAGGAAGGGAGAAGGAAATGCAGCTTATGTGTGTCATGCTAGGTCTGCACTCGTAAGCACAGAGAGCTCCCAGGACCTTTAAATATGTCTGCTGTTGCTATTACCCATGGCTTTGTCTTGACAAAGATCTGGATCCTCAGGGTTCTAGGATGACATCCATGGCACTTCTGTGGCACAAGAAAGGGCTTAATTTCGACCTGATTTAAGCACATGGTACATAAACTCTACAAAGCAATCAACATCATAAAGGAGTTCCCTCACCCTGAAGATAATGATTTGAGGTTTTCTGGAGGAAGAAATTTATAAATATGACCTGGATAGAGAGAACCACCCTTGAAGTATATCCCATGTTAAAATAAGAGAGGGTAAGGAACAGGAAAGAAGAAAGGAAGGAAGGGAAGGCAGGAAGGCAGGAAGGCAGAATGGGAAGACAGGAAGGCAGGGAAGCAGGAGATGCAGGAAGGCAGGAGAGGAAGGGAAAAGAAGAAGAAAGAAAGAAAAGAAAAGAAAAGAAAAGAAAAAGAAAAGAAAAAAAAAGAAAAAGAAAAGAAAAAGAAAGAAAGAAAAAAAAAAAAAAGAAAAAAAAGAAGAAGAAAGAAAGAAAAGAAGAAAAAGAAAAAAGAAGAAAAGAAAAAAAGAAAAAAAGAAGAAAAGAAAAGAAAAAGAAAGAAAGAAAAGAAGAAAAGAAAAGAAAAGAAAGAAAGAAAGAAAGAAAGAAAGAAAGAAAGAAAGAAAGAAAGAAAGAAAATGAAAGAAAACTAATTATAGGGACTGAGTCACTTCCCTGCAGGTATTTTGCTTGCAATGACTTGGAAAGGGAAGGAGATGCGGGTTCCTTGGTTTTTGGTGTATTTCAGTTTTAACATTTTATTTAACCCATTATACCAAGAATATTATAATTTCACTCAAAATTGAGATATTTTTTGCATTCCTTTCTTGTACATCTTCAAAAATCTGGTATTTTATGCTGACACCACATCTCATTTGAAGTAGCCACATATCAAGAGTTTGATAGCCACATGAACCTAAATTGTATGGGAAGACATTGTCCTGCACTTTGCATCCTGGGAATAGATCTCACTGCTCAGATGCACACCTGATTTCACTCTTTTTTACCCAAGGACCGGTTTTAAATTAAATAAGAATATTGTGTTCCTTTCCTCAATTGTAAAGTATTAATGTGAGCATGCCAACAAGGGGGTATCATGCAGATTTAAAATTAAAGTTACGTAGCACATAGCTCTGAGCCTGAGACAAGTAAAACCTCAATAAAGATTTGTGATATTGTGGTTACTCTCCTTATCCGCATCATGATCACAATCAGCATTTGTGATCATTTTGGGATTCTTGCTCAGGAATGAGCAATGACTTTGGAAGCTAGGAATGGAAGCAGCAAAGAGCAGAATTCTAAATGAGAATTCTGAAATCTCCAACAGAAAAGAAAACATAAAAAGTACAAGCCTCTGAGCTGAAACTTTGCATACTAATGTTCTCCAGTCTGGCCATCTCAGTCGTCCTGCTGTCTTGATTATAAGGAAACAAGTTTTTCCATAATACCTCCTCCACCCACCATCTTCCTTGGCACTTACTGGTCTGTGCTGTGTCTCTCCTTGACCATGACCTAGGAATTGAGTTCCACTGCCTTCTCCTGCCTGGTGAATGATGAGGGCTGAGGAGGCCCTGTCCTCAGGATTGGGAGAAAGACATGCAGGCATGGATCTCCTGATGCAGGCGACAAGTCTGGGAGAAAAAGACAGATATGAAGCTTAACTGAGACTGGCAGCCTGAAGGGCTGGAGGCCCTGGCTAATTATTTACTCCTGAGTGGCCTTGAGAGATCAATGCACAGAGCTCATAATTACCAAAATTGGCCCATGTTCATCCAATCTCTGAGGACCTTTTAACAATAACATAAGAGGAAAAGGAGAAAAGTGAATGTGCATAGAAGGGTCTGGGCCCTTTTTCGCAGGAGAAAGCTCAGCTGTACACTTCGCTTTGACTTCCAGTTTTAAGGATCTTAACATAAAATGCAGATCATTTTTCTCTTCGATTTATGACTTTTTGACTTAAACATGTGCAAATCCATTTATTATTTTGTAAATTAGGGAAAATTAGGTCTTTAACAAGAATCTGAAACTCTTTCCATTTTCTCAGCTACTAAAATATTTCAGTCTCTCAAAGGACCTTTCTGTTTCCTTTTTTTTTAAGGGTATTTTGTAGTTTGTTTGTTTGTTTAGTTTATATAAATGACAGCCCAAGTTCTGATTTTCCCATCTAATTAACATATTATGGATATACTAGAAAACTACAGACTTTTATACATTTATTTATAACTTCCTACTTCTCTTAAATAAAACAGAGCACCCAACAAGTACACTCAAGGTGTCAGCTAGGGCTGCAGTCCTCTCAAATTTGGACTGGGAAGAGATCTGTTTCCAAGTCCATTCATTTTGGAAAGATGGAGTTCCTGTGGGCTGTTGACCAGAGGCCTTCCTCAGTTCTCTGTCACAGGGAAGCTCACACATGTCTATTGGATGCCATTTAAACAAACAGATAGGAGGCAGAGAAACAAAAGCCAAGAATATGAAAACCAGAGACTTTTTGTACCCTATCTCAGAATTGACATCTCACCAATTTTGCCATGTGATGATTGGAAGCAAGTCAATAGGCCCAGGACACACTCAAGAGGATGGATCCAGATACAGGAGGCAGAAGACACTGGGTGCATTTTAGAATTTGCACACCACACAGGCCTCCCCCTCTAACAGGACATCGCCTCTAAGCACCATAGGACTGGAAAGATGTCTCTCTGCTTCCCAGCATAGTCCGCAACCCATCACACCACGATACTCTCAGCAAAACTTCTCTGCAGATAAACCAACATATGAGTAGAAATTGCCTCCTATTTGGTGTTTCTGCAGACCCATGCATGTTCCTTCAGGACATACAGTCAGAAAAAGCCAGTATGATTTCTCTTTCATCATCGGAATCCCTCTTTTCATATCACACCCATCCGTAACCATTCTGTGCCCAAATTCAACAAATGTCCCCAGTGGCTTCTGATTTCTGCTCATTAAGAACTCATCCTATCTCAGGAGGTATTTTCTTTAGCTCACTTTGTGTTCACCAATTCTAAAGTTTAAATAGTTATGCTTGAGGCCCTTTTCAGTTTTTAGTTTTTTCAGTTGTAAACAGATTTCGTATGGGAACGAGAGTCTGCTTGCCCCGCCCCTCTCCTTGGAATGTTCATTCCACTTGCCTACACTCAGCTAGAAGCAGGTCCAAATATATAGCCTTGAGGTTGTAATGTGTTGAGACTATCTGGATGTCATACATGACTGAGCCCAGTTAAGGCCTCTTTTATACATTAATTTTAAATTTGGTGGCCAGATGTATAGATTGTCTTGTGCTGCGGCCGCCCAAGACAGGCCTTGGATGTAAATTCTTTACTTTATGAAAACTACCACCTACCAATCTTGATGGCCTCCTCCAATAGAACCAGTCATTTTATTTATAAAACTCCCCAAGGGATTCCAATAAAATGCACAGAAATTACCTGCATCTTTATAAATTACCTGAATAAATAGATTTGACAAATGAAAAATTTACATGGAACATATGCAGTAACTGTGGAAAATGATGTCGAAATTAAGTAAATAACAAGAGAGTCATGCATTGCACCTGAATACCGGAGTGGTTGAGGAGAATCTCTTATGCATTCATCATGATGTACAAAGGATCCCAGGATACTCTCCCAGTTCAGTGAAAGAGAAATCAAAAGAAGTGACATTCACATGTGAAGCCTGGAGAGGAATGAAAACTATGAGCCTAAAATGAATGTGACCAAGAATACAGTATTCAGTTTACATGTTTGGTTTTGCTGGGTTTTCTAACCACACTCCAAAAAGAATTACATGGATATTAGGACCAGACTGTTTTGCTGTGGAGCCTCCCTAGGGCACTCTTAATGTCTCTGTTTTTCAGGCTATAAATGAAGCGTTTCAGCATGGGGGTGACTACAATCCACATGACTGAGGCCACCACATCATTCTTGGGGGAAAGCAACAATGCCGATCCAAAGTAAACTCCGATATCTGTTCCACGGAATAAGCAAACAAATGACAAACGAGAGCTCTAGGTGGAGAAGGCTCTGTACTTCCCACCTACTGATGGAACTTTCAGAATGAATGAAACAATTTTATAGTAAGAGAATGAAATTCCTGAGTTAGGGAGAAAACCAGAGATGGCGCCAACAAAATACATGACTGTCTTAACAATGAAGGTGTCAAAGCAGGCAAGATGAAGGAATTGAGAAGGGTCACAGAAGAAATTAGCAATTTTTACATTCTTGAAGCAGGTAAGTTGTAACACTATCAAATTGTGCAGCTGGGAGTCCAAAAGGCTGATGAAAAATGACACCAAAACTAAGAAGCAGCAGAGGCATGGGTCAGTGATGACTGAGTAGTGCAGAGGGTGGCAGATAGCCACAAATCGGTCATAGTCCTTCGCAGTCAGAAGCATACCATCCACACATCGAGAAAGGATCAAAAAAGACATCTGTTCAGGCAGCCACCACAGGAGATTTCTCTGCTGTGAGTTTGGATGTCCATGATCATCTTTGGGGCAGTGGTAGAGGTAGAGGAAAAACAGATATCAGCCATGGAAAGGTTAGAAAGAAAGAAGTACATGGGGTGTGGAGGTGGGAGTCCAAGCTGACGGTCAGGCTGATGAGCAGATTCCCCAATATGGCAACCAGGTCCATGGCCAGGAAGAGCCCAAAGAGCAGAGGCTAAAGTTCCCTATCAGTCCCATGAGGAAGAATTCTGAAACACATGTAAGATTTCATGGTTCTATGTAACTTTGGACACCTTTTGCAAAGGAAAAGAAGGTTGGAAAAAGGAATTCAGTAAATAAGCACACAGCATTTTGTCAATATTTTGGATTCAAACAATTGACTTGTGAGGTCATACACCCCAGTACCTTGAGCAGTATTTCTCAGTATGACAAATTCTTTCTTCTTAAAATTGTTCTCTTGTTTGTTTCTGTGTTATTTACCTCTTTTTATGCCCACTTACGTTAGAGAAACTTGAATGGAGTATCAGAAGAACAGGAAAAATCAAGATAACAAAACCATGATTATTGGAAAATATAGCGTCCTTTGTTAAGAAAAAAAAATATAGTAAATACTAACCTTCCCTCTTTAAGGAAAAAAGTTCTAATTTAAAGAAATTAAGAAGTAGTTTAAAATATCTTATTTTATACAAATGCAATGCTAGATAGTTTATTTAAAATATCTTAAATAATCTATACAAAGCAGGACTGAGTAATCTAGATTCTAAATTCAGTTGAATGTTCATTATCAGAAAATAATATTATGTAATAGTTATCTTCACAGGTTTTATCACTCTGGTTTTCTTTTTCCATTTATGTTGAAATAAGTGCTCACATATGAGAGTTGTCCTTGAAAGTCATTTCTTATATAATTCCTATCCTTGGCTTTAGTGTACTTCAGATTTTGTTATCTGTGGTTTAGTTAAATGCACATAATTACACAGCATCAATGACTACAAAGATGGCATTAGTGTGCAGAGTATCTGTTTATGATTAAAGAATAATGAAATTTGAGAAATACTTGAAGTTTCCTATGTCATTCAGGGTTATTTTTATCAATCCTATACAATATTAGTAAAATATCTGGTGTTTGGGACTATTCTTTGCTTTTTTTGGACTATTTTGTAATGGAATGATAAAACTACTTCATTGTTTTTCTTTTTCCAAGCTTTATTGAAGTATGATTGATGAACAAAAATTATATATGTACAAATATGGTAAAACATGAAGTATTTTTTATTGTACGACGTGATGATTTAATACATATATATATTGTGAAAAGATTACCACGATCAAGTTAATCAATATATCCATCATTTTATATAGTTACTGTGTGTGTGTGTGTGCGTGTGTGTGTGTGTGCTGCGAACACCTGAGATGATCTACTCTCTTAACAGATTTCAAGTATACAATACGGTGTTATTAACTATAGTCCCCATGCTGTACCTTAGATCTCCAGAAATATTCATCCTATAACTGAAAGATAGTACTCTAACCAACATGTTTTCATTCCATCCACCCAGGCCCCTTACAACCACAATTCTACTCTCTGATTCTATGAGAGAGTTTTTCTGAGATTCCACATGTGAGATCATACTGTGTTTGCCTTTCTGAGCCTGACTTATTTCTGTAAACATGATATTCTCCAAGTTTATATATATATTGTCACAAATAGCAGTGTTTCCTTCTTTTTGTGACCAAATACTATTTCATTATGTGTGTATGTAGATAGATGGTAAATGATAGATAGATGACAGTTAGATAGATAGATAGATAGATAGGTATAGATAGATATATAGATAAATAGATAGATATACAGATGATAGATAGATAGATAGGTAGATAGATAGACAGATAAACATTTCCTTTATCTATTTTTCTGTCAACAGATACTTTAGTTGTTTCCATATCTTTGCTATTGTGAATAATACTGCAATGAACATGGAAGAGCAGATACTTCTTTGAGATACAGATTTCATTTTCTTCATATACATATGCAGAAATGGAATTGCTAGACTTATGGTAGTTCCATTTTTTATTTTACATTTTGAATTAAATTGATTAGGATGACACTGGTTAATAAACGTATAGGTTTCAAGTGTACAATTCAATAATACATCATCTGTATATTGCATTTGTGTTCACCACCGAAGGTCAAATCTTCCATCACCATATAATTGACCTCCTTTTCCCTTATCTACCTCTCCCTTCCATCCTTCACCTCTGGTAACCAGTAAACTGGTGTCTGTGTCTATGAGTTTTTGTTTGTTTGTCTTTTTTATCTGTTGCTTTAGGTTTACATCCCACATATGAGTGAAAGCGTATAGTTCTCAATTTTTTCTGTCTGACTTATTTTGCTTAGCGTGATAATATCAAGATCTATCCATGTCCTTTTCTCTCAGGATTCCTCTGGCTATCTGGGGCCTTTCATGTTTCCATACAAATCTGAAGATTTTTTTTTTTATAAAACACCTCTGGTTTATCATGCTAAGCAAAATGAGTCAAACAGAAAAAGTTGAGGAATATATGATTTCACTTATATATGGGATATAAAACTGAACGCAACAAATGAACAAGACAAACAAACAGAGAATCATGCACAACAGTTTAGTGGTTAGCAGAGGGAAAGGGGAGAGGGGAGGTAAATAAGGGTAAAGGGGGTCAAATATATGGTAATAAAAGGAAATTTAACTTTGGGTGGTAAACACAAAATGCAATATATATATGATGTATTATTGAATTTTACACTTGAAACCTATATAATTTTTTAAAACAATGTCAATCCAATAAATTTAATTACAAAATAGAGTAAATATACCAAAAGATGTCATTGAGATTTTGATGTAGATTGCATGAAATCTGTTTATTGTTTTCGGTAATATGGCATAGTTAAAATAATTTTAACTATGTTGATTCTTCTAATCAATGAACATAGAATATCTTTCCATTTCTTTGTGTTTTTTTTTGCTGTTTATTTTATTAAATTAATTGAGGTGAGACTGATTAATAACATTATATAGGTTTTGAGCATACTATGCTTTAGTACATCATCTGTATATTGTATTGTGTGTTCACCACCTAAAGTCAAAGCTCCTTCCATCACCATGTATTTGACCCTCTTTACCCTTATCTATCTATCCCTTCCCCCTTTCCTTCTGGTAACCACTAAGCTGCTGTCTGTGTCCATGAGTTTTTGTTTGTTTGTTTTATTCCTTTGTTGATTTCGGTTTTACATCCCACATATGAGTGACATCGTACAGTTCTCAACTTTCTCTCTCTGACTTATTTCACTGAGCATGATACTATCAAGATCTATCCATGTTGTTGCAAATGGCAGTATTTCATCTTTTCTTATGGATGAGTAATATTCCACTGTATATATGTACCACATCTTCAATTCATTTTAATGTCTTATAGTTTCAGTATATAGGTCCTTAACATCTCTTGTTAAGTTCATTCCTAGGTATTGTATTCTTTTTGTTGCAGTTGCAAAAGGAATTGATCTTTTTATCATTTTTTGTTCTGAAATTTTATTGTTAGTGTATAGCAATGCGATGGATTTTTGTACATTGATTTTGTATCCTGCAACTTTACTGTATTTGTTTATTGTTCCTAATAGTTCTTTGGTGGTGTCTTTAGGGTTTTCTATGTAAAAAATCATGATGTCTGCAAAAAGTGACAATGTGATTTCTTCATTTCCAATGCATATAACTTTTATTTCTCTTTTTGCCTGATTGCTCTGGCTAGGACTTCAATATCATCTTGAGTAACAGTGGTGAGAGTGACCATTCTTTTTTTGTTCCTGATCTTACAGGAAAAGCTTTTAGTTTTTCATGATTAAGTTTTTGACGATTAAGATTCACATTTTCCTGACGGTTCATTATGTTGAGCACCATTTCATATGTCTGTGGTTTCATTTTTTTTGGTCATAAAGCCTCCTATTTGCAGTTGAGGAGTTTAGCACCAAAGGAGGCCCCACAGTAAGTTTTAAGACCCAGACCTCTTACCTAGCTAACATATTTTCATATCAACCCTTTCTGATACATGGATTGCAATTCTCTTACTTCAGCCACTAAAGGTAATCCAGATTCATTATCTTGGTAGTTCACACTACGATTTGAGGAAAAATGCAAATGGAACAATGTAAATGCTACTGGGCAGTTTCCTCATCTTTAAAATTAAGATAATAATTGAACCTGAAATTGGGGATAAGGAGCCAAATGTCATTGGATGTGGGCTTCCACAGAAGGAGGCATGATTATGGTTAGCTGGCTCTCGGCAGCTGAGGCAGTTATATGGGGTCTAATGCTGAGAACTAAATGGTACACCACATATCTGGAGCAATATGCTCCTCATTCCTAACAGGAGACCTTTCTCATTGTGGTAAATAATAATAATAATAATAATAATAATAATAATAATAATAATAATAATATAAAATTTGTCATCTAGTCTATGGTGATGCCACCCTGAACAAGACCGATCCCATCTGATTCTGAAGCTAAACAGTGTCAAGCCTGCTTAGTAATTTGATGGGAGACCATGTAGGAAGACCAGGTGCTGTAGGCATTAAAAAAAATGAAAATAAAAAATACGAAATTGTAAGCTGACAAGGTCTTGCAATCTGTGAGGTCAACCAAGGGTTGCCTCGCCTAAAATAAAAATTGTCATCTTAACCATTTTTAAGGGTACAATTCAGTTTTATTAAGTACATTCCCAACGTTAAGCAACCATTATCATCATTCATCTCCAGAACTCCTTTTATCTTGCAAAAATGTAACATTATTTACCCATTAAACACTAACTCTGTATTTCCTCTTTTCCCTGCTTATAGAAACCACTATTCTACTTTATATCTCTATAAATTTGACTACTTTAGGTGCCTCATATAAGTGGAATGATACAGTATTTATCCTTTTAAGTCTGGCTATTTAATTGACTGGGGAGATGTTGAAATGGGAAGGAGAATTTTTTAAAACATTGAGAATTTTTTAAAACATCCCCTTTTATTGGGAATGGTACATCCCAGTTTTCCTTGGAAAGTTACAATTGACAACTATTTCTTCAAACTCAGTATTAATACTGTTCCATTTCAATTTCAAAATACCCCGGCTTAGACAGGGAATTCAACAGTCATCCTATTTAATCAAGAATCTCACCAACATAATGAAGGAGCAAAATTATGAATTTATTGGTTCTTAAAGTAGGATTTAGAGCCTCCTTGAGAACAGAGAAAAATCATGAGAAAACTAGAAAAAAAATAAAGGAAAGAGAGCTATAATTACTTTATATTCTTTGACCCAATGTCTCTAAAGTGGCTATACATAGAAATTAGTGATTAGCCCTATAGTGATCAAAGCAAGACTGCTTTTTACCAAGTCCTGAATAATGCATTAGGTAAGTGAGAAGGGTGTACTGATGTACTACACATAATCTTGGAGTGGCTATGACCTAAGTGGAGAGTCCAAAATTATCTCCCAACTCCAATACAGCTATACAACAAGAGAAACCTGAGTAAACAGAAAGTAGAAAGCCATATAGGTATATATTCACCATGTGACTGCAAAGTCAGAAATTCCTTGTAGCACATGTTTGATTTTGCTGCTTTTCCAGTTCTATGAACTAAAAAAGATGGCACAGTTATTGAGATTAGGCTATTTCTTTTGATAATCCTCCAGAGTGCACTCTAGCAGTCTCTGACTGTAAATGAAAGACACAGCATGGGGTAACTATGGTGTACATCACCAAGACCACTGCATCCTTCTTCAGGAAAGATGAGGCAGCTGAATTCTGATATAACCCAAGGCCTGTTCCATAAAGTAAGCAAACAACTGACAGGCAAGAACCACGGGTGAAAAAGGTTTTATATTTTTCACCTGGTGATGAGACTCTCAGAATGGAGGAAATGATTTTATAGTAAGAGAAAAAGATCCCTGAGAGTGGCACGCCACCAAAGATGACACAAATAAAATAGGATAACATGTTATTGGTGGAATTATCATTACAGGCAAGCTTGAGGAGTTGAGGAGGGTTACAAAAGAAATGAGGGCTTTCCACATCTGAACAGAAGGTAAGCTGTGACATCATCAAATTCTACAGGTCTGAGTTCAAAAGCTAATGAAAAATGACAGCAAAACCAACAAGACACAGAGGCACAGGTTCATTATTACCAGATAGTGTAGGTTTTGACATGTGGTCATCAAGTAGTCATAGGTCATCAGGGCCAGGAGTATGCTGTCCAAACATGCAAAAGAGAAGAAAGGTAACCTGAGTTAGGCAACCTGCACAGATGATGGATTTGCTGTTTGTCTGCAGATTCACCAGGATCTTGGGGACTATATTTGTGCTGAAACTGATGTCAGCCAAGGACTAATTGGATGGAAGAAGTACATAGGGGTATGGAGGTGGGAGTCAAAGATGACATTCAGAATGATGAGTAGGTTTCTGAGCAGCCACCAGGTACATGGATAAGAAAAGCCTGAACAGAAGAGGCTGCCCTTCTGGACCATCTGAGAGTCTCAAGAGGAAGAATTTTGAGTTACCTGTCAGATTGCATGGTTCCATGCAGATGGGACACATTTTGAGAAAAAAAAAAAGAGAGTGTTGTATGAATAAAACAAATATAGAGGCATCCAGCTAAGTATCCATATTTTGGATTTAACAGATGAAGTATTTACACTTGAGGACCATACACCCCCACTACCTTCGACAACATTTCTCAATTGTGAATTCTTTTTACATCTCTTTCCTTATTGATCTCTGGGCTATTCACCTGTTTTTATATATGTCCACTTTTGACACACTGGGTCAAAGACTATTAAAGAAAGATCATTCTGAGAAGACAAATCCGTGAACACATTATACTTATACTTTTGAAAGAAAATATGGAAGAAGTAATGTTTTTCTCTCTTTAAGAAAAAAAATCATCATAATTAAAAGATGCTAAGAAGCAATCAAGAGGACATTATCTTATCCAAATGCAGTATAGGAAATTCTCTTAATTTGGAATGTAGTCTAGAAAAGCTAAAACCACATAAACTGGATTCTAAATTAAAATGAAATGTTCATAATCAGAAGCATTTTTGTATGGCAATTATTCGTAAGAGTTTTTCCTCGTTATTTGGTTTAATAAAAGCCATCTTCTATGGAGGTAACTGCTCACTCAAATGTGTGGGTTGTCTGGTCAAAGTCCCTTTAAATACAACTAAAATATACAAATATTTGGCCTTCGTGGACTTCACCTTTAGAAAAATATGTTCTTGTTAAATGCATGAAATCATACAGCATCACTGATCCTAAAGATAGTATTCATTTATGATGCACCAATGATTAAATAATCATTAACTTTCATGAGTACTCTGGACTTATTTTTCATTTTGAAAGGTTATTTTCTGTAAGTAATACACCATCCCAGAGAAATATCTCAGGTTGAATTTGCTCTTTACTGCTTTTATTTGTAGCGGCTTGGTAAAACTCTTTAAATATGTCTCAAATAATAAACATTTGTGAAGGTTTGATTTCTCATCAAACTTAATCTCCTAACGGTTGATAAATTCAGGTGCAAAGTCAGGTCTCAAACTTTCAGTTGGCCTTCTTTATGCCAGCTAAGGAACTTTTCAAGTCAATTCTTCTTTATACGTGGATTACATTTCTCCTAAATTCAGCTCCCTGAAGGCCACTCAGGTCTTCATTTGTCTTGACAGATCAAAACGTGATGTGATTTCAGAAAAAACAAAAGGCATAACAACAAAGACTAATAGCACAAACACTCAGGTAGTTTGTTTCTGTAAAATTGGTATATTATTTGATCTGACAATATAAGATTGCTGTAAGAAATAAAATTCAATTATAAATATAAAAGATTTAAACAGTGGTTATCAATGCTAGCTGAAAATTAAATTACCTGCACATCTTTTCAAATTTATGAATGGATGGGCCATAGCCCAGAACCAATTAAATTAGAATCTCTCCACATAAGTCCTTTGGGCATACTAACTTATAGCCAGGGAAGAGAATTATAGCCAGGCAATTAATAAATGTTGTATTAATTTTATCAATTATTATCAGTACCATTGTTACCCACTACACACATTAGAATATAAATATTTAATAATACTTGCTTTAGAACTTGTATTTATTATTAATGAAACTTGAGGGTTTTATTTTGTTTTGTTTTTTTTGGTTTTTTTTGTTATCCCTATGGTCTTCTTCCCCTGCACTTTAGTTGTCCAAAGGCAAATGCTGTCATGAATTTGGGGGATGTGTTTTCCTTTCACTGTATTTTTAATATTCGTATTAATTCATATATTTACAAACCATTCTCTTGAAAATTTACCTCAATGCCCTCGTGCTACACATACGGATTTCTCTTTACTACAGCATTGTGTTTTAATTCTCTCTGTGAATGTCATACACCTATTCAACGCTTTAAATGATGTATAATATTACCTGAGGGATAAACTTCATTTTATTTTTCAATTTTTTGATGACAAGACTAAGAAAATTATCATGGTCGTCTTAATGTCGTAGAAATGAGAATTTCCTGGAGATATAAACACATAATTGTGTGAGTTATAAAAATTTGATACATGTGCAACTTTACTATGCATTACCTATACTTGTCCTCCCAATAGAAAAGTCAGACAAAATCACCTACATAGTCTGACTGCCAAGGTATAATATCAGAAATAGACTCTTCATGATAGAGCCACATCAAAATTCCCATTTTGTATAAGGAATGATATTTACACATCTCAGGTTTACAAAATGCGCTGGAAAATTCATTACTATTCATAGAAAACCCTATGACCCACAATACTCGTGCAAACCACTTAGTACATTCTGCTAAATCACAGATGAACTGGGCAAATCCCAAGGAAAGGAATGGGTGATTCTGCCTCCATTTGCTCATCTGAGATTAAAGCACATTTGGAAAGAAATAATGATTGTGCTATGGTGGAGGGGACAGAGCCCTGGGATGGGAATCAGGCGACGTCTGTCTGAGTACACAGCTCTCACCCACGGGATGTGGAGAACGTGTAAATTTCTCCACTTCTCTGTGCTGATATCTCTTATATAGACATAAGGAAAATAACACCCATCTCTGGGACACGTGTGGCACCTACAGAGATTTGTCCTTAATAAATGTTCAGTCATGGTTTTTAAATCATATTGGAAAAGTGGCCTTGTTCATTAAATACAATCTCAACACAGTTTTAATGACATTATATTCTATTATAAGGCAGAGAGATAGAAGCCTATTATGTCCTCTTTCTTCATGGTAATTCATCCATAGAATGAGTGGAAATTCTAAAATGTGTCTCAGTCCAAACAATAAGATTTACCTCCCTTTCTCTTTTCCTGCATTTTTCATTTTTTTCATTTTTATGGAAATCTCCACTATTTTTTGGTCCTTGGATTGAATTTACTTATTTTTAAATTTTTTATTAAATATGCTGGGGTGAAACTGATTAACAAAATCAAATAAGTTTCAAATGTGTCATTCAATAAAAATATATATACACATACACACACATATATATATATATATTGCATTGTATGTACAACAATCGGAGTTAGATTTGCGTTCATCTCCAAATGTTTTCTCCCTTTTCTTTATATCTAAATGTACTAGATTCTATTAAATATGAAAATGATAGGTTTCTTAGAAAATCAGTGACATGGATACATACAAGCACCGTTCTATCTTCTGTCCAGTCCTATGAGTCATTGCTAGAAGGAATGACAGTCCAAGAAGGAAAGCACTATTGGAAGCCATGTTGCCTGTGCTCTGCTTCTGAGATCCAAGGAAGAGTCTATTCAGCATTTAACAGAGAATGTTGCAGTTCTCTGCCAAGCAAAGTATATGCTCTAGGGGTTCAGAAAGGAATTAGGCTCAGTTGTCTCCCTCCAGGCAGTCAGAATCTACCTTTGTAAGGACAAAATAACTGAAACTTTCCATATTGGTGCCTTCCCATCTCTTTGTCCCAACTCTCCTGTTAGTCATGATGGCAAAAAAACAATGCTCCTGACAATCTCTTCTCTGTCCTCCATCTCCATGGTCCTCAGTGGGCTGTTCTATCTCTGCTGGAGTATGGCCAAGAAGTGAGAATCCACTGCACCTGTCCTGCCTGGCAAGCAATGAAGGTTCAGGCTCCTTCCCGACATCTGACAGTGAAGAGGAGTTAGTGGTGGGCCTCCTGATGCAGTGATTCTTAGGGAAGAGAACTCAGATATGAGGCCCACTGGACTAAAACAGGGAATCAGAAGGGCTGGAGAAACAAGCCAATTATGTCTTCCTGCATGGCCTTAAGAGCTCAATGCACAGAGCTCACAATTAGCCAAATCGGTCCATGCTATCCCAAGCTCTGAGGACTTGCTGTTATTAATAGAAGAGGAAAAATCAAAGGGAATGTACTTTCAAGATTCTGGGACCTTCTTCTCAGGAGGAAGCTCACCTGTAATCCTCACGTCCACTTTCAAGTTGCAGGGCTTTTATAAACTCAGACAATATTTTTTTCAATTAAAAAAAGCAATGTGTAACTTGTATGTCTGCAAATTCACTGAATTAATTATTCCATGTAGAGATAATTGTGTTTTCTACTCCAAGAATATGCTATAATTTCTATGTTCTTATTTAAGGTTGTTGTGTCATGAGTGAACTTCCTATTTTTCCCTATAGTCCTGTTTTGTGTTTTTTGAATTTTATGTGTTAATGATATATGAAATTTGTTATTTTGCATGACAGCCAAAGTTCTAATTTTTCCTGTAGAATTTATGTATGTTGTTACAGTAGACCATCTATTTTGACATATCAAATTGACAATTTTCTTAAATCCTATAGGGGGTTTCACCGAAGTCTGTATTCTAAATGTGGGACTGTAGTCATCTCATGTCTTGACTAGAAGAGGATCCAATTTCAAAGCTCACTCATGCGGCTTTGGCAGGAATCAGTTCCTCGTTTGCAGCTGGCCATAGGCATCTCTCAGTATCTTACCACCTGAGATTCCCCATTTGGCAGCTGACAACATCACAGCTCTCTTCTAACAGAGTGAGCTGGTGAGAGAGTAGAAGAGGGCTGATAGCCGACAGTGTGACTCTATTTACACATTGACATTGGAGTGACATCCCAATGTTTTCTTAATTTTTTTAATATCAAATTTATTGAGGTGACATTGGTTAATAAAATCATATACGTTCAAGTGTACAATTCAATAATCTGTTGTACGTATATTGCATTGTGTATTCACCACCCAAGGTTAAATTTTCTTCTGTCACTACATATTTCACCCCCTTTACCCTTTTCTACCACGTTCTGTCTCCCCTTTCCCTCTGGTAACGACTAAGCTGTTGTCTATGCCTATGAGTTTTTGTTTGTTTGTCTTGTTCATTTGTTGCTTTCAGTCTTATATCCCACATATAAGTGAAATCAGATCGTTCTAAACTTTTTCTGACTTATTTCACTGAACATGATAATCTCAAGATCCCACGTCGTATACCAGTTAGGTCTACCTGGTTATTGCCCAATATTTTTTGACATTTTATTCATTGCATGTAAGTTAGAAGGCCTAATTCACATGGACATGGGTATACACAAAGGCATGTAGACAGGAGGCAGGGGATATTGAAAACATCTTAGAAGATGTGCACAGCAAAGGCCTCAATCTCGATCAACAATTTGGACTCTAGGCACAAAAGGCACTAGAGATGTCTCTCTGCTTTCCTGCATAGTCCCCAAACATTCTCACATCACCACCTTCTCAAAATAAGAAAGTCTTTACTAGAAAAGAACTGGCACATGGAAGAACGTGCTCTGTTTAGGTATTTGTGCAGAACCCACAATGCTGTTTCTGACCACGTCATGAAAAGGAAGTCTCCATGGTTTCTCTTATATCAATGGAGTCCTTTCATCTTTGCCAAGAGAAGCCACAGCCATTTTGGAATTAATTCAACAAGTGACTCTAGGGTCTTCTGATTTCTGCTCAACTAGTAAGAGCTTATCTCACCCCATTCATATATTTTCTTTACAATCTTTGAATTTTAACTCTTAAAGTTTTTTTTCAGTGAAGTTCTGGGTTATGTGGTAAAACGCAGTGGGATATATGGGAATCATGGGTTCAACAACCTCTGTGTTTAATCTACACAGTCTTCTTGAGTCAGATTTCTATGTATGAAGAACTCAGTGACTGGTTTCTCAGTAACTGATATGAAGAAAATGTGACCACTTACCCAGTTAAATCGGATATGGGAATATTATGATAATTATGTGTATGCGCATAAATGGCAGGGAAAATTTTTAGGGAGCCCAAATGACCACATGGCTGGAGTATAGAGAAGAATTGAAAAAAGAGGTATGAGTGTTGAGAAATTTTAGACTGCTTGCGTGGAAAGACAAATCTAATATTAAACTGAGTCAGATACTAGGATCATTGTTAGTGAAGTTGGTACGTGATATAGCTTAGTGGTAAAAGGCAGAGTAGATTAAATGAGTTATTGGACAGCTTTTCAGAAATCCCAGACTGCTACTTCAGAAACCACTTCTAGCATCTCTAGGAAAGATGGATATGTACATAGATACCTGGGTGTGTAGAAGGAGATAGAAGGAGGCCAAAGACAGTAGAGAAAGAAGCATGGTTACAACTTAGAATCCTAATGGAGTGGTTACTAGTGAAAAGAAAGATTTCCCTTTAGCTGAGGATGTGGTTCTTTACTACCCCTCAGTAATGAAAATGAAGATAGAGTTAAATTTATTCATAATGACTTGGGTGACTTGACGATCTACAGGGAAATTTATAATCACACAGGCGCTGGAAATATCATATCACTACTTTAAACCTCAATTGTACACCCTTGATCAAGACATAGCATTACAATCTCGTTCTTATCCTGAGCTCACTTTGCATTCTTCCAATTTATTCCCCATATTATGTGATTTCAGGGTTCAATCAAGAAAAGAAACCACACTAGTTATTTAATGAAGATAATTTCATATAGATGTGATTAAATGGTTTTTGAAAGATGAAAGGCATGAAAAAAAAACATGGGAACACAGTGTCATTACTGCAGTAAACATTGATGGACTCATAGTCTAAGGGTAAGGAGAAAGTTAGTGTGGGTGCCCTTTACTGGCCCTTACTGGAAAACCCTAAGAGAAACCAGATGGAAAATCAGAGCAGCAGTTTAAAGATTCCCAGCCCCCACCACAGCATCACAAATTACAGTATAAAAGGGTAAGTTTACATCAGAAAACAATAGCTTAATATCTAGCACAGAGGTACAGCTGTAGAGTGTGGATGGAGAAGGTATGTGAGAAAAAAATATGTATTACCAGGAATATGAGGGAAAAAATCACATTGGCTGTGACTAATGCAAACTCTTTCGTATCTTCTCCTTTATGAGCTCTGATCACTTTCAGTTCTTTACGACCTAATCATAGACAGAAAACAACGGAAGACGTACAAGTCATCTTTGAATAAAAGATCTGACAAAATTCAATAGTCCTCATCTTGTCTGCATATCAGATCCACCTGGGGTGCTGTTAAATGCATTCATAATATTTTCACTCTCTGGTCCAATGAAATTGTAATCTATAGTGATGGGACTCAGACATGAAGAATTTTAAAGCTCATCAGATGCTTTGAGTAGGAAGCCGAGATGGAGGACCAGTGACACACATTCTCTCACACAATCTAGATCAATAGATTTAAACCAAAGTTTTAGGGAAAATAGGCATGGATGGTGAAAATAATTGGGAATCATATACGGCTATGTATTCAAAAGAGAGTTGTAAATTTCTACAAAATGCCTGGGTCATAGGGGACAAATGCATAAGATTCCATAGTTGCAATTAAATTCAATTGTGCAGTAATCTTGCTATACATAGATAGCATCAGAGAATAGTCCCCTAATCCCATCAAATATGTGCCAGAATAAGCAACTTTCTGATGTAATAGATCAAAAGGAATGAAAACCATGAGCTACAACAATTGTGTACCCAAAGAGGCATATTTGCCAATTCCAGATGTTTGGTTTCGCAGAAATTTCTAATCTACTGACCACAGTATGGGGGGAAGGGAGTATTGAGGCTAGGCTGTTCTGTTGAGGAGACTCTGCAGGGCTTTCTTGATGTCCCTGTTCCTCAGACTGTAGATGAAGGGGTTCAGCATGGGGGTGACCATCGCATACACCACTGAGGCCACTGCACCCCTCTTGGGAGAATATGAGACAGTTGAACTGAGGTACACCCCAATGCCTGTTCCATAAAATAAGCAGACAACTGACAGGTGAGAACCACAGGTGACGAAGGCTTTATACTTCCCACCTGATGATGAGACTCTCAGAATGGAGGAAACAATTTTATAGTAAGAGAAAATGATCCCTGAGAGTGGAACTCCACCAAAGATGGCAACAATAACATACATTAATAAGTTATTGGTGGAGGTATCATTACAGGCCAGCTTGAGGAGTTGAGCAGGGTCACAGAAGAAATGAGGAATTTCCACATTTGTGCAAAAGGAAAGTTTTGACATCAAAAAGCAGTTCAGCTGAGCATCCAAAAGGCTGACCAAAAAGGACACTAGAACCAGCAGGCTGCAGAGGCGGGGATTCATGATGACCAGGTATTGCAGGGGGTAACAAATAGCTATAAACCGGTCATAGGCCATCACAGTTAGGAGTGTATTGTCCAGACATCCAAACACAATAAAAAAAGACAATTGAATCAGGCATCCGGCATAGGAGATGACTCCACTGTGAGTTTGGATGTCTAAAATCATCTTGGGGATGGTGGTAGAAGTAAAACCAATGTCAGCCATGGAGAGAATGGAGAGGAAGAAGTACATGGGGGTGTGGAGGTGGGAGTCAGAGCTGACAGCCAGGATGATGAGCAGATTCCCCAGCATGGTGAGCAGGTACATGGACAGGAAGAGCCCAAAAATTAGAGGCTGCAGTTCTGGATCATCTGAGAGTCCCAGGAGGAGAAATTTCAAGACATCCGTTATGTTCTGTGGTTCCACAAAGCACAGACACCTTTTGGAAAATAAAGGAGGATTGGTGTAAAATAAATCTAGTATATAGTATCCACCAGTGAGTCTATACTTTGGGTTTAAGCAATTCATAAATAAAGTATTCACACTCGAAGACCATACTCCTTCAGTAGTATCTCTCAGTGATAACAAACATTTTTCTGAGAACCTTTTTCACATTGGATTTGCTCCATTAATCTGTTATTACATGCATCCCTTTGGAAAGAATGAGATAGAGAAATTAGAGGAACAATGTTATTTAGAGATTTAAAAATCTATAAACATGGTAACCTATCAGTCCCCTCCTGTGAAGGAATGCAATGAGAAACATCTTCCCCCCTTAAGACAAAAAATGGTTCTTTATTAGTTTCTTTTATTATAGAACACTAATAAGCAATCAAATGTACTTCTTTATCCAAATGCAGTGCAATTAATTCCCTTGATTTGGAATATTGTAAACATATTATAAGAGTCATGTAATAAAGTGTCTGATGCTATTTGTGTGTGTGTGTGTGTGTGTATGTTGGCTATTAACAATTTTTAAACCACACCGCTTCCTCTTCACTTTCTGCCCAACTTCTCAATGACCTGATAAGAAAGCCTGGATCCTCCAGTTATAAAATAAAAAAGTCATGGGAGGATAATGTACAGCATTGTGACAATAACTAATAATATTATATTTTATATTTGAAAGTTACTAAGCGAGTAGATTTTAAAAGTTCTTATTACAATAAAAAAATTGTAACTATTAATGGTGACAGACATGAACTAGACTTGTTCTCATGTATCATTTGCAATATATACAAAAATTAAATCATTATGTTGTACACCTGAAACTAATATAATGTTACACGTGAATTATATCTCAATTTTGAAATAAGGCTGGCTCCTTCTTCCATTGGCAACCTAACCACAATTTTTAAAAACAATCTCTTTCCTTGACCTCTCATGTCATTGCAGAAAAGCTTCCATGGGCTGCTAGGCTTCTTCCAGACAGGGAGATATTTATATGAAGAATAAAACCTTTTAGGCTCTTTTGAATGTGTAACATTTTCAGCCTCAATATTCAAGCCAGATTAGGGGTGAGAGCCCATCCTATTCCTACAGAGCATTCACTGCACTTGTTGTGGTGACTGGGGTGTGGAGACAAGGACCGCCAGCTACGAAAGTGTCTTTTCTTGCTCTGGCTCCGCTGCGTGATGGCAAGCTTGCACTTTGAAAAGTGCTGCATTGTGCTTCATTTATTCAGTCTTTCCAATCCTTTCTTATAGATCTTGTGAACCTTGCTTAGAAGTTTCTGTATTACTTTCCTAATAGAGACAAGACTATGGAGTTGGATCTTTCCTTAATGTGGCCCTGGGTCTTGTGTTTTGGCCCAGACGTCTCTGTTTCTTAGGATGAAGAGGGTCAGGGGAAAGATTCTTACCCAGATTGGTGTGTGTTTTAACCATGCATTGCCCTTATGGTGCTCAGAGGAAAGAGTTTACCCTGTGTTCAGTGTAGGTCCATCAGTCTGGTTCTCACACAAAAAAGTAGTCATTAAAGAAAATTGGAGAGCAGGGGGAGAGAGGAAGAGAGAGAGAGAGAGAGGGAGAGAGAAAGAGAGAGGGAGAGAGAGAGAGAGGAGAAAAGGGAAGAGAGGGGATAGGTGAGGGGAGGAGAGGAGAGAAGAGAAAGAAATGCAGCTATTATGTGTCATGCTCAGATCTGGACTCGTAAGCACAGAGAGTTCCCAGGACCTTTGAATATGTTTGCTGTTGATATTACCCATGTCTTTGTCTTGACAAAGATCTAGATCCTCGGGGTTTTAGGATGGTACTCATGGCACTTCTGTGGCACAGCAAAGGGCTTAAAACGAACCTAATTTAAGTACATGGTACATCAACCCTACAATGCAACCATCAACATTAAGAAGGTCCCTCACCTTGAAGATACTGATTTGAGGTTCTCAGGAAGAAGAAATCTATAAATATGATCAGAATAGAGAGAACCATCCTTAAAGTATATCTAGTGATGAAATGAAGTAGGAAAGAAAGAGAGAGAGAGAGAGAGAGAGAGAGAGAGAGAGAGAGAGAGAGAGAGAGAGAGAGAGAGAGAGAGAGAGAGAAACCTAGGTATGGAAAGAAAAAAAACTGAAACAGAGATGTACAATTTGACCCAGCTAGAACTCCAGAATGTTCTGAAAGTATTTATAGAAAAAAAAGGCACCAATTGGCTTTTGCATCTCCCCAACATGAGTTCTGAATTAACATTAAGATCAGCTGTAATGCACCAATTGGCAAAATTTCATGTCCTCAACCAATACCGTGTCTCAAATCACAGTAATAACTGGACATCCCACTAAATTTTAACAAGGTACCCTCTACAATCTTAGGGAGATTCTCATACATAAAACTAAATGACATCTATGCTTCACCTTTATCATTGGGAATTATTGCTTTGTCTAAATTCTCTTTTAACAGTACCCATTGCCCTCAAAAACCTACTATTGACCATGGACACTCTAACTAAATTATAATTAAATTAAGTCTTTGTCCCTACAACACAGTTTACAATAGCCAAGATATGGAAGTGACCTAAATGCTCATCCACAGACAATTAAATAAAGAAGTTATGGTTCATATATACAACGGAATATTACTCAGCCATTAAAAAAAAATGATATCCTATCATTTACAATGACATGGGAGGACCTAGAGGTTATTATGCTGAGTGGAATAAGTCAGACAGAGAAAGATAAATACCATATGATTTCAATTATATGCATAATATAAAGAACAAAAAGAAGAAACTAATCAAAACAGACTCACAAATATAGAGGACAAAGGTGAAGGGGGTTGTACGGCTGGGAGAATGGGGTGAAGGGATAACTACAAATTAGTTGTTAATAGATGATCACGGGGATGGGGAGCACAGCATAGGAAATGCAGTTAGCATTAATATATTGGCTAGGTGGACAGCCAGAGGAGAGAAGGAGCGATTAGAGGGATCATATTATAAACTATATAAATGTCTAACCGATGTACTATATACTTGAACCAAATTTAAATAAATAAATTTATTTTAAAAATAAAAAATAAAAAAGTTTCTGGCCCTGTATCGAAAAACTGGCCCAGTTTTTTACCTCCTTTGTGTCTCATTTACTTTACATAGAATACTTCACTTCTGACATTTCTGGTCACCAAATGTGGGGGCTAGGATCCCACACATCAAGCAATTCTCCAAGACACCAGCTGAGTGTCCAACGATCTAACTCAATTCTAACATTATGTGTCTGGAATGTCAGATTCCACAGATGAAGAACTCAGTCCCATGAATCCACTTTCTCCCTCACTTCAGATACCAACTGTAAGGGCCCCAAGTTGCCTATAACTTTGGTCTAGCTTGGCTACAATTCAAGGTCCCATGACCCTCTCATCAGATTCAGGTAGTCACTCTGGGAAGAGCACTTGGAGGGAAATGAGAGAATCTCATTTATTTCTTTAGTCATATGGACATCCCTGGAAGGGATGGAAGCCCAAACATGAAAGCCCCTAGGGGATGGCAGCCATATGTACTACACTGTGTTCCTGTAAACTAACAAACAGTAATCAATGTTTACCAGAGTTTATATCTGTATTTTTGTTTGCTCTGCTTTGTTTTGACTGCCTGCTCTGCACCAGGCATAGTGTAGGTTCTGGGGCTTCAATGAGACTCAGCATTGTCAAAACCAGAAAACTAACTGGGATGACACAACTAACTAGTGACAGATCTTGCACCAGTTTACATGCACTTGTTCTTTCGGTTGTTTGTTCATTTGTTTGAGGTAGGTCTTTGGGATTACATGGTGTTTAATTACTTGTATAGATTTGTGTAATCACTATCATCACGATCAAGAGACAGAACTGTTCCATCTCTACATGGAAGTTTCTCATGCTGCCCCCTTATTGTTACTGTCTCCCTCCTCACATCTAACCCCTGACAACTACTTATGTGTTCTTTATCTCTTTAATTTTGTCGTTTTGAGAATGTTATGTAAATGCAATCATACAGTACATAAAATTTGGAAATTGGCTTTTCTCACTCAGCATAATGTTTTTAGGATCTAGCCAAGTTATTGGGTGTATCAATGGTTTGTTCCTTCTTATTGCTGAGTAGTATTCCATGGCATGGATGTACCAAATTGTGTTTAACTCTTCACCTGTTGAAGGACATTTGGTTTATTTTCCGTTTTTGGTTATACATATAAAAGCTGCTATGGAAAAAAAAAAAAAGGAAGAAAGAAGAAACGAGACTGAGTCACTTCCGTACAGTTATTTTGCCTGCAGTGACCTGGAAAAGGAAGGTTGAGTAGATTCGTTGGTTTTTTGATTCCTTTCAATTTTAACATTTTATTTAACCCATTATACCAAGAATATTATATTTTCACACAAAATTGAGAATTTTTAAATTCTTTTCTTGTACATCTTTAAAAATCTAATATTTTATGGTGACAGCACATCTCAATTTGGACTAGCCACATATCAAGGGCTCAATAGCCACATGAAAATAAACTGTATGGGAAGACATTGTCCTTCACCCTGCTTCCTTGGAATAGATCTCACTGCTCAAATGCACACCTGAATTCACCCTTTTTTACCCAAAGACCTGGTTTAAATTAAACAAGAATACTGTACTCCTTTCTTCAACTGTAAATTAACAATAATGTATGCATGCCAATGTGGGGGTATGATGTAGATTTAAAATTAAAGCAACATAACACATAGCTCTGAGCATGAGGCAAGTAAAACCTCAAAAAAGTTTTGTGATATTGCAGCTACTCTCCTTATCCCCATCATGATCACAATCACAGCATTGGTGATCATTTCAGGATCCACTTCCTTCTCAGGTATGGGCAATGACTTTGGAAGCTAAGAATGAAAGTGGCAAAGAGCAGAATTCTAAACAAGAATTCCGAAATCCCAACAGAAAGGAAAGATAACATAAACTTTATAGGCCTCTGAGCTGAAACTTTGCATACTGATGCTTTACTGTCTGGCCATCTCAGTTGTCCTGCTGTCTTGAATTTAAGAAAATAAATGTCTTCATAATACCTCCTCCACCCACCATCTCCCTTGGCACTTACTGCTCTGTGTTGTGTCTCTGCTGGGCCATGACCTAGGAGTTGAGTTCCACTGCCTTCTCCTGTCTGGTGAATGATGAGGGCTGAGGAGGCCCTGTCCTCAGGATTGGGAGAAAGACACTCAGGCATGGATCTCCTGATGCAGGCAACAACTCTGGAAGAAAAAGACAAGTATGAGCTTAACTGGGACTGGCAGCCTGAAGGGCTGGAGGCACTGGCTAATTATTTACTCCTGAGTGGCCTTGAGAGATCAATGCACAGAGCTTATAATTACCAAAATTGGCCCATGTTCTCCCAATCTCCGAGGACTTCCTAACAAAATACAAGAGGAAAAGGAAAAAAGTGAATGTGCTTAAAAGGGTCTGGGTCTTTTCCTCAGGGGAAAGCTCAGCTATTCACTTCGCTTCTGATGTCCAGTTTCAAGGATCTTAACATAAAATGCAGACCCTTTTTCTTTTCAATTTATGCCTTTTGACTTACACATTTGCAGATCCATTTATTATCACATAAATTAGGGAAAATTAGGTCTTCTTTAACAAGAATCTGCACCTCTTTCCATTTTCTCAGCTATAAAATATTTCTCTCTCTAAAAGGACCTTTCTGCATTCCTTTTTATAAGAGTATTTTGTACTTTGTTTGTTCTGCTTTTTCCCTCTCATTGGCATAATCTGGGTATACTAGAAAACTATGGACTTTTATAAACTTATTTATAACTTCCTAATTTTCTTAAATAAACCAGAGCATCTAACAAGTACACTCAAGGTGTCAGCTCGGGCTGCTGTCCTCTCAGAGTTGAACTGGGAAAAGACCTGTTTCCAAGTCCACTCATTTTGGAAAGATGGGTTCCTGTGGGCTGTTGACCAGAGGCCTTCCTCAGTTCTCTGTCACAGGGAAGCTCACACATGGTTGTTGGTTGCCATTCAAACAAACAGAGAAGTGACAGAGAAATAAAAGCCAAGAATATGAAAGCCAGAGACTTTTTGTACCCTAATCTCAGAATTGACATCTCATCAGTTTTGCCATGTGTGGTTGGAAAGAAGTCAGGAGGCACAGGACACACTCAAGAGGTTAGGTCCAGATACAGGAGGTGGAGGTGACTGGGTGCATAAGAGAATTTGCCCACCACACAGGCCTCCCCCTCTCTCAGGACATTTGCCTCTAAGCACTACAGGACTGGAATGATGTCTCTCTGCTTCCCAACATAGTCCACAACCCGTCACACCATGATGCTCTCAGCAAAACTTCCCTGCAGATAAACCAGTATATGAGTAGAAATGGCCTCTAACTCGGTGTTTCTGCAGACCACACCATGTTCCTTCAGGACATGCAGTCAGAAAAAGCCAGTATGGTTTCTCTTCCATCATCAGAGTCCCTCCATTGATATCACACCCATCTGCAACCATTCTGTGTCCAAATACAACGAACGTCCCCAGTGGCTTCTGATTTCTGCTCATTAAGAAGACCTCATCTTATTCCAGGATATACTATCTTTACTTACATTGTGTTTACCAATCCTAAAGTTTAAATAATTGTGCTTGAGGCCCTTTTCACTTTCTCAGTTTTTCAGTAGATAAACCGAGTTCGTATGAGAATGACAGTACTTTGCACCCTGCTACATCCTAGCCACACATTTGTCCTGGCTCAGAGGATTCTGTATGAGAAATTTAGCAACTGGTTTGTCATTAACTGATATGAAGGAAGTATGACAAAAACAAGATGCCAGCCTCTGTTTCTCCTCAAAGTTTAATGAGTAGATGGCCACTCGTGAACAAACACAGCCCTGGGAGAGCTCAGCAGTCCACGTACAAAGCTTCAGCAATGCAGTGGAACAAAACGCCTGAGAATGACCACACAAAGAAAGGAAGAACAGCTTCACACAACGTCCCACCATCCAGGTCAGCACTACTTAGCACCAGGACGGAACACCCCAGCTAGAGAAAGTTGTTACCCTCATGGGAAAGGAGAGAGTAGAGTGTGCAATCAGCTTCCCCAGCCTTTTAGTGGGACACAAGAAGGAACTGTTTCTGCTTCACTCAACTCGGAGGACAGCAAATCTTAGGCATAAACACACGGCTAAAAACAAGGAAGAGGTGCAGGAACTACCAGTATCAGCTGCAATAGGACATAGGACTGGATTCAATGTAGACACAGAGACCAACAGCACAGAGTCAAAGCCTAGAAATAAACTCTTGCAAATATGGTCAATATTTAACAAAGGAGACCATGTTGGTTTGCAATCTCTCGAGCTTCCAGGGTGAAATTTTAACTAGTCCCCATGCGCGGAGGCCCAAAGAGAGACCAAAGAGAGAAGTAGATCACTCCAGATTCGTAGGTTGCAGTTTTCATAAGGTAAAGAATATACATACAAGACTTGTCTTCGGTGGCTGCAACACAAGAAGATCTACACACTGCCCACCAAATCTTATAAATTTATGTATAAAAGAGGCCTTAACTGGTTTCAGTCATGTACGACATCCAGATGGTCTCAACACATTACAACCTCAAGGCTATATATTTGGACCTGCTTCTAGCTGAGTGTAGGCAAGTGGAATGAACATTCCAAGGAGAGGGGCGGGGCAAGCAGACTCTCGTTCCCCAAGTTCAGCTCTTGGGTTAAGTGAAAGTCACACCTTCTTGATGACCTCCTCCAATAGACCCAGTCATCAGTATTTATAAAACTCCCCAAAAGATTTCAATAAAATCCACAGAAATTACCTGCATCCTCAAAAATTACCTGAATAAATAGATTTGACAGGTGCAAAATTTACATGGAACATTGTAAATTTTGGAAAAGGATGTAGAATTTAAGTAAATAACAAGAGAGTCGTGCATTTCACCTGCATACCACAGTGGTTCAGGAGAACCTCTCATGCATTCATTATGATGTACAAAGGATCCCAGGATGCTCTACAAATTTTGTGAAAGAAAAATCAAAAAAAGTGACATTCCTATGTGAAGCATGGAGGAATGAAAACCATGAGACTAAAAAGGAGTGTGACTAAAGATACAATATTCAGTTTACGTGTTTTGTTTTGCTGGGTTTTTCAACCATACTCCAAAAAGAGTTACATGGATATTAAGACTAGACTGTTTTGCTGTGGAGCCTCCCTAGGGCACTCTTAATATCCCTGGTTCTCAGACTACAAATGAAGGGATTCAGCATGGGGAAAATTACAGTGTACATGACTGGGGCCACCATATCATTCCTGGGGGAAGGCAACGATGCCAACCCAAGGTAAACTCCGATGCCTGTTCCATAGAATAAGCAAACAGACAGGTGAGAGCCACAGGTGGAGAAGACTCTGTACTTTCCATCTGTTGACAGATCTCTCAGAAACAATTTTATAGTAAGAGACAAAGATTCTTGAGTTAGGGAGAAAACCAGAGGTAAAGCCAACAGAATACATGACTATGTTATTGGTGAAAGTGTCAAAGCAGACAAGACGAAGGAATTGAGAAGGGTAACAGTAGAAATTAGAAATTTTTACATCTTTGAAGTAGTACGTTGTAACACTATCAAATTGTGCAGCTGGGAGTCCAAAAGACTGACTAAAATGAAGAAGCAGCAGAGGCATGGGTTCATGATGACCGAGTAGTGCAGAGGGTGGCAGATGGCCACAAACCAGTCATAGGCCATTGCAGTCCGAAGCATACCATCCATACATCCAAAAAGGATCAAAAAAGACATCTGAGTCAGGCAGTCCCCATAGGAGATGGCTCTGCCATGAGTTTGGATGTCCATGATCATCTTTGGAACGGTGGTAGAGATAAAACAGATGTCAGCCATGGAAAGGTTAGAGAGAAGAAAGTACATGGGGGTGTCGACGTGGGAGTCCAATCTCATGGTCAGGCTGATGAGCAGATTCCCCAATATGGCAACCATGTACATGGACAGGAAGAACCCAAAGAGCAGAGGCTGAAGTTCCAGATCATCTGAGAATCCCATGAGGAAGAATTCTGAAACACATGTTAGATTTCATGGTTCTATATAGCTTGGACACCTTTTGAAAAGGAAAAGAGTGTTGGAAACAGGAAATAAGTAAGTGGGCACACAGAATTGTTTCCATATTTTGGATCCAAGCAATTGACTTGTGAGGTCATACACCCCAGTACCTTCAGCAGTATTTCTCAGTATGACAAATTCTTTCTTCTTAAAATTGTTCTCTTATTTGTTTCTGTGTTATTTATCTCTTTCTATACACACTTACTTGAGAGAAACTTGACTGAAGAGTATCAGAAGAACAAGAATATTTGAGAGAACAAATCTATGATCATAGGAAAATATAGCATACTTCTTTCAAAAAGAAATATAGAATAAGGATTACCCTTCCATCTTTAAGGGTAATAATTCTGATTTAAAGAAATTAAGAAGTAGTTTAAAATATCTTATTTTATACAAATGCAATGCTAGATAGTCCTTTATTTAAAATATCTTAAATACTCTGTACAAGGCAGGACTGTGTAATCTACATCCAAATTCAGTTGAATGTTCATAAACAGAAAATAATGTTATGTGATAGTTATCTTCACGAATTTAATCACTCTTTGGTTTTCTCTTTCCTCATTCGCAGAAATAAGTGCTCACATCTGAGGGTTGTCCTTTAAAATCATTTCTTACATAATACCTATCCTTGGCTTTAGTGTACTTCAAATTTTATTATATGTGGTTTAGTTAAATGCACATAATTATACAACACCAGTGACTACAAACATGGCATTAGTGTACAAAGAATCTGTTTATGATTAAACAATAATGAAATTTAAGAAACATCTAAAATTTGTTATATCATTCAGGGTTATTTTTATCAATCACATACAATACTAGTAAAATATCTGGTGTTTAGGACTGTTCTTTGCTTTTTTTTTTGGACTCTATTCTGTAATTGCATGATAAAACTACTTCATTGTTTTTCTTTTTCCAAGTTTTACTGAAGTATGATTGATAAACTAAACCTATATATATGTACATATATGGTAAAACATGAAGGTTTTTCTATTGTGCAACGTGCTGCTTTAATGCATATACACACTGTAAAAAGATTACCACAAACAAGTTAATTAATACATCCATCACTTTATATAGTTACTCTGTCTGTGTGTGAGTGTGTGTGTGTGTGTGTGGTGAGAACTCCTGGGATCTACTCACTTAACATATTTCAAGTATACAATACAGTGTTATTAACTATAGTCCCCATGCTTTATCTTAGATCTCCAGAACTTATTCATCTTATAACTGAAAGTTTGTACTCTAACCAACAGCTTCCCATTTCCTTCACCCTAGCCCCTTACAACCATAGTTCTACTCTCTGATTCTATGAGTTAGATTTTCTTATGAAAATCTATGAGATAATACTGTGTTTGTCTTTCTGTGCCTGACTTATTTCTGTAAACATAATATCCTCCAGTTTATCTATATTGTCACAAACAACAGTGTTTTCCTTTCTTCATGGCTAAATACTATTTCATTGCGTGTGTATGTAGATAGATGGTAGAAATAGATGATAAATAAATGATATATAGATCATAGATAGATAGATAACATTTGCTTTATCTATTCTTCTGTCAACAGATACTTTAGTTGCTTCCATATCTTTGCTCTTGTGAATAATACTGCAATGAACATGGAAGAGCAGATACCTCTTTGAGATACAGATTTCATTTTCTTCATATATATACCCAGAAATGGGATTGCTGGACATACGGTAGTTCTGTTTTTTATTTTAAATATTAATTAAATTGATTGGGGTGACATTGGTTAATAACATTATATAGGTTTCAAGTGTACAATTCAATAATACGTCATCTGTATATTGCATTTTGTATTCACCACTTAAAGTCAAACCTTCCATCACGATATAATTCACCTCCTTTACCCTTATCACCTCCCTTTTCCATCTTTCACCTCTGGTAACCAATAAACTGGCGTCTATGTCTATGAGTTTAATTTGTTTCTCTTTTTCGTCTGTTGCTTTAGTTTTACATCCCACCTATGAGTGAAATCATATAGTTCTCAACTTTTCTGTCTGATTTCTTTTCCTTAGCATTATACTATCAAGACCTATCCATGTTCTTTTTTCTCAGGATTGCTTTTGCTATTTGGGGCCTTTAATGGTTTCATACAAATCTGAAGGTTTTTTGTTCTATTTTATTAAAAAATACCATTGGTATTATCATGCTAAGCAAAATGAGTCAAACAGAAAAAGTTGAGGAACATACGATTTCACTTATATATAGGCTATAAAACTGAATGCAGCAAATGAACAAGACAAATAGAGACTCATGGACAACAGTTTAGTGGTTACCAGAGAGAAGAGGAAGAGAAGAGGTAGATAAGGGTAAAGGGGGTCAAATATATGGAAATGAAAGGAAATTTAACTTTGGGTGGTGAACACAATGCAGTATACATATAATGTATTGTTGAATTATACACAAGAAACCTATACACTTTTATTAACCAATGTCACCCCAGTAAATTTAATTAAAAAATAGAGTAAACATACAAAAAAAGTCTTTGAGATTTGATGGGGAGTGCATTAAATCTGTTTATTGCTCTGGGAATATGGCATAGTTAAAATAATTTTAACTATAGCTAATATCATACTTAATTGTGAAAAACTAAATAAATCAAAACTAATTTAATTTATTAAATTAATTGGGTGATACTGATTAATAACATTATATAGGTTTTGAGCATACTATTCTTTAGTATGTCATCTGTATATTGCATTGTGTGTCCACCATCTAAAGTCATATCTCCTTCCATCACCATGTATTTGACCCCCTTTACTCTTATATATCTCTCCCTTCCTCTTTCTCTCTCCTTCTGGTAATCACTAAACTGCTGTTTCTGTCCATGATCATTAGTTTGTCTGTTTTGTTCATTTGTTGCTTTTGGTTTTACATCCCACATATCAGTGAAATCATATAGTTCTCCACTTTTTCTCTCTGATTTATTTCCCTTAGCATGATACTGTCAAGATCTATCCATGTTGTTGCAAATGGCAGTATTTCATCTTTTCTTAAGGATGAGTAATATTCCACTGTATATATGTACCACATCTTCAATTTATTTTAATAATGTCTTGTAGTTTCAGTATATAGGTCCTAACATCTCTTGTTAAGTTTATCCCTACGTATTGTATTCTTTTTGTCGCAATTGCAAAAATAATTGATCTTTTTAAACATTTTTTTTTGTATCCTGCAATTTTACTGTATTTGTTTAATGTTTCTAATAGTTGTTTAGTGGAGTCTTTAGGGTTTTCTACATAAAAAATCATGTTGTCTGCAAAAAGTGACAGTGTGACTCCTTCATTTCCAATGTGTATGCCTTTTATTTCTCCTTTTTACCTGATTGCTCTGGCTAGGACTTCCGATACTACCTTGAATAACAGTGGTGAGAGTCGGCATCCTTTTTTTGTCCTGATCTTATAGAAAAAGCTTTTAGTTTTTCACAATTAAGTATGATATTAGCTGAGGAGCTGTTGTACATGGCCTTTATTATGTTGAGGTACTTTCCCTATATGCGCATTTTATTAAGAATTTGTGACAGATACCACAGAAATACGATGGATCATACAAGAATACAATGAAAGACTCTATGCCACGAAATTCAATACCCTAGAAGAAATGGATAAATTTGTAGAAAATATAACCTTCCTAGACGGAATCATGAAGAACTGGAAAGTCTAAATAGACCAATCAGCAGTGATAAAATTGAAACGGTCATCAAAAATCTCCCAATAAATAAAAGTGCAGGACTAGATAGCTTCATTGGTAAAATCTACCAAATAAGAACAGGCAATACTTTCTAACTCATTCTATAAGGCCAATATTACCTTAATACTAAAACCTGGTAAGGATAATAAATAAAAGAAAACTAATCAACTAATTTCTCTGTTTAATACAGATGCAAAAATCCTAAGCAAAATAGTGCAAATTGAATACAACAATACATTAAAAATATTATACAACACTATCAAGTAGGCTTCATTCCAGGGCTTCAATGGTGGTTCCACATGCACAGATAAATCAATACAATAGATCACATAATCAAAATAAAGGATAAAAATCTTATGATCATAGCAATAGAGGTAGAAAAAGCATTTGACAACATACAGCGTACCTTTATGGTACTTCTATTTTAATTAGTAATTTTTAATTTTTTAAGGATCCTCCATACGGTCTCTTGTAATATCTGTACCAATATTCATTCCCACCAGCAGTGCCCATGGGTTCCCTTTTCTCCACATCCTTATCAACACTTGTTTTTTCTTTTTTATAATAGTCATTCGATTAAGTATAAGATGATATCCTAATATGATACACATTTCCCTGATGGTTAGTTATGTTGAGCACCATTTCATATGTCTGTTGGTTTCATTGTTCTGGTCATAAACCCTCTCATTTACATTGAGGAGTTTAGCATCAGGGGAGGCCCCACAGCCAGTTTTAAGACCCACACTTCTTACCTTGCTAACAGATTTTCATGTCAATTTTTTCTGATACATGGATTGCAATTCTCTTATTTCAGCTACTGAAGGTAATTCAGATTCATTATTTTGGCAGTTCACACTATGATTTGAGGAAAAAAGCAAGTAGAACAATGTAAATGCACCCAGGCAGTTTTCTCACTTTCAAAATTAAGATAATAATTTAAACTACCATATATGATTACTGTAAGAAAACTTTTATTGATATTTTATTTTATTTATATTTTTAATTAAGTTTATTGGGGTAACTTTGGTTAATAAAATTATATAATTTTCAGGTGTACATTATAATTTGACATCTGTATATTCTACTGTGTGTCTACCACCCCAAGTCCAGTTTCCTTCAGCTACCATATTTGATCCCCTTTACTCACTTCACCTTCCCCCTACACCACATATAGGCACCCTTTACCCCGTCTACCTAGCCTCTCCTCTCCCATCTGCTACTGTCTAGGAACCAGTAGACTATAGTTCATGTCCATGAGTCTCTCTTTGTCCTGTTCATTTGTTGCTTTTAGATTTATATCCCACATATAAGTGATATCATGTGATTTTCAACTTTTTCTGTCGTGCTTATTTCGGCTAGCATGAATGTCTCGAGGTCCATTCATGTTGTCTCAAATGGCAGTATTTCATCTCTTCTTATGGCTGAGCAGTATTCCATTGTATATATGTACCACAGCTTCTTTAGCCAATCATCTATGGTAGGACACTTCAGTTACTTCCATGTCCTGGTCACTGTAGATATTGCTACTATAGACATCAATGTGCAAATATCTTTTCGAATATGGGTTTTCAAACCTTTGGGGTAAATACCCAGTAGAGGGATGGCTGGATTATATGGTAGATCAACTCTTAGTTTTTTGAGGAACCTCCATACTATCTTCCATAGTGGCTGTACCAATTTGCGGTCCCACCAGCAATGTATGAGGGTTCCTTTTTCTCCACATCCTCTCCGCATTTCTAATTACTTGTCTTATTGATGATAGCTATCTAACAGTTATGAGATGGTATCTCATTGTGATTTTCATTTGCATTTCCCTAATAGCTAGCAATGTTGAGCATCTTTTCAAATATTTGTTGGCCATTTGTATGTCCTCTAGGGAACAGTGTCTGTTCAGGTCCACTGCCCATTTGTTGATTGGATCATTTCATGTTTTGTTGTTATTGAGTTGCATGAGTTCTTTGTATATTTTGGATATTAGGCTGCTATCTGAGCTGTTGCTTCCAAATATATTTTCTCATTCAGATGGTTTTCCCTTTACCTTGTTGATGATTTTTTTTTTCTGAGCAGAAGCTTCTTAATTTGATGTAGTCCCATTCATTAATTTCAGTTTCTCCTTCTCTTGCCTTTGAGGTCAAATTCATAAAATTCTCTTGAGTTTTGTTCCTATTTTTTTCTATGCATTTTCTTGTTTCAGGTCTTATATTCAGGTCCTTAATCCATTTTGAGTTAATTTTTTTATGTGGTGATAGATCCTGGAGATTTTTAAACTACAGCTATATGAGTTCCAGATGCACAGGTTTCAATTCAACAGCTCTGGAGTCAGCGCTGAACATTTGCATTTATAAGCTCCCAGATGATGCTGACAGTGCTGGTCCAGGGACCAGTGAGGGAGTTGGAAAAAATAGAAGAGAATAAATGATGAAAAGTTTTCTAGACCTTGGCAAAACGTTCAGATTTTAGTTTAAGAGCAACACAAAATGATTGGAAGTTTTAGATAGAGTAGTCACAATTTCTAATGACTCCTTAAAAATCTATCTGGCTTCTATGTAAAGAGAGACGCAATGAATATTTGGAAGCCATTTAGAACAGTCCTGCAAGAGCAAAATGTTTATATGAGCTGCTTTTGAAGAATGGGAAAGCAAATCATATAACTAAGGCAGTCTTGCTCAGGTAATTTAATTACTTCGATATGGGAGAAAGGAGAAGAGAAACTACAATGACAAGATTCTATGGAGGTTGGGGAAGCTAGTGACCTAAAAAAGAGTAAATTTCAATTTCTGAGCATCTGAGCAGCTACATGCTCGTGGATTTTGACAGTGGAAACAAGAAGAGAGTTAAGTAGTGTGTCTGCCAGCATGCAGTGACAGGTCTTTCTGCTATATGCTGTTGCCCATCTGTGTATCTCTTTATTTTAATGGACAAGTCTTGGAATACTCCTCAGTGCTTCAGTAACCTGTTGTTTCCAGAAGACCAGGAGCATCCTTACTGTTAAACACTGATTGTCCCTGCGCTCAATGCCACCAAAACCTAATGAACAGAGGAATCAGGGGACCCTGATCAAACTAGTAACCAAAATCAGAAGAAAGCATGAGCTTATGATTGGACCATAGGACCTCTAGAAATTTGAAGAGGTTGAAAAAGGCCAAATAAATTATTATTTTTAAGTCATATTTATATACACACCCTGGGGTTCAATATTTTAAAATAAACTCTTTGAAGTGTAATTCTCAAGTAGATTTGATCTTATTATTTCAAACTCTGAACTTCCTTTCTATCAAACATCTCTCAGTCGGGATTTCTAAGTTCATCAAGATTTTCTTTGAGGACCTCCAGACTATCCCCAAATTTCTATACTTCATCTCCTCTCATTGAATTTTCCTATCACTGAGCCCAGCATTGGGTTTGTAATTTTTGGAACATTGCTGACAGTTCAAAGAACTACCTTGAAACTGTCTAAAATCTTCTCAAAATAATTTTATGACTTCTTGTGAAGCAGACTCTGAGACAGTGATTGGAATGCATGATGTTTACCAGGCAATGATCTGGAATCTATGCCTGTGGAGGGGCAGATCTGTAGTAAGAAATTTGTACTCACCTAAAGAAAGATATGGGCTTTGTCCCAGCTCCTGGAAGATAATCTTTTAGTCCTTGAAATTTGGCAATAGGAGTGACTGGTTCTTCATGATGTGCCCCATGGACCGTACCTTATAGTTTATGCTAATGAGATCATTCAAAGTAGAGACTGCCCATGCCTAAAAGACCAAATACATGCAAAAGTGTTGGATCCTTCTACAAATTGATACCAGCCCAAACTTTTGGGAAAGAGGCTGCAAACTGTGTTCAATCAAATGGGCATCATTTAATTAATCACACCTATATAATAATGCTTCAATAAAAACTCTGGACGCTGAAGCTCAGGTGAGCTACCTGGTAGGCAATACTCTGAATGCTGTCTCACAGTGTGGCCAGGAGGCAGTAAGAGATCTAGACTCACAGTGAATGGACAACAAGAACTTTGACATATGGGACCTTCCAGATCTTGCCCTAGGTGTTCTTCTTTTGGCTAGTTCTAATTTATACTCTTTTGCTATAATAAAACTGTTATCATAAGTATAAACTGTCTCAAGTTCTGTGACTCATTCTGATGAATTATTGAACCAGAAGGAGTTCTTTCAGATTAAGTATTTCTAAAAAATTATTGAATGTGAGAGAGTGCCTGAATGTGTAGCTAACTGGTCTAAAGTGAGGTTGGCCCTGGGTACTTCTGAGACTGTGGCTGGTGTCTGAAGTAAAGAGATCTTGAAGGGTTTGGCAAAATCTTCGTAGCAAGGAATAGCAGTGGACAACATGAAGTCAAGTTGAAGCTCATCAAAGGCCTCCTAAAGTCAGCAGGGTACTCTGGTTCTAGGATGATCCTTTAGAGTTGGCTGGATTTGGGATAAGGAGCCAAACGTCATTGGGCATGGGCTTCCCCAGAAGGAGGCATGATGATGGCTGTCTGCAGCTGAGGCAGATCTATGGGGGATGATGCTGAGGGCTATGTGGTACGCGCAATATCTGGAGGAACAGGACCCTCATTCCAAACAGTAGACCTTTTATATCGTGGTAAAATAACAACATAAAGTTTATCATCTTAACCATTTGTATGTGTACAATTCAGTTATATTAAGTACATTCTCAGTGTTATGCAACCGTCATCATCATTCATCTCCAAAACTCCTTTTATCTTGCACATATAAAACTTTATTTCCTCATTAAACACTAATTCTCTATTTCCTCTTTTCTCAGCTCCTAGCAACCACTACTCTACTTTATGTCCCTATGAATTTGACTACTTTAGATGGCTCATATAAGTGGAATAATACACTATTTATCCATTTATGTCTGGCTACTTAATTGACTATGGAGATTTTGGAATGGGAAAGAGAATTATCGGGAAAATTGGGAATCCTCTTTGCTTGGGAATCATACATCCCAGGTTTCCTAAGAAAGTTCCAGTTGACAATAATTTTTTCAAACTAATTATTAATACTGTTCCATTTCAATTTCAAAACACCCTGGCTTGACAGAATTAAATAGGCATCTTATTTGATCAAGAATCTGACCAACATAATGAAGAATCAAAAATATAAATGTGTTGGTTCTTAAAGTATGATTTCGAGCCTACTAGCAATTAGAGAAAAATCATGAGAAAACTATTGAAAGAATAAGTAAGAGAGAGAAAGATCTGTAATTTTTTTACAAAGATAGAAACAAGACTGCTTATGACCAAGAGTCCTGGGTAATGCATAAGGAAAGTGAGAAGGGTGTACTGATGTACTGCACATAATCCTGGAATGGCTATGACTTAAGTGGAGAGTTTAGAATAATCTCCCAATTTCATTACAGCTACATGAAGAGAAAAAACTGTGTAAACAGAAAGAGGAGAGCCATATAGATACATATGCACTATGTGACTGCAGAGTCAGAAAGTCCTTGTTGCACCTGTTTGATTTTGCTGCTTTTCCAGTTCTATGAACTAAAGAAGGTAGCACAGGTATTGAGTTTAGGCTTTTTTTTTTTAATAATCTTCCACAGTGCACTCTAGGTTCCTCCAGATATAGATGAAAGAACTCAGCATGGAATAAACACAGTATACATCACCAAGGTCACTGCATCCTTCTTTAGGAAAGATGAGGCAACTGAACTGAGGTACACTCCAAAACCTGTTCCATAAAACAAGCAAACAACTGAGAGGCGAGAACAACAACTGGAAAGGTTTTATTTTCTCACGTGGTGATGGGACTCTCAGCATGGAGGAAATGATTTTGTAGTAAGAGAAAAAGATCCCTGAGAAAAAGACCCTGAGAGTCGTACACCACCAAAGGTGGCCCAAATAAATTGCTTTAATATGTTATTGGTGGAGGTGTCATTACAAGCAAACTTGATGAGTTGAGGAGGGTTACAAAATAATGAGCGATTTCTGCATCTGCACAGAAGTACGCTGTGATATCATCAAATAGTGCATCTGGGAGTTCAAAACGCTGATGAAAAATGATAGCAGGACCAACAAGCCATAGAAACATGAGTTCAAGATGGCCAGATAGTGTAAGAGTTGCCAAATGGCCACCAACTTGTCACAGGTCATCAGGGCCAGCAGTAGACTGTCCAAACATGCAAAAGAGAATGAAGGTAACCTGAGTTAGGCAACCAGCATTGGAGATGGATTTGCTGTATATCTGCAGGTTCACCAGCATCTTGGGGACTACAGTAGCGCTGAAACTGATGTCAGCCAAGGACTCATTGGAGAAGAAGAAGTACATATGGGTGTGGAGGTGGGAGTCAGAGATGACAACCAGGATGATGAATAGATTCCTGACTCACAAGGTATATGGATAGAAAAAGCCCAAAGAGAAGAGGCTGCTGTTCTGGACCATCTGAGTGTCTCAGGAGGAAGAATTCTGAGTCACCTGTCAGATTGCATGGCTCCACGCAGATGGGACACTTTTTGAAAAAAGAAGAGAGTATTGAATGAATAAAACAAGCATAGAGGCGCCCAGCTAAGTGCCCATATATTGGATTTAAGCATTAACAGGTGAAGTACTTACACTTGAGGACCCCCATTGCCTTTGGCAACATTTCTCAGGTGTGAATTCTTTTTAGAACTCTTTCCTTATTGATCTCCTGGCTATTCACCTGTTTCTATAAACTCCCACTTTAAAGACAATGGTCAATAAAGAAAGAGCATTCTGAGAAGACAAATCCATGATCAGAGTAAAACATCAGCCTTCTACCTCTGAAGGAAAATAGGGAATAAGAAGCATTCTACTCTTTAAGAAAAAAACGTCATTGTAATTAAAAGACGCTAAGGAGCACTCAAGAGGACTTTATCTTATCCAAATGCAGTATAAGAAATTCTCTTAATTTGCAATGTAGTCTAGAAGAGCTAAAACCACATTAACTGGATTCTAAATTAAAATAAAATGCTCATAATCTGATAGCATTTTGTATGCAATTATTTTCAAGTTTTCATCTTTATTTGCTTTTATGAAATCCATTTTGCATGAAGATAAGTGTTCACTCAAATGTATGGGTTGTCTGGTCAAGTCCCTTCAAATATAACTCAAATATACAAATATTTGGCCTTGGTGGACTTCACATTTGGAAAAATATGTTCTTGCTAAATGCATGAAATCATACAATATCGCTGATCCTAAGTTTTGTATACATTTAAATTGCAATGATTAAATAATAATGAACTATCATAAGTACTCTGGACTTATTTTTCCTTTTGAAAGGTTATTTTCTATCAGTAATACACAATCTCAGAGAAATGTCTGAGGTTGAATTTGCTCTTTACTGTTTTTATTTATAGTTGTTTGGTAAAACTCTTTAAATATGTCTCAAATAATAAATGTTTGTGAAGGGTTGATTTCTCATCAAACTTAACCCCCTAATAAACAGCTGAGAGATTCAGCTTCAGCATCAGGTCTCAAACCTTAAGTTGGCCTACTTTATACCAGCTAAGGATCTTTTCAAGTCAGTCCTTCCTTATACATGCATTATATTTCTCCTAAATTAAGCTCCCTGAAGGCAACTCAGGTCTTCATTTCTCTTCACAGATCAAGACATGATGCAATTTGAGAAAAATCAAAAGGAAAAAAGACAAAGACTAATATTACAAACACATAGGTAGTTTGCTCATCTGTAAAATGGGTATATTTTTGAGCTGACATTATAGGGTTGCTGTAAAAAATAAAATTCAATTATAAATATAAAATTCTTAAACAGTGGTTACTAATGCTAGTTGATCATTAAATTACCTGCCCATCTTTTCAAATTTAATCATGGACTGGTTATAGCCCAGAACCAATTAAATTAGAATCTCTACACATATGTCCTTTGGGCATACTCACTTATAGCCATGGTAGAGAATTATTGCCAGGCAATTAATTAATGTTGTACTAATTTTATCAATTATTATCAGTAGCATTTCTACCCACTACCCATTTTAAAATATAAATATTTGATAATCCTTACTTTAGAACTCATATTTATTATCGATAAAACCTGAGAGTTTTTTGTTTTTATTTGTTTTTTTGTTGTTGTTTTTTGCTAACCCTATGGTCTTCTTTCACTCACTTTAGTTGTCTAAAGGCAAATGCTGTCATGAATTTGGAGGATGCATTTTCCTTTCATTGTTTTTATAATATTCTTATTGATGTATATATTCACAAACCATTCTCTTGAAAATTTACCTGGAAACTCTCATGCTGCACATATTGTTTTCTGAGTTCTCTTTTACTACAGCATGTGTTTTAACGCTGTGTGTGAATGTCATACATGTATTCAAAACTTTAAATGATGCATAATATTACCTGAGGGATCATCTTTATTTTATTTTTCATTTTTTTAATGACATGGCCAAGAAAATTATTATGCCCCTCTTAATGATGTACAAGTGAGAATTTCCTAGAGATATAAACACATAATTGTGTGAGTTATAAAACTTGATATCTGTGCAACTTTATAATTAATTACCTGTACTTGTTTTTCTAATAGAAAAATCAGACAAAATCACCTACATGCTCTGACTGACAAGGTGTAAAATCAGAAAGATCCCTGAAGTCTGGCTAGCAATAGACTTTTCATGATAGAGCCACATTAAAATTCCCATTATGTATAAGGAATGATGTTTCCATATCTCAGGTTATAGAAAATGGGCTGGAAAATTCATTACTATTCATAGAAAACCTTAAGATGTACAATAGTCATGCAGTAAAGGTCCCTGCAAGCCACTTCGTCCATTCTGCCAATTCACAGATGAACTGGCCAAATCCTAAAGAAAGGAATTGGTGGTTCTGCCTCCATTTGCTCGTCTGAGACTAAAGCACATTTGGAAAGAAATAATGATTGTGCTGTGGTGGAGGGTACAGAGCCCTGGGATGGAAATCAGAAAATGTCAGTTTGTGTCCAGAGCTCTCACTCATTCAATATGGAGAGTTTGTAAATCTCTCCACTTTTCTGTGCTGGAATTCCTTACATAGATGTAGGGAAAATGACCCCCATCTCTGGGACATGGGTGGCACATAACAGAGATTTGTCCTTAATAAATATTCAGTCATGGTTTTTAAATCATGTTGGAATAGTGGGTTCGTTAATTAAATACAATCCCAATACAGTTTAATGACATTTTATTCTATTGTATGGCAGAGAGGGAGAAGCCTTTCATGTCCCATTCGTTCATGGTAATTCATCCATAGAATGAGTGGAAATCATAAAATGTGTCTCAGTCCAAACTATAACATTGACCACCCCTTCTCTTTTCCTGTCTTGTTGACTTTTTTCATTGTTATGAAAATCTCTACAATTATTTTTGTCTTTGGATAGAATTTATTAATTTTTTTATATTTTTTATTCAAAGTTATTGGGGTGACATTGATTAACAAAATCAAATAATTTTCAAGTGTATCATTCAACAGAAAGTCTAATATATATTGCATTGTGTGTTCACCACCCAGACTAGATTTTCCTTCATCTCCAAATGTTTGCTCCCTTTTCTTTATATTTAAATGTAGATACTATTAAAAGTGAAAATGATAGGTTTCTTAGAAAATCTGTGGCATAGATACATACAAGCCCTGTTCTACCCTCTATTAAATTCTATGAGCCATTGCTGGAAGGAATGACAGTCCAGGAAGGAAAGCAAAATGTGGAAATCATGTTGCCTGTGCTCTGCTTCTGAAATCCAAGAAAGAGTCTATTCAGCATTTAACAGAGATTGTTGTTGTTCTCGGCCAAGCAAAGAATATGCTCTGGGGGATCAGAAATGAATTAGGCTCAGTTGTCTCCCTCTAGGCATTCAGAATCTACCTTTGTAAGGACAAAATAACCTTTCCACATTGGTGTCCTCTCATCTCTTTGTCCCAATTCTCTTGTTTGTCATAAGGGTGAGAAAACTATGCTCCTGACAGACCCTTCTCCATCCTCCATCTCCATGGTCCTCAGTGGGCTGTTCTATCTCTGCTAGAATATGGCCAAGGAGTGAGAATCCACTGCCCGTGTCCTGCCTGGCAAGTGATGAAGGTTCAGGCTGCTTCCCCAGGTCTCGCAGTGAGGCAGAGTTAGTCATGGGCATTTTGATGCAGTGAATGTTAGAGCAGAGGACTCAGATGTGAAGCTCGCTGGACTTAAAAGGAGAACCTGAAGAGCTGAAGAAAGAAGCCAATTATCTATTCATGCATAGCCTTAAGAGTTCAATGCACAAAGCTCACAATTAGCAAAATGGGTTCATGTTATCCCAAACTCTGAAGACTTGCTGTTATTAATAGGAGAGGAAAAGGGAAAAGGGAATGTACTTTCAAGATTGTGGGCCCTTCTTCTTCTCAGGAGAAAGCTCGCATGTACGCCTCACGTCCAACTCTAAGTTGCAAGGATTTTATAAATCAGACAATTTTTTTTCAATTAAAAAAAAACAATGTGTATCTTGTATGTCTGCAAATTCATCTCTATGAGGATTGGGCCTTGAAACTTACATGCGATGTTTAAAATGTCAAAAACCATGTAGGGATAATTGTGTTTTCTATACCAAGAATATGCTATAATGTCTATGTTTTTGTTTAAGAGTTTTGTGTCTTAGAACTATTTTTTCCCCCAATGGACCTGCTTTGGGGTTTTTAAGTGTTAAAGATATATGTTTTTGTTATTTTGAATGACAGCCAAAGTTTTAAATTAGTTTTGTAGAATTTATGTATGTTGTTACATTAGACACCACTTATTTTGATATATCAAATTAACAATTTTCTTAAGTCCTACGGGGGGTTTCACAGATGTCTGTATTCTAAATGTAAGACTGTAGTCATCTCACGTCTTGAATGGAAGAGGATCTAATTTCAAGCTCACTCACGTGGTTTTGGCAGGATTCAGTTCCTCATGGGCAGCTGACCGTTGGCATCCCTCAGTTTCTTGCCACCTGAGCTTCCCCATTGGGCAGCTGATAACATGACAGCTCTCTTCCACCAGAGAGAGCTGGTGAGAGAGTAGAAGGTGGCTGATAGTCAAAAGACTGAGTCTATTTATACAATAATGTTGGAGTGACATACCCATATATATTTTTTTTAATTTTTAATATCAAATATACTGGGGTGACATTGGTTAATAAAATCATATAAGTTTCAAGTGTACAATTCAATAATATGTAGTATGTATATTGCACCGTGTGTTCAGCACCCAAAGTTAAATTTCCATCCGTCACTATATATTTCACCCTCTTTACCCTTTTCCAGCTCTTACCCTCCCCCCTTTCCCTCTGATAACCACTAAACTCTTGTCTATGTCTATGAGATTTTCTTTGCTTGTCTTGTTCTTTTGTTGCTTTCACTCTTATATCTCACATTTAAGTGAAATCAAATCGTTGTAAAATTTTTCTGATATAATTTCACTTAACATGATAGTCTCAAGATCTCGTGTGGTCTACCTGTTAGGTCTACCAGGTTTTTGACATTTTAAACATTGCATGAAAGTTTCAAGGCCCAATCCTCATAGAGATGGGTATATATATGGGCACATAGAAAAGAGGAAGAGTATATTGGAAACATCTGAGAAGTTGCTCACCACAAAAGCCTCAGTCTCCATCAGGAATTTGGACTCTAGGCACAACAAGACGCTCGAGATGTCTCTCTGCTTTCTTGCGTAGTCCCCAAACCTTCAAATCACCACCTTCTTAAAAAAATGTCTTTACTAGAAAGGAACTGAAACATGGAAGAATTTGCTCTGTTTTAGATATTTCTGCAGACCCTAGCTTGCTGTTTCTGGCCACATCAAGAAAAGAAGTCTCCATCGTTTCTTTTATACCAATGGAGTTCTTTCATCTTTGCCAAGAGAAGCCATGGCCATTTCAAGATTAATTCAACAAGTAACTCTAGAACCTTCTGATTTCTGCTCAACTAGTAAGAGCTTATCCCGGCCATTCTTATATTTTCTTCATTACCTTTGTATTTTAACTCTTGAAGTCTCTTTTTAATTGCGGTTTGGCTTATGTAATGAAACAAAGTGGGACATATGGGAATCATGGTTTCAACAACCTTAGTGTCTAATGTCTACAGTCTTCCTGAGTCAGGTGTCTACGTATGAGGGACACTGAGACTAATTTCTCATTAACTGATATGAAGAAGAAGTGACTACTTACTCAGATAAATTGGATAGGAGATAATCACTGAAATTATGTTTATGTGCATATGACAGAAGAAATTTTTAGGGAGCCCAAATGAGCACATGGCAGGAGTATAGAGAAGAATTGGAGAAGGAGGTGTTAGTGTTGAGACATTTTAGACTGCTTGGGCAGGAGGAAAATCCTGATATTAAACGGAGCCAATTAGGAACTAGGTTCATTGCTAGTGAAGTTGGTAGTCGATTTAGCTTAGTGGTAAAAGGCAGAATAGATTAAACCAGTTATTGGAAAGCTTCTCAGAAATCCCAAACTGCTACCTCAAAAACTACATGTAGCATCTCTAAAGGAAAGAAGGATGTGTACATAGGGACCTGCGTATGTAGAAGACAGAAGGAGGCCAAAGACAGAAGAGAAAAAAGCATTGTTACTATGTAGAATCCCACTAAGGTGGTTACTAGTGAAAGGAAAGATATCTCCTTTGTTGAAGACATGGTTCTGTACTACTCCTGAGTAATGAAAATGAAGATAGGGTTAAATTTACTCATAATGACTTGGGTGATGTGACGATCTACTGGGACAGTTAGAATCACACAGGCACTGGAAATATCATATCACTACTTTAAACCTCAATTGTACACCCTTAATCATGACATAGCATTATAATCCCCTTCTTATCCAGAGCTCACTTTGCATTGCCCATATTATGATTTACCAGTCAGGGTTCAATCAAGAAGGGAAACCACACTAATAATTTAATGAAGACAATTTCATATAGCTATGGTTAGATGGTTTTTAAAAGATGAAAGGAAAAAATATGGTAACACAGTGTCATAACTGCAGGAAACAGTGACGGCACCATAGTCTAAGGGGTAAGGGAAAAGTTGGTTTGTGTGCCCTTTAATGGACCTTACTGGATGAACCTATAGAAAAACTGGATGAAAATCAGAACAGCAGTTCAAAGATTCCCACGGCATCACAACTTTCATTGTATATGGCTAAGTTTGGAGCAGAAAACAATAGCTTCATATCCAGCACAGTAGGACAGCGGTACAGTGTGGATGGAGAGAATATGTGGAAAGAAATTTATTACCAGAAATATAAGGGAAAAAATTGCATTGGCTATGACTCAGGCAAACTCCTTTGTATCTTTGCCTTTATGAGCACTGATCACTTTGAGATCTTCAGGACCTAATCATAAACAGTTAAGATGTTTGGTTTTGCAGAAATTTCTAATCCATAGAGCAAAAAATGGGAGAGGGGAGCAGTACAGAAACTATGCTGTTCTGTTGAGGAGCCTCTGCAAGGCTCTCTTCATGTCCCTGTTCCTCAGACTGTAGATGAAGGGGTTCAGCATGGGGATAACAACCGTATACACCACTGAGGCAACTACACCTTTCTTGGGGGAATGCGAAACAGTTGAACTGAAGTACACCACAAAGGCTGTTCCATAAAATAAGCAAACAACTGAAAGGTGAGAACCACAGGTGACGAAGGCTTTATACCTCCCACCTGACGATGGGACTCTCAGAATGGAGGAAACAATTTTATAGTAAGAGAAAATGATCCCTGAGAGTGGAACTCCACCAAAGATAGCACCAATAATATAGATCAATATTTCACTGGTAGAGGTATCATTACAGGCCAGCTTGAGGAGTTGAGGAGGGTCACAGAAGAAATGAGGAATTTCCACATTTGTGCAAAAGGAAAGTTGTGACATCAACAAGCAGTGCAACTGAGAGTCCAAAAGGCTGATCAAAAAGGACATGAGAACCAACAGGCTGCAGAGGCGGGGGTTCATGATGACCAGGTAGTGCAGAGGGTAACAAATAGCTACAAACCGGTCATAGGCCATCACAGTTAGGAGTGTATTGTCCAGACATCCAAAAAGAATTAAAAAAAACTGTTGAATCAGGCAGCTGGCATAGGAGATGACTCTGCTGTGAGTTTGGATGTCCAAAATCATCTTGGGGATGGTCGTAGAGGTAAAACCAATGTCAGCCATGGACAGGATGGAAAGGAAGAAGTACATAGAGGTGTGGAGGTGTGAGTCAGAGCTGACAGCCAGGATGATGAGCAGATTCCCCAGCATGGTGACCAGGTACATGGACAGGAAGAGCCCAAAAATTAGAGGCTGCAGTTCTGGATCATCTGAGAGTCCCAGGAGGAGAAATTTCAAGACACCTGTTATGTTCTGTGGGTCTACAGAGCACAGACACCTTTTGGAAGATAAATGAGGATTGGTATAAAGGAAACGAGTATACAAGTATCCATCAGTGAGTCTATATTTTGAGTTTAAGCAATTTATAAATAAAGTATTCACACTCGAAGACCATACTCCTTCAGTAGTATTTCCAAGTTATGACAAAAATTCCTCTGAGAACCTTTTTCACATTGAATTTGCTCCATTAACCTGTTACTACATGCATCACTTTGGAAAGAATGAGCTAGACAAATTAGAGGAGCAAGGTTATTTAGAGATCTAAAAATCTATAAACTCCATAACCTATCAGTCCCCTCCTGTGAAGGAAAGCAAAGAAATGACAAATATCCTTCTCCCTTAAGAAAAAAAAAATGTTCTTTATTAGTTTCTTTAATTAAAGAACACTAATAAACATTTAAATATATTTAATTCATCCAAATGCAGTGCAATTAATTCCCTTGATTTGGACTATTTATAAACATATAAAAGAGCTATGTAATAAAGAATCTCATTCCATTTTTGTGTGCGTGTGTGATATTTGGCTACTTACAAAATTTAAACCACACCACTTTCTCTTCCCATTCTGCCCAACATCTGGACTACCTGATAAGAAAGCCTGAGTCCTTCACTTAGAAAATAAAAACGTCATGGGGGTGTAATGTACTGCATGGTTAGTATAATTAATAATATTATATTTTGCTTTTGAAAGTTACTAAGTGTGTAGATCTTAAAAGTTCTGCCTACAATAAAAAATTTGCAAATATGTACTCTGACAGATCTTAACTAGACTTGTCATGATCATTTTGCAATATACACAAATATTAAACATTATGTTCTGAACCTGAAACTTATATCATGTTATATGTCAATTATACCTCAATATTTAAAAAGGCTAGCTCCTTCCTCTTTTGGCGACATTCAGAGGTTCAAACCTTGCATATGCAGGCACTCTCACTTTGACCACACAACCCATCCACAATTTTTTTAAAAAGCCACTATCCTTGACCTCTCATGTCTTTGCAGGCCAGCTTAGATGGGCTCCTACACTTCATCCACAAAAGGAGACATCCATATGAGGAATAAAACATTTTATACTCTCTTGAATGTGTAGAATTTTCAGCCTCAGTATCCAAGCCTAATTTGGGGTGAGAGCCCATCCTATTCCTGCAGAGCATTCACTGCACTTGTCGTGGTGAGTCAGATATGGAGAAAAGGACCACCAGCATCCAAAGTGTCTTTTCTTGCTCTGGTTCTGCTGTGTGATATCAAGCTGGCACTTTGGACAGTGCCGCATTGTGCTGCATTTATTGAGTCTTTCTGATCCTTTCATATATAGCTTACTGACCTCACTTAGAAGTTTCTACAATTACCTACCGAATGGAGACAAAACTATAGAGTTGGATCTTTCCTTAATATAGCCCTGGGACTTGTGTCTTGGCCAAGACCTATCTGTGTCTTAAAATGAAGGCATAATGACATTAGGGTCTCGGGAAAGATACTTCCCCTGATTGGTGTGTGTTTCACCATGCATTTGCCCCTATTGTGCTCAGGAGAAAGAGTTTATTTGCCCTGTGTGCAGCATAGGTCCTTCGGGGTGGTTCTCACAGAAGAGTAGTCATTAAAGGGAATTCGGCAGGGAGGAGGAAAGAGAGAGAGAGACAGAGACAGAGAGACAGAAAGAAAGACAGGGAAAATGAAAGGGAATGGTGGGGATGGGAGAGAGGAGAAGAGAAGAAGAGAGGAGAAAAGGAAATGCAGCTACTATGTGTCATGCTGAGATCTGCACTCCTAAGTACAGAGAACTCCCAGGACCTTTAAATGTGTCTGCTTTGCTGTTACCCATGTCTTTGTCTCGACAAAGATCTAAATCCTCGGGGTTTTAGAATGGCACCCATCGCACTTCTGTGGCACAGCAAAAGGCTTAATTCCAATCTGATTTAAGCACATGGTACGTGAACCCTACAAAGCAACCATCATCATGGAGAAGGTCCCTCACCCTGAAGATATGAATTCGAGATTCTCTGGAGAAAGAAATCTATAAATATGAACAGAATAGAGAGAACCATCCTTAAAGTATATCTAGTAATAAAATAAAGGAGGAAAGAAAGAGGAAGGAAGAATGAAAGAAAGACACACACACACACACACACAGAAACCTAGGTATGGAAAGAAAACAAAAAACAGAAACAGAGGTGAACAATTTGACCCAGCAAGAACTACAGAATATAATGAAAGAATTTATAGAAGAAAAGCTAATAGGTACCAAGTGGCTTTTGCATTTCTTCAGCACAGGTTCTGAATTAACATTAACATCAGCTGAAATGCACCAATTGGCAAAATTTCATGTCCTCAACCAATACCATGTCTCAAATTACAGCAATAACTAATGATGCCACTAAATTTTTACATGATAGCCTCTAAAATCTTAGGAAATTCTCAAACATAAAAATAAAGGACGTCTATGCCTCACTTTTATCATTGGGACTATTGCTTTGTCTAAATTCTCTTTTGTAATAGCACCCATTGCCCTCAAAAATCCACTAATGGCCGTGGACACTCTGACTAAATTATAATTAAACTGAGTCTTTGGCACTACAGCACAATTTACAATAGCTAAGATATGGAAGAGGCCTAAATGCCCATCCACAGAATATTGGATAAAGAAGTTATAGTTCATGTGTACAATGGAATATCACTCAGCCATTAAAAGGAATGAAATCTTAATATTTGCAATAATATGGATGGACGTAGAGGGTATTATGCTGAGTGAAATAAGTCAGAGAAAGATAAATACCATATAGTTTTACTTATATGCAGAATTTAAGGACCAAAAAGAACAAATTAATCAAAACAGACTCGCAAATATAGACGACAATCTGGTGACAGAGGAGAGGAGGGTTGTATGGCTGGGAGAATGAGGTAAAGGGTTTAAAAAATACAAATTAGTAGTTAATAGATGGTCACGGCAATGGGGAGTACGGCATAGGGATTACAGTTAGCATTAATATATTGGCTAGATGGAGAGCCAGATGAGAGAAGGAGTAATTAGGGGGATCATTTTATAGACTATATAAATGTCTAACCAATGTACTATATACTTGAAACAAATAAATAAAATTTAAAAAATCGAAAATAGAAAATAAAAAAGTCCTTGGCCCTGTATGGAAAAACGTGCCCAGTTTTTTACCTCCTTCATGTCTCATTTACTTTACATAGAATATTTCATTTCCGGCTCTTCTGGTCACCAAATGTGGAGGGTAGGATCCCCCACATCAAACCATTCTCCATGATACAAGCTGAGTGTCCTATGTTTTAACTCAATTCTGAAACTATCTGTCTAGAGTGTCAGATTCCATAGGTTAAGGGCTCAGTGCCACGAATCTACTTTCTCCCTCACTTCACATACCAACCGTAAGGGCCGCAGGTTACCTACAACTTTGGTCCAGCTTGGCTATAAATCAAAGGTTTCCATGACTCCCTAGTCAGGTTTAAGGAGTCACTCTGGGAACAGCACATGGAAAAAAATGACAGTGTCTCATTTATTTCTTTAGTCTCACAAACATCCCTGGAAGGGATGAAAGACCAGTAAGGAAAGCTCCCAGTGTGTGGCAGCCATATGGAGTATGCTGTGTCCCTGTAAACTAACGAACAGTAATCAATGTTTAACACAGTTATATGTGTATTTTGTGTTTGTTTTACTTTGTTTTGACTCCCTGCTCTGCACCAGGGGTAATGTAGGTGCTGGGGATTCGATGAGAATCAGCATCGTCAAAACCAGAAAACTAACTGGCATGGTAAAACTAACTAGCAACAGATCTTGCACCAGTTTACATGCGCTTGTTTTTTTTTGGTTGTTTGTTCATTTGTTTGAGGTAGATCTTTGGGATGATATGGCATTTACTTACTTATACAGATTTGTGTAATCACTATCACCACAGTCAAGAGTCAGAACTGTTCAATCACAACATGGAAGTTCCTCATGCTGCCCCTTTATTGTTACTGCCTCTCTCCCCACACCTACCCCCTGGCAACTACTTATGCATTTTTTAACTCTTTAATTTTATCATTTTGAGAATGTTATGTAAATGCAATCATACAGGAAGTAATATGTAGATATTGGCTTTTTTCACTCAGAATAATGTTCTTAAGATCCAGCCAAGTTATTGGGTGTATGAATGGTTTGTTCCTTCTTATTGCTGACTAGTATTCCATGGCATGGATGTAACAAATTGTATTTAACTCTTCACCTGTTGTAGGATATTTGGTTTATTTTCCAATTTTGGCTATATAGATAAAAACTGCTATGGAAAATAAAGGAAGAAAGAAAGAAACGAGACTGAGTCACTTTCCTGCAGGCATTCTGCCTGCTTTGACCTAGAAAGGGAAGGTTGACTAGGTTTGAGGTTTATTGATTCCTTTCAATTTTAACATTTTACTAATCCAATTATATCAAAAATATTATACTTTCACACAAAATTGAGATTCCTTGCATTCTTTTCTAAACATCTTCAAAAATCCAATATTATATGCTAACACCACATCTCAATTTGAAGTAGCCACATATCAAGGGCTCGATAGCCACATGAACCTAAATTGTATGGAAAGACATTATCCTGCACCCTGCACCCAGGGAATAGATCTCACTGCTCAGATGTGCTCACAGCCTTCACTCTTTTTTCCCAAGGACTTGGTTTAAATTAAATAAGAATACAGTGCCTCTTTTCTCAATTGTAAAATAACAATAATCTGTGCACCCCAACTTGGGGGAATCATGCAAATTTGAAATTAAAGCTACATAACACATACCTCTGAGCCTCAGACAAGTAAAACCTCAATAAAGTTTATGATATTATGGTTACTCTCCTTATCCCTATCATGATCACAATCATAGCGTTTGTGATCATTTTGGGATCCATCTCCTGCTCAGGTATGGTCGATGACTTCGGAATCTAGGAATGGAAGTGGCAAAGAGCAGAATTCTAAACGAGAATTCTGAAATCCGCAACAGAAATAAATACCATAAACTTTATAGTCCTCTGAGCTGACTTTGCATACTGATGCTCTCCTGTCTGGCTATCTCATCTGTTTCACTCCTTTGCTAACAAGGAAACAAGTTTCTCCATAATACCTCCTTCACCCACCATCTGCATTGGCACTTACTGCTCTGTGTTGTGTCTCTGCTGGGCCATGACCTAGGAGTTTAGGTCCACTGCCTTCTCCTGCCTGGTGAATGATGAGGACAGAGGTCCTGTCCTCAGGACTGGAAGGAAGACACTCAGGCATGGATCTCCTGCTGCAGGCGACAAGTCTGGGAGGAAAATACAGGTATGAAGCTTAACTGGGACTCGCATCTTGAAGGGCTGGAGGCACTGGCTAATTGTTTACTCCCATGTGGCCATGAGAGATCAATGCACAGAGCTCATAATTAGTAAAATTGGCCCATGTTCTCTCAATCTCTGAGGACCACCTAACATTAACAGAAGAGGAAAAGGAGAAAAGTAAATCTGCATGGAAGGGTCTGGACCCTTTTTCTCAGGAAAAAGCTCAGCTGTACACTTCGCTTCTGGCATCCAGTTTCAAAGATCTTAACATAAAATACAGATATTTTTCTCTTCAATTTATGACTTTTTGACTTAGACACCTGGAAATCCATTTATTATTATGTAAATTAGGGAGAATTAGGTTCTTTAACAAGAATCTGAAACTATTTCCATTTTCTCAGTTAATAAAATATTTGTTTCTAAAAGAAAATTTTCGTGTCCCTTTTTAAAGGGTATTTCGTAGTTTGTTTGTTTCTTTTGCCTATTTAAATAGCAGCCAAAGTTCTGATTTTTCCCTCTCATTGATATATGTTGGTATATTAGAAAACTATGGACTTTTATACACTTATTTATAACTTCCTACTTCTCTGAAATGAGCCAGAGCATCTAACGAGTACACTCAAGGTGTCAGCTAGGGCTGCAGTCATCTCAGAGTTAGACTGGGAAGAGACCTGTTTCGAGGTTCACTCATTTTGGAAAGATGGGTTCCTCTGGGCTCTTGATCAGAGGCCTTCCTCAGTTCTCTGTCACAGGGAAGCTCACACATGGCTTATGGCTCTCATTAGGACAAACACATAGGTGACAGAGAAACAAGGACCAAGAATATGAAAGCCAGAGTCTTTTTGCACCTTAATCTCATAAGTGACGTCTCATCAATTTTGCCATGTGTTCGTTGGAAGCGCGTCAGTAGACCCAGGACACACTCAAGAAATGGGTCTGAATACGGGAGGCGGAGGTACTGGGCACTAATGGGATTTAGCACAACACAGGCCTCCCCCTCTATCAGGACATTTCCTCGAAGCACCACAGGACTGGAAAGATGTCTCTCCGCTTCCCAACATATCCACGATCCATCACACTACGATTTTCTCAGCTAAACTTCCCTGCAGATAAACCGGTATATGAGCAGAAATTGCCTCTAATTTGGTGTTTCTGCAGATTCCAGCAGGTTTCTTCAGGACATGCAGTCAGAAAAAGACAGCATGTTTTCTCTTCCATCACCAGAGTCCCTCCATTGATATCACACCCATCTGCAACCATTCTGTGCCCAAATGTAACAAATGTCCCCAGTGGCTTCTGATTTCTGCTCATTAAGAAGAGCTCATCCTATCTCAGGAGGTATTTTCTTTAGCTCACTTTGTGTTCACCAATTCTATAGTTTAAATCATTGTGCTTGAGGCACTTTTAGTGTTTCTGGTTTTTTTTTCCAGTTGATAAAGTGAGTTTGTATGGGAATGACAGTACTTTGCAACTGGCTACGTCCTATCCACGCAGTTGTCCTGGCTCAGAAGACCCTGAATGAGAAATTTAGCAACTGGTTTGTCATTAACTGATATGCAAAAAGTGTGACCAGATGGTGAAGTAGCACGCAAACCTCTGTTTCCCCCTCAAAGATCAATGATTAGTTGGCTACTCATGAACAAAAACAGCCCTGGGAGAGCTCAGCACTCCACTTAGGAAGCTTCAGCAATGTAGTGGAACAAAACACCTGAGAATGACCACACAAAGGAAAGGAAGAACAGCTTCACACATTGTCTCACCACCCAGGGCAGCACTACATAGCACCAGGAGAGAACTTCCCAGCTAGAGAAAGTTGTTACCTCAAGGTAAAAGAGAGAATAGAGTTTGCAAGCAGCTTCTCCAGCCATTTAGTGGGACATAGGAAGGACGTGTTTCTGCTTCAATCAACTCCGAGGACGGCAAAGCTTAAACATAAACACACAGCTAAACACAAGGAAGAGGAGCAAGGGCTACCAGTATCAGCCACAATAGGACATAGGACTGGATTCAATGTAGACACAAGGAACAATGGCACAGAATCAAAGACTAGAAATAAACCCCTGCATATATGGTCAATATTTAACAAGGGAGACCATGTTGGTTTGCAATCTCTCAAGCTTCCAGGGTGTCATTTGAAACTAGTCCCCATGCACAGAGGGCCAAAGAGAGAAACAAATCGCTCCAGATTGGTAGGTGGCAGTTTTCATAAGCTAAAGAATTTACATACAAGGCTTGCCTTGGGCGGCCGCAACACAAGAAGATCTACACACCTGCCCAAATCTTAAAAATCTTAAAAATTTATGTATAAAAAACCTTTACCTGGGTTCAGTCATGTATGACATCCAGATGGTCTCTACAATGCATTACAAGCTCAAGGTTCTATCTTTGACCCAGCATCTAGCTGAGGGTAGGTAAGTGAAATGAACGTTCCAAGGACAAGGGAGTGGCAAGTAGACTCTGATTCCCCAGGTCCAGTTCTTGGATTAACTGGAATTCACACCTTAATCATGGCCTCTTCCAATACACCCAGTCATCAGTATTTATAAAACTCTCCCAAAGATTTCAATAAAATCCACAGAAATTACCTGCATCCTCAAAAATTACCTGAATAAATAATTTCAATGGATGCAAAGTTTATATGAAACATATGCACCAATTGTGGAAAAGGATGTAGAGTTTCAGTAAATAACAAGAGAGTCGTGCGTTTCACCTGCATACCGGAGTGGTTGAGGAGAACCTCTCATGCATTCATTATGATGTACAAAGGATCCCAGGATACTCTCCCAGTTCAGTGAAAGACAAATCAAAAGAAGTGACATTCACATGTGAAGCATGGAGAGGAATGAAAACCATGAGCCTATAAAAGAATGTGACCAAAGATACAGTTTCATTATGTGTATGTAGATAGATGGTAAAAATAGATAATAAATAGATGATAGATAGATCATATAGATAGATAGAGATAGATCATATAGATAGAGATAGATGATAGATAGATAGAAGATAGATACAGAAATAGGTAGGTAGGTAGATAGATAGATAGATAGATAGATAGATAGATAGATAGATAGATAGATAGATGATAGATAGATAGATTTGCTTTATCTATTCTTCTGTCAACAGATACTTTAGTTGTTTCCATATCTTTGCTCTTGTGAATAATAATGCAATGAACATGGAAGAGCAGATACCTCTTTGAGATACAGATTTCATTTTCTTCATATAGATACCCACAAATGGGATTGCTAGACCTATGGCACTACTATTTTTTATTTTACATTTCAAATTAAATGGATTAGGGTTACACTGGTTAATAAACTTATATAGGTTTCAAGTGTACAATCCAATAATACATCATCTGTATATTGCATTGTGTGTTCACCACCTAAAGTCAAAGCTCCTTCCATCACCATGTATTTGACCCCCTTTACTTTTATCTACCTCTCCCCACCCCCTTTCCTTCTGGTAGCCACTAAACTGCTGTCTGTGTCCATGAGATTTTGTTTGTTTGTTTTGTTCCTTTGTTGCTTTGGTTTTACATCCCACATATGAGTGAAATCGTATGGTTCTCAACTTTCTCTGTCTGACTTATTTTGCTTAGCATGATACTATCAAGATCTACCCATGTTGTTGCAAATGGCAGTATTTCATCTTTTCTTATGGATGAGTAATATTCCACTGTATATATGTACCACATCTTCAATTCATTTTAATGTCTTGTAGTTAGAGTACATAGGTTTTTAACATCTCTTGTTAAGTTCATTCCTAGGTATAGTATTCTTTTTGTTTCAGTTGCAAAAGGAATTAATCTTTTTATCATTTTTTGTTATGAAATTTTATCGTTAGTGTATAGCAATGCAATGGATTTTTGTACATTGATTTTGTATCCTGCAACTTTACTGTGTTTGTTTGTTGTTCCTCATACTTCTTTGGTGGTGTCTTTAGGGTTTTCTACATAAAAAATCATGCTGTCTGCAAAAAGTGACAATGTGACGTCTTCATTTCCAATGCGTATGTCTTTTCTTTCTCTTTTTTGCATGATTGCTCTTGCTGGGACTTCCAATACTACTTTGAATGACCGTGGTGAGAGTGGGCATCCTATTTTTGTTCCTGATCTTACAGGAAAAGCTTTGAGTTTTTCACAATTAGGTATGATATTAACAGAGGGATTGTCATACATGGCCTTCATTCTGTTGAGGTACTTTCCCTTTATGCACCTTTTATTAAGAATTTATGACAGATACCATAGAAATACAAAGGATCATACAAGAATACAAAGAAAGACTCTATGCCACCAAATTCAATAACCTAGAAGAAATGGATAAGTTCATAGAAATCTGAACCTTCCTACTGAATCATGAAAAACTGGAAAGTCTAAATATACCAATCAGCAGTGAGAAAATTGAAACGGTCCTCAAAAACCTCCCAACAAATAAAAGTCCAGGACTAGATGGCTTCATTGGTAAAATATAGCGAATAAGAACAGGCAACACTTTCTAACTCATTCTATAAGGCCAATATTACCCTGATACTAAGACCTGGTAAAAATGACACCCAAAAGAAAACTATCAACTAATTTCTCTGATACAAATACAAAAACCCTAAAAAATACTGCAAATTGAATACAACAATACATTAAAAATATTATACAACAGAATCAAGTTGGCTTCATCCAGAGATTCAAGGGTGGTTCCTTGAATCTCTGGTGGTTCCATCATTCCATATGCACAAATGAATCAATGGAATAGACCACATAAATAAAATAAAGGATAAAATCATATGATCATAGCAATGGATGTAGAAAAAGCATTTGACAAGCTACAGCATACATTTATAGTAGTTCTATTTTAATTAGTAATTTTTAATTTTTTAAGGATCCTCCATAATGTGTCTTGTAATGGATATACCAACATTCATTTTCACATGGGTTCCCTTTTCTCCACATTCTTGCCAACACTTGTCTTTTCTTTTTTATAATCATTCAGTTAGGTATAAGATAAATATTCTATGTGTTTCACATTTCCCTGACGGTTCATTATTTTGAGCACCATTTCATATGTCTGTTGGTTTTGTTTCTTTGGTCATAAATCCTCCTATTTACAGTTGAGGAGTTTAGCACCAAGGGAGGCCCCACAATCAATTTTAAGACCCAGACTTCTTACCTAGCTAATATATTTTCATATTAACTCTTTCTGATACATGGATTGCAATTCTCTTACTTCGGCTACTGAAGTAATCCAGATTGATTATCTTGGAAGGTCACACTACAATTTGAGGAAAAATGCAAATAGAACAATGTAAATGCTCCTGGGCACTTTCCTCATCTTTAAAATTAAGATAATACTTGAAGCTATCATATAGGATTATTGTAAGAAATCTATTTTTGATATTTTTTAACTTTGATTGATACAATTATATAATTTTCAGCTGTACATTATAATTTGACATCTGTATATTCTACTGTGTGTCTACCACCCAAAGTCCAGTTTCCTTCAGCTACCATATTTGATCCCCTTTACTCACTTCAGCCTTCCCCTACCCTCCATATTGACACCCTTTACATTGTCTACCTGGCCTCTCCTCTCCCAACCCCAACCCTCTGGTAACCACTAGTCTATAGTCTATGTCCATGAGTCTCTCTTTGTTTGTCTTGTTCATTTGCTACTTTTAGGTTTGTATCCCACATATAAGTGATATCATGTGATTTTCAACTTTTTCTGTCATGCTTATTTCGGCTAGCTCGATTGTCTCGAGGTCCATCCATGTTGTCGCAAATGGCAGTATTTCATCTCTTCTTATGGCTGAGTATCATTCCATTGTATGTATGTACAACAGTTTCTTTAGCCAGTTATCTATGATAGGACACTTTGGTTGCTTCCATGTCCTGGTCACTGTAAATAATGCTGCTATAAACATCAATGTGCAAATATCTTTTTGTATATGGGTTTTCAAGTCTTTGAGGTAAATACCCCGTAGAGTGATAGCTGGATCATATAGTAGATCAATTCTTAGTTTTTTGAGAAACCTCCATACTCTTTTCCATAGTGGCTATACCAATTTGCAGTCCCACCAGCAGTGTATAATGGTTCCTTTTTCTCTACATCCTCTCAGCATCTTTTATTACTCATCTTGTTGATGATAGCTATTCTAACAGGTGTGAGATGTTATCTCACTGTGGTTTTGATTGGCATTTCCCTAATAGCTAGCAAGGTTGAGCACCTTTTCAAATATTTGTTAGCCATTTGCATGTCCTTTAGGAAAAGTGTCTGTTCAGGTCCTCTGCCCATTTGTTGATTGGAGCATTTGCTTTTATGTTATTATTGAGTTGCATGAGTTCTTTGTGTATTTCGGATAATAGGCTGTTATCTGAGGTGTTGCTTCCAAATATATTTTCTCATTCAGATGGTTTTCCCTTTACCTTGTTGATGATTTCTTTTTCTGAGCAGAAGATTCTTAGTTTGATTTAGTCCCATTCATGAATATTAGTTTCTCCTTCCCTTGCCATTGAGGTCAAATTCATAAAATCCACTTTAAGTCCCATGTCCTTGAGTTTGATTCCCATGGGTTTTTTTTCTATGCATTTTATACTTTCAGGTCTTATATTCGGGTCCTTAATCCATTTTGAGTTAATTTTGATGTGCAGTGATAGACCCTGGAGATTTTTAAACTAGCTATATAGGCTCTAGATGCATGAATTCCAATACAGCAGCTCTATACTCAGGGCTGAACATTTGCATTTATAAGCTCCCAGATGCTGCTGACAGTGCTGGTCCCGAGACCAGTGAGAGAGTTGGAAAAAAATAGAAGAGACTTATTCATGAATAGTTTTATAGACATTGGCAAAGATTTCAGATTTTAGTACAGGAGTAACACAAAATGACTGGAAGTTTTAAGTAAAGAAGCCACAAATTCCGATGACACCTAAAAAAATCGATCTGACTTCTATGTAAAGGGAGACACAGTGAATATTTGGAAGCCTTTTAGAACAGTCTTGCAAGAGCAAAATGTTTATATGAGCTGCTTTTGAAGAATGGTGAACTCAAATCATATAACTAAGGCAGTGTTGCTCCGATAATTTCATTGCTTTGATATGGGGAGAAGGAAAACAAAAGTACAATGACAAGATTCTATCGTGGTTGGGGGAGCTAGAGACCTAGAAAAGATTAAATTTCAATTTATGAGAATCTGAGCAGCTACATGCTAGTGGATATTGACAGTGGAAACAAGGACAGAGATAAGTAATGTGTCTGCCAGCATGCCAAGAAAGGTCTTTCTACTATTTGCTGTCGCCCATCTGAGTATCTCTTTATTGTAATGGACAAGCCTTGGAATACTCCTCAGTTCTTCAGGAACCTGTTCTTTCCATAAGGCCAGGAGCTCCTTACTGTTAAACACTGATTGTCCCTGCGCTCTATGCCTCCAAAACCTAATGAACAGAGGACCCTGATCAATCTGGTAACCAAAATCAGAAGGCACATGCTTATGATTAGAAATTTGAAGAGGTTGAAAAAGGCCAAAAAGATTATGTTTTTTTAAGTCATATTTATTTACACACCTGGGTTTAATATTATAAAATAAACATTTAGAAGTATAATTCTCACGTTGATTTTATCTTATTATTTCAAACTCTGCACTTCCTTTCTATCAAACATCTCTCAGTCTAGATTTCTATGTTCATCATGATTTACTTTGAGGATCTCAAGACTGTTCCCAAATTTCTATTGTTCATCTCCTCTCCTTGAATTTTCCTATCACTGAGCTCAGCATTGGGTTTATAATCTATAGAACATTGCTGACAGTTCAAAGAACTACTTTGAAACTGTCTTTAAAGTCTTCTCAAAATAATTTTATTACTTCTCGTTAAGCAGACTCTGACACAGTGATTGGCATGCAGGATGTTTACTAAGCAATGCTCCTGGACTCAGTTCCTGTGGAAGGGCAAATGTTTAGTAAGAAATTTGACCTCACCTAAAGAGAGTAATGGGCTTTGTCCCAGATCTTGGAAGGTAACCTTTAAGTCCTTGAAATTTAGTGATAAGAGTGATTGGTTATTCATGATGTGCCCCATAGACCATACCTGATAGTGCGTGCTCATGAGATGACTCAAAGTGGGGACTGGCCATGTCAAAAAGACCAAACGTATAAAAAAGTGTTGGATCCTTTTACAAATTGATACCAGCCCAAACTTTTGGGAGAGAGGCTGCAAACTGTGTTCAACCAAAGGGGAAATCATTTAATTAATCACATCTGTGTAATGAAGTCGCAATAAAAACTCTGGACACTGAAGCTTAGGGGAGCTACTTAATGGGCAATACTCTAGTGCTGTCTCACAGTGTGGCCAGGAAGCAGTAAGAGATCTAGACTCACAAGGAATAAATAGCAAGTAGATTGACATATGGGACCTTCCAGATCTTGCCCTAGGTGTTCTACTTTGGGCTAGTTCTATTTTGTATTCTTTCGCTATAATAAAACTGTAATCATAAGTATAAACTGTCCCAAGTTCTGTGACTCATTCTGATGAATTATTGAACCAGAATAAGGTCCCTTAGTTTGAATGTTCTAAAAGATTATTCTAAAAAATTATTGAATGTGACGGTGTCCCTTAATTTGTAGCTAACTTGTCTAAAGTGAGGGTGGCCCTGGGGACTTCTGAGATTGTGGATGGTGTCTGAAGTAAAGAGAGTCTTGAAGGGTCTATTCCCTCAGACTTTATAGTCTGGTAAACACTTTGTTGTAAGGAAGAGCAGTGGAAATAATCAGGTCAAGCTGAAGCTCATCGAAGGCCTCCTAAAATCACCAGGGTATTTTGGGTCTAGGATGGTACTTAGAGTTGGCTGAAATTGAGGATAAGAAGCCAAATGTCATTGGATATGGGCTTTCGCAGAAGGAGGCATGATTATGGTTAGGTGGCTCTCTGCAGCTGAGGCAGATCTATGCAGTCTAATGCTGAGGACTAAATGGTACAGCCAATATCTGGAGCAACATGTTCCTCATTCCTAACAGGAGACCTTTCTTATTGTGCTGAAATAACATAACATAAAATTTGTCATCTAATCTATGGCGATGCCATCGTGAACAAGCCCAATCTCGTCTGAAGGTCGGAAGGTAAGCATTGTCGGGCCTGGTTAGTACTTCAATGGGAGACCACCTGGGAAGACCAGCTGCTGTAGGCATAAAAAAAATGAAAATAAAAAATACAGAATTGTAAGTTGACAAGGTCCTTGCAATCTGTGAGGTCAACCAAGGATTGCCTCGCCTAAAAAAAGTAATTTCCATCTTAACCATTTTTAACTGTAAAGTTCTGTTGTTTTAAGTACATTCCCAATGTTATGCAAGCATCATCATCATTCAACTCCAGAAATCCTTTTATCTTGCAAAAATGTAACATTATTTGCCCATTAAACACTAACTCTGTATTTCCTCTTTTCCCTGCTCATAGAACCCACTATTCTACTTTATATCTCTATAAATTTGACTACTTTACGAGCCTCATATAAGTGGAATAATACAGTATTTATCTTTTTAGGCCTGCCTATTTAATTGACTGGGGAGATGTTGAAATGGGAAGGAGAATTATTTAAAAAATTGGAGATCCCCTTTGCTTGGATCCTACATCCCAGTTTTCCTTGGAAAGTTCTAATTGACAATTATTTCTTCAAACTCAGTATTAATACTCTTCCATTTCAATTTTAAAACACCCTGGCTTAGGGAATTCAGTAGTCATCCTATTTGATCAAGAATCTGACCAACATAATGAAAGAGCAAAAATATGAATGTGTTGGTTCTTAAAGTACAGTTTAGAGCCCCCTTGCAAACAGAAAAAAAAATCAAGAGAGAACTAGAAAAAAATAAAGGAAAGAGAGAGCTATAATTACTTTATATTCTTTGACCCAATGTCTCTAAAGTGGGTATACAGAGAAACTAGTGAATAGCCCTATAACGATCAAAGCAAGACTGCTTTTTACCAAGTCCTGAATAATGCATTAGGTAAGTGAGAAGGGTGTACTGATGTACTACACATAATTCTGGAGTGGCTATGACCTAAGTGGAGAGTCCAAAATAATCTCCCAACTCCTTTACAGCTATACAAATAGAAAAACCTGTGTAAATAGAAAGTAGAGAGCCATATGGGTACGTATGCACCATGTGACTGCAAAGTCAGAAATTCCTTGTAGCACATGTTTGATTTTGCTGCTTTTCCAGTTCTATGAACTAAAAACGATGGCACAGGTAGTGAGATAAGGCTATTACTTTTGATAACCCTCCAGAGTGCACTCTAGCATCCTCTGGCTGTAACTTAAAGACACAGCATGGGGTAACCACAGTGTACACCACCAAGGCCACTGCATCCTTCTTCAGGAAAGATGAGGCAGCTGAATGCAGATATAACCCAAGGCCTGCTCCATAAAGTAAGCAAACAACTGACAGGCGAGAAAAAGATTTTATATTTCTTATCTGGTGATGAGACTTTCAGAATGGAGGAAATGATTTTAGAGTAAGAGAAGAAGATCCCTGAGAGTGGCACAGCACCAAAGATGGCACAAATAAAATAGGATAACATGTTGTTGGTGGAATTATCACTATCAGGCAAACTTGAGGAGTTGAGGAGGGTTACAAAAGAAATGAGGACTTTCCAAATCAGCACCGAAGGTAAGTTGTGACATCATCAAATTCTACAAGTCTGAGTTCAAAAGCTGATGAAAAATGACAGAAAACCAACAAGCCACAGAGGCAGGGGTTCATTATTACCAGATAGTGTAGGTTTTGACAAATGGCCATCAAGTAGTCATAGGTCATCAGGGCCTGGAGTATGCTGTCCAAACATGCAAAACAGAAGAAAGGTAACATGAGTTAAGCAACCTGCATAGACGATGGATTTGCTGGATCTCTGCAGGTTCACCAGCATCTTGGGGACTGTAGTTGTGCTGAAACTAATGTCATCCAACGACTAATTGGATGGAAGAAGTACATAGGGATGTGGAGGTGGGAGTCAAAGATGACATTCAGAATGATGAGTAGGGTCCTGAGCAGTCACCAGGTACATGGATAGGAAAAGACCCAAAAGAAGAGGCTGCCCTTCTGGACCATCTGAGAGTCTCAGGAGGAAGAATTTGAGTCACCTGTCCGATTGCATGATTCCATGCAAATGGGACACATTTGAGGAAAAAAAAAAAAGAGTGTTGTATGAATAAAACAAGTATAGAGGCATCCAGCTAAGTGTCCATATTTTGGATTTAAGCAATTAACAAGTATTATTAAAGTATTTACACTTGAGGAAGTATTTACACTTGACAAAGTATTTACACTTGAGGAAGTATTTACACTTGAGGACCATACACTCGCACTACGTTTGACAACATTTCTCAATTGTGATCTCTTTTTTTATATCTCTTTCCTTATTGATCTCTGGGCTATTCACCTGTTTTTATATACGCCCACTATTGAGACACTCGGTCAAAGACTATTAAAAAAAGATCATTCTTAGAAGACAACCCATGAACATATTTAAATATCAGCCTTATACTTTGGAAGGAAAATATGGAATAAATATTTTTCTCTCTTTAAGAAAAAAAATCATCATGATTAAAAGATGCTAAGAAGCAGTCAAGAGGACATTATCTTATCCAAATGCAGTATAGGAAATTCTCTTAATTTGGAATGTAGTCTAGAAAAGCTAAAACCACATAAACTGTATTCTAAATTAAAATAAAATGTTCATAATCAGATAGCATTTTTGGATGCAATTATTTTTAGAGTTTTCATCTTTATTTGGTTTTATGAAATCCATCTTGTATGAAGATAAGTGTTCACTCAAATGTGTGGGTTGACCGGTCAAAGTCCCTTCAATATAACGTAAATATACAAATATTTGGCCTTGGTGGACTTCACATTTTGAAAAATATATTCTTGTTAAATGCATGAAATCATACAGCATCACTGATCCTAAAGATAGTATTCATTTACAATGCATCAATGATTAAAAAATCATTAACTTTCATGAGTACTCTGGACTTATTTTTCCTTTTGAAAGGTTATTTTCTATCAGTAATATTCAATCTTAGAGAAATATCTGTAGTTCAACATGCTCTTTATTGTTTTTATTTGTAGTGGCTTGGTAAAACTCTTTAAATATGTCTCAAATAATAAATATTTGTGAAGGGTTGATTTCTCATCAAACTTAATGCTCTAATGGCCAGCTGAGAAATTCAGGTGCAAAGTCAGGTCTCAAACTTTTAGTTGGCCTTCTTTATGCCAGCTAAGGTACTTTTCAAGTCAATTCTTCCTTATATGTGGATTACATTTCTCCTAAATTCAGCTCCCTGAAGGCCACTTCATTTGTCTTGACAGATCAAAACATGATGTGATTTCAGAAAACTCAAAAGACAAAAGAACAAAAACTAATAACACAAACACCCAGGTAGTTTGTTCCTATATTATTTGAGCTGACATTACAGGGTTGCTGCAAGAAATAAAATTCAATTATAAATATAAAAGATTTAAACAGTGATTATCAATGCTAGTTGAACATTAAATTATCTGCCCATCTTTTCAAATTTAATGATGAACTGGCCATAGACCAGAACCAATTAAATTAGAATCTCTCCACATAAGTCCTTTGGGCATACTAACTTATAGCCAGGGTAGAGAATTATAGCCAGGCAATTAATAACTGTACTAATTTTATCAATTATTATCAGTACCATTCTTAACCACTACCCATATTAGAATATAAATATTTAATAATACTTGCTTTAGAACTTATATTTATTATAGATAAAACTTGAGGGCTTTTTTTTTTTTTTTTTTTTTTTTTTTGCTATCCCTATGGTCTTATTCCCCTTCACTTTAGTTGTCCAAAGGCAGATGCTGTCATGAATTTGGTGGATGTATTTTCCTTTCAGGGTTTTATTAATATTAGTATTGATTCATATATTCAGAAACCATTCTTTCGAAAATTTACCTAAATGCCCTCATGCTACACATATGGTTTTCTGATTTCTCCTTAATACAGCATTGCATTTGAAGTCTCTCTGTGAATGTCATACACCTATTCAATGCTTTAAATGTTGCATAATATTACCTGAGGGGAAAACTTCATTTCATTTTTCAATATTTCATGACACGGCTAAGAAAATTATCATGCCCCTCTTAATGTCATAGAAGTGAGAATTTCCTGGACATATAAACACATAATTGTGTGAGTTATAAAAACTTGATACATGTGCAACTTTATTATGCATTACCTATACTTGTCCTCCCAATAGTAAAGTCCGACAAAATCACGTACATGCTCTGACTGCCAAAGTATAAAATCAGAGGGATCCCTGAAGTCTGACTAGCTATAGACTTCATGATAGAGCCACATGAAAATTTCCATTTTGTATAAGGAATGATATTTCCACATCCCAGGTTTACAAAATGCGCTGGAAAATTCATGACTATTCATAGAAAACCTTTGAACAACAACAGTCATGCAGTAAAGGTCCCTGCAAACCACTTGGTCCATTCTGCTAATTCACAGATGAACTGGCCAAATTCCAAGGAAAGGAATTGATGGTTCTGCCTCCATTTGCTCATCTGAGACTAAAGTACACTTGGAAAGAAATAATGATTGTGCTGTGGTGGAGGGGACAGAGCCCTGGGATGGGAATCAGGAGACATCTCTGAGTACACAGCTCTCACCACCTCAATGTGAAATGTGTGTAAATCTCTCCACTTCTCTGTGCTAATGTTTCATATAGAAATAGGGAAAATGACATCCATCTCTGGAACACATGTGGCAGCGACAGAGATCTGTCCTTAATAAATGTTCAGTCATGGTTTTTCAATCATATTGGAAGAGTGGACTTGTTCAATAAATACAATCTCAACACAGGTTTAATGACATTTTATTCTATCGTATGGCGGAGAGGTAGAAGCCTATCATGTCCCATTCATTCCTGGTGATTCATCCATAGAATGAGTGGAAATCCTAAAATGTGTCTCAGTCTAAACAATAACATTTATTTCCCTTTCTCTTTTCCTGCCTTTTTCATTTTTTTTTCATTTTTATGAAAATCTCACAATTGTTTTGTCCTTGGATTGAATTTATTTATTTTTAAATTTTTTATTAAATATATTGGGGTGAAACTGATTAACAAAATCAAATAAGTTTCAAGTGTATCATTCAATAAAAAGTTATATATTTATTGCTTTGTGTGTTCACCAATCAGAGTTAGATTTCCCTTCATTGCCAAATGTTTTCTCCCTTTTCTTCATATTTAAATGTTGTAGATTCTATTAAATATGAAAATGATAGGTTTCTTAGAAAATCTGTGACATAGATACATACAAGCACTGTTCTATCTTCTGTCCAGTCCTATGAGTCATTGCTGGAAGGAATGACAGTCCAGGAAGGAAAGCACTATGTGGAAGTCATGTTGCCGGTGCTCTGCTTCTGAGATCCAAGGAAGAGTCTATTTAGTATTTAACGGAGATTGTTTTTGTTCTCTGCCAAGCAAAGTATATGCTCTGGGGGTTCAGAAAGGAATTAGACTCAGTTGTCTTCCTCCAGGCATTCAGAACCTACCCTTGTAAAGACAAAATAACTGAAACTTTCCATATTGGTGCCCTCTCATCTGTTTGTCCCAACTCTCTTGTTTGTCATGACGGTGAAAAAACAATACTCCTGACGGTCCCTTCTCCATCCTCCATCTCCACAATCCTCAACGGGCTGTTCTATCTCTACTGGAGTGTGACCACTGTCCCTGTCCTGCCTGGCAAGCAAGCAATGATGATTCAAGCTCCTTCCCCAGGTCTGGCAATGAAGAGGAGTTAGTGGTGGGCCTCCTGAAGCAGTGATTCTTAAGGGAGAGGACTCAGATGTGAGGCCCACTGGACTAAAATGTAGAACCTGAAGAACTGGAGAAACAACCCAATTATCTCTTTCTGCATGGCCTTAGGAGCTCAATGCTCAGAGCTCACAACGAGCAAAATCGGTCCATGCTATCCCGAGCTCTGAGGACTTGCTGTTATTAATAGAAGACGAAAAATGAAAGGGAATGTACTTTCAAAATTCCTGGCCCTTCCTCTCCTCAGGAGGAAGCTCATCTGTATTCCTCATGTCTGTTTTCAAGTTGCAGGGATTTTATAAACTCAGACATTTTTTTTTCAATTAAAAAAAAAAACAATGTGTAACTTATATGTTTGCAAATTCATTGAATTCATTATTCTGTATAGGGATAATTGTGTTTTCTACACCAAGAATATGCTATAATTTCTATGTTCGTTTTTAAGGTTGTTATGCCTTAGGAGAACTTCCTATTTTTTCCCTATAGTCCTGTTTTGGGGTTTTCAAATTTTATGTGTTAAAGATATATGATTTTTGTCATTTTGAATGACAGCCAAAGTTCTAATTTTTCCTGTAGAATTTATGTATATTGTTACAGTAGACCATCTATTTTGACATATCAAATTGACAATTTTCTTAAATCCTATAGGGGGTTTCGCCGATGTCTGTATTCTAAATGTAGGACTATAGTCATTTCACATCTTGTCTAGAAGAGACTCTAGTTTCAAAGTTCACTCACGTGGCTTTGGCAGGAATCAGTTCCTCATTTGCAGTTGGCCATAGGCATCCCTCAGCATCTTACCACCTGAGCTTCTCCATTTGGCAGCTGACAACATCATCACAGCTCTCTTCTAACAGAGTGAGGCGGTTGAGAGAGTAGAAGAGGGCTGATAGCCGAAAGCCTGACTCTATTTACACATTGATGTCAGAGTGACATCCCGATATTTTTTTAAATTATTTTAATATCAAATTTATTGAGGTGACATTGGTTAATAAAATCATATGGGTTTAAGTGTACAATTCAATAATCTGTCGTACGTATATTGCATTGTGTGTTCATCATCTAAAGTTAAATTTTCTTCTGTCACTATATATTTCACTCCCTTTACCTTTTGCTACCTCCTCCTGTCTCCTCTTTCCCTCTGGTAACCACTAAGCTGTTGTCTATGTCTATGAGTTTTTATTTGTTTGTCTTGTGCATTTGTTGCTTTCAGTCTTATATCCCACATATAAGTGAAATCAGATTTTTCTAAACTTTTTCTGACTTATTTCACTTAACATGATAATCTCAAGGTCCTGTGTGGTATACCAGTTAGGTCTACCTGGTTATTGCCCAATATTTTTTGACATTTTATTCATTGCATGTAAGTTACAAGGCCCAATCCACATGGACATGGGTTTATACAAAGGCATGTAGACAGGAGGCAGGGGATATTGAAAACATCTTAGAAGATGTCCACAGCAAAGGCCTCAATCTCCATCAATAATTTGGACTCTAGGCAGAAAAGACACTAGAGATGTCTCTCTGCTTTCCTGCATAGTCCCCAAACGTTCTCACATCACCACCTTCTCAAAATAAGAAAGTCTTTACTAGAAAAGAACTGGCACATGGAAGAACGTGCTCTGTTTAGGTATTTGTGCAGGACCCACAATGCTGTTTCTGACCACGTCATGAAAAGGAAGTCTCCATGGTTTCTCTTATATCAATGGAGTCCTTTCATCTTTGCCAAGAGAAGCCACAGCCATTTCGGAATTAATTCAACAAATGAATCTAGAGTCTTCTGAATTATGCTCAACTAGTAAGAGCTTATCTCACTCCATTCTTATATTTTCTTTATAATCTTTGTATTTTAACTCTTGAAGTCTTTTTTTAAGTGCAGTTCTGGCTTATGTGTTTAATCTCTACAGTCTTCTTGAGTCAGATTTCTATGTATGAGGAACTCAGAGAATGGTTTCTCAATAACTGATATGAAGAAAACGTGACCACTTACCCAGTTAAATAGGATATGGGAATATTATGATAATTATGTGTATGTACTTAAATGGCAGGGAAAATTTTTAAGGAGCCCAAATGACCACATGGCAGGAGTATAGAAAAGAATTGAAACAAGGAGGTATAAGTGTGAGAAATTTTAGGCTGCTTGGGCACAAGGAAAAACCTAATATTAAACTGAGCCAGATACTAGGTTCATTGTGAGCGAAGTTGGTACGTGATATAGCTTAGTGGTAAAAGGCAGAGTAGATTAAATGAGTTATAAGACAGCTTTTCAGAAATTCCAGGATGCTAGCTCAGAAACTACATATAGCATTTCTAGGAAAGATGGATATATACATAGGTACCTGGGTTTGTAGAAGAAGAGAGACAGAGGTCAAAGACAGAAGAGAAAGAAGTATGGTTACAATGTAGAATCCTAATGGGGTGGTTACTAGTGAAAGTAAAGCTTTCCTTTTTGCTGAGTACATGGTTCTTTACTACTCCTGAGTAAAGAAAATGAAGATAAGGTTAAATTTATTCATAATGACTTGGGTGACTTGACGATCTACAGGGACAGTTAGAATCACACAGCCACAGAAAATATCATACCACTACTTTAAAAATCAGTTGTACATCCTTGATCCAGACATAGCATTACAATCCCCTTCTTATCCTGAGCTCACTTTGCATTCTTCCAATTTATTCCCCATATTATGATTTACCAGTCAGGTTTCAATGAAGAAAAGAAACCACAGTAGTTATTTAATTAACATAATTTCATATAGGTGTGGATAAATGGGTTTTGAAAGATAGAAGGCATGAAAAAAAAACACGGTAACACAGTGTCATAACTGCAGTAAACATTGATAAACCCATAGTCTAAGGAGTAAGAGAAAAGTTAGAGTGTATGCCCTTTACTGGCCCTTATTGGAAGAACCTAAAGAGAAACCAAGCGGAAAATCAGAGCAGCAGTTTAAAGATTTCCAGCCCCCACCACAGCATCACAACTTACAGTATAAAAGGGTAAGTTTGCAGCAGAAAACAATAGCTTAATATCCAGCACAGAGGGATAGCTGTAGAGTGTGGATAGAGAAGGTATGTGGGGAAAAAATGTATTACCAGTAATATGAGGGAAAAAACTGCACTGGCTGTGACTAATGCAAACTCTTTTGTATCTTTTCCTTTATGAGCTCTGATCACTTTCAGATCTTTAGGACCTAATCATAGACAGAAAAGAACCCAAGACATACAAGTCATCTTTGAATGAAAGATCTGACAAAATACAATAGTCCTCATCTTGTCTGCGTATTAGACTAAACCTGGGGTGCTGTTTAATGCGTTTATAATATTTTCACTCTCTGGTCCAATTAAATCGTATACTAAAGTGATGGGACTCAGACATGAAGAATTTTAAAGCTCATCAGATGCTTCGAGTAGGAAGCCGAGATGGAGAACCAGTGACACACGTTCTCTCACATAATCTAGATCAATAGATTTAAACAAAGCCAAAGTTTTAGGGAAAATAGGCATGGATGGTGAAAATAATTGGGAATCATATATAGCTATGTATTCAAAAGAGAGTTGTAAATTTCTACAAAATGCCTGGGTAATAGGGGACAAATACATAAGATTCTATAGTTGCAAATAAATTCAATTATGCAGTGATCTTGATATACATAGCATAAGAGAATAGTCCCCTAATTCCATCAAATACGATGGAATTAGGGGAATAAGCAACTTTCTGATGTAATAGTTCAAAAAGAATGAAAACTATGAGCTATCAATTGTGTGCATAAAGAGGCATATTTGCCAATTCCAGATGTTTGGTTTTGCAGTAATTTCTAATCTACTGACCGCAGTATTGGGGAAGGGAGTATTGAGACTAGGCTGCTCTGTTGAGGAGACTCCGCAGGGCTCTCTTGATGTCCCTGTTCCTCAGACTGTAGATGAAGGGGTTCAGCATGGGGGTGACCATTGTATACACCACTGAGGCCACTGCACCTTCCTTCAAGGAAAATGAGACAGTTGAACTGAGGTACACTCCAATGCCTGTTCCATAAAATAAGCAAACAACTGACAGGTGAGAACCACAGGTGACGAAGGCTTTATACTTCCCACCTGATGATGGGACTCTCAGAATGGAGGAAACAATTTTATAGTAAGAGAAAATGATCCCTGAGAGTGGAACTCCACCAAAGATGACACCAATAACATAGATTAATATGTTATTGGTGGAAGTATCATTACAAGCCAGCTTGAGGAGTTGAGGAGGGTCACAGAAAAAATGAGGAATCTCCACATTTGTGCAAAAGGAAAGTTGTGAGATCAACAAGCAGTGCAGCTGAGAGTCCAAAAGGCTGATCAAAAAGGACATGAGAACCAGCAGGCTGCAGAGACGGGGGTTCAATATGACCGGGTAGTGCAGAGGGTAACAAATAGCTACAAACCGGTCATAGGCCATCACAGTTAGAAGTGCATTGTCCAGACATCCAAAAACAATAAAAAAAGACAATTGAATCAGGCATCCGGCATAGGAGATGACTCCGCTGTGAGTTTGGATGTCTAAAATCATCTTGGGGATGGTGGTAGAAGTAAAACCAATGTCAGCCATGGACAGGATGGAGAGGAAGAAGTACATAGGGGTGTGGAGGTGGGAGTCAGAGCTGACAGCCAGGATGATGAGCAGATTCCCCAGCATGGTGACCAGGTACATGGATAGGAAGAGCCCAAAAATTAGAGGCTGCAGTTCTGGATCATCTGAGAGTCCCAGGAGGAGAAATTTCAAGACACCTGTTATGTTCTGTGGTTCCACAGAGCACAGACACCTTTTGGAAAATAAACAAGGGTTGTAGAAAGGAAATAAGTATACAAGTATCCATCAGTGTGTCTATATTTTGGATTTAAGCAATTCATAAATAAAGTATTCATACTCGAAGACCATACTCCTTTAGTAGTATTTCTCAGTTATGACAAACTTTCTTTTGAGAACTTTTTTCACATTGGATTCGCTCCATTAACCTGTTACTACATGAACACTTTGGAAAAAAACGAGCTGGACAAATTAGAGGAGCAAGGTTATTTAGAGATTTAAAAATCCATAAAGATAGTAACTTATCAGTCCCCTCCTGAGAAGGAAAGCAAAGAAGTGAGAAATATCTTTCTCCCATAATAAAATAAAAAGTTCTTTATTAGTTTCTTTAATTATAGGACACTAATGAGCTATCATCGTATTTATTTTCTCCAAATGCAATGCAATTAATTCTCTTGATTTGGACTATTTATATACATACTATAAGAGTTATGTAATAAAGTGTCTGATTGCATTGTTGTGTGTGCATGATATTTGGCTACTAACAATTTTTAAACCACACCTCTCCCTCTTCCCCTTCTGCCCAACATCTGGACCACCTGATAAGAAACCTGGAGTTCTCCAGTTATAAAATACAAAAGCCATGGGCATGTAATGTACAGTGTGGTAACTATAACTAATAATATTATATTTCATATTTGAAAGTTACTAAAACTATAGGTTTTAAAAGTTCTTATTACAATAAAAAATTTGTAACTATGTACAGTGGCAGATCTAATCTAGACTTGTGATGATCATTTTGTAATATAATCAAATATAAATCATTATGTTGTATACCTGAAAGTAATATAATGTTATGTGTCAATTATATCTCAATTTTTAAAAAGGCTGGCTCCTTCCTCTTTTGGTGACAGTGAGAGTTTCCAACCTCGCATATGTATGAACTCTCACTCTGAACCCACAATCTAACTACAATTTTAAAAAAAGCCACTTTCCTTGACCTCTCATGTCATTGCAGACTAGGTTAGATGGGCTGCTAGACTTCCTCCAGACAGAGAGACATCCATATGAGGATAAAACTTTTTATACCCTCTTGAATGTGTAACATTTTCAGCCTCAATATTGAAGCCAAATTTGGGGTGGGAGAAGGAAAGGGAAGAGAGAGGATGGGAGATGGCCGGAGAGGAGAGAAAGAAACACAGCTACTATGTGTCGTGCCGAGGTCTGCACTCCTCAGCACAGAGAGCTCCCAGGACTTTTAATTATGTCTGCTGTTGCTATTACCCATGTCTTTGTCTCGACAAAGATCTGGATCCTCAGGGTTTTAGAATTGTACTCATGACACTTCGGTGATACAGCAAAGGGCTTAAAACCATTAAGCACAAGGTACCTAAAACCTACAAAGCAACCATCATCATGGAGGAGGTCTCTCACCCTGAAGATCCTGATTTGAGGTTCTCTGGAGGAAGAAATCTATAAATATGACCAGGATAGAGAGAAGTGCCCTTGAAGTATATCTAGTGATAAAATAAAAAAGGAAAGAAAGGGGAAGGCAGAAAGAAAGAAAGGAGAGACAGAGAGAGAGAGAGACAGACAGACAGACAGACAGACAGACAGATAGACAGACAGACAGAAACCTGGGTATAGAAAGGGAACAAAAAACTGAAAAAGAGCTGTACAATTTGACCCAGCTAGAGCTAAATAGACCAATCGACAGTGACAAAATTGAAACAGTCATTAAAAACCTCCCAGAAAATAAAACTCCAGGACCAGATGGCTTCATTGGTAAAGTCTACCAAACCAGAACAGGCAATAGTTTCTAACTCATTCTATAAGGCCACCGTTATCCTAAAACTAAAATCTGGTAAGGATAACACACAAAAAGAAACTATAATTTCTCCGATTAATACAGATGCAAAAATCCTAAACGACATACTGAAAATTGAATACAACAATACATTAAAAATATTATACAACACAATCAAGCAGACTTCATTCCAGGGGTTCAATGGTGGTTCCACATGCACAAATTAATCAATGGAATAGACCACATAAACAAAATAAAGGATAAAATCATATGGTCATAGCAATGGATGTAGAAAAACCATTTGACAAGATACAGCATGTATTTATGGTAGTTCTATTTTAATTAGTAATTTTTAATTTTTTAAGGATTCTCTATACTGTCTCTTATAATGTCTGTACCAATGTTCATTCCCACCAACAGTGCTCATGTGTTCCATTTTCTCCATATCCTTGCCAACGCTTGTCTTTTCTTTTTTATCATAGTCAATCAAATAGGTATAAGATGATATTCTAATGTGATTCGCATTTCTCTGATGGTTAGTTATGTTGAGCACTTATTCATATGTCTGTTGCTTTTGTTTTTCTGGTCATAAACCCTCCTATTTACAGTTGAGGAGTTTAGCCCCAGGAGAAGCCCCACAGCCAGTTTTAAGACCCAGCCTTCTCACCTAGCTAACAGATTTTTATGTCAATCCTTTCTGATACATGGATTGCAATTCTCTTACTTCAGGTACCTGAAGGTAATTCAGATTCATTATTTTGGCAGTTCACAGTATGATTTGATGAAAAATGCAAATAGAACAATGTAAACAATGTAAATGCACCTGGGCCGTTTCCTCGTCTTTATAATTAAGGTAAGAATTAAATCTACCACATAGGATTATTGTAGAAAACTTCTTTTTTAATATTTTATTTTTTAAATTAAGTTTATTGGGGTAATACTGGTTAATACAATTATATAATGTTCAGGTGTACATTATAGTTTGACACCTGTAAATTCTATTGTGTGTTTACCACCCAAAGTCCAGTTTCTTCCGGCTACCATATTTGATCCCCTTCACCCACCTCACCCTCCCTCAGCCCCCATTTAACCCACTTTACTCTTCCCCTACCCTTCTTCCGTACCCCTCTTCCCCTACCCCTTACTCCCTGATAACCACTAGTCTATAGTTCATGTCCATGATTCTCTTTTTGTTTTTCCTGTTTATTTGTTACTTTTAGGTTTATATCCCACATGTAAGTAATATCATGTGATTTTCAACTTTTCCTGTCAGGCTTTTTTCGCTTAGCATGATTATCTCAAGGTTCATTCATGTTGTCACAAATGGCAGTATTTCATCTCTTCTTATGGCTGAGTAATATTCCATTGTATATATGTATCACGGCTTCTTTAGCCAGTCATCGATCATAAAGCACTTTGGTTGCTTCTAAGTCCTGGCCACTGTGAGTAATGCTGCTATGAACATTGGTATGCAAATATCTTTTCATATATGGATTTTCAGGCAATTTGGATAAATGCTCAGTAGAGAGATCTGCCAGATCATATGATAGATCAAGTCTTAGTTTTTTGAGGAACCTCCATGCTGTTTTCCATAATGGCTGTACCAATTTCCAGTCCCACCAGCAGTGTATGAGGGTTCCTTTATCTCCGCATCCTCTGTAGCATTTATTATTGCTTGTCCTATTGATTATAGCCATTTTAACAGGTGTGAGGTGGTATCTCGTTGTGGTTTTGATTTGCATTTCCCTAATAGCTAGCGATGTTGAACATCTTTTGAAGTATTTATTGGCCATTTGTATCTTCTCTAGGGAGAAGTGTGTATTCAGGTCCTCTGCCTATTTTTGATTGGATCATTTCCTGTTTTTGTTATTGACTCATATGAGTTCTTTGTATATTTTGGATATTAGGCCCTTATCGGATGCATAGCTTGCAAATAATTTTTCCATTCAGATGGTTGTCCCTTTACCTTGTTGACAAATTCTTTTGATGAGCAGAAGCTTCATAGTTTGATGTAATCCCATTCATTTATTTTAGCTTTTACTCCCCTTGCCTTTGAGGTCAAATTCATAAAATACTCTTAAATCCCAGGTCCTGGAGATTAGTGCCTATGTTTCCTTCTATGCATTTTCTTGTTTCAGGTCTTATATTCAGGTCCTTAATACATTTTGAATTAATTCTGGTGTGTGCCAATAGACTCTGTAGGCCTTTTAAACTATAGCTACATGAGTCCAGATGCAGAGGTTTTGATTCAGCAGGTCTGGGATGGGGACTGAACATTTGCACTTAGAAGCTTCCAGATGATACTGGCAGTGCTGGTCCAGTGACCAGTGAGGGATTTGGAAAGGAATGGAAGAGATTAAAAAATAATAGTTTTTATAGATCTTGGCAAAGAGTTCAGATTTTACTTTAGGAGTAACACAAAATGAAATGACTGGAAGTTTTTAAGTAGAGAAGTCACAAGTTCTGCTGACACTGAAAAATTGGCTTCTATGTAAACTGGCTTCTATATAAAACTGGCTTCTATGTAAAGGTAGACACAGTGAATATTTCGAAGCCATTTACAACACTCTTGCAAAAGTAAAATGTTTATATGAGTTGTTTTTAAAGAACAGGAAAAGTAAATCATATAACTAAGGCAAGTTGCTCAAATACTTTATTTGCTTTGACAAGGAGGAAAGGAAGAGAGAAACTACAATGACAAGATTTGGTGTGGGCAGAGGGAACTAGTGACTTGGAAGAGAGTAAATCTGTATTTCTGAGAATCTGAGCAGTTACGTGCTACTGGATTTTGATGGTGGAAACAAGAAGAGAGTTAAGTAGTGTGTCTGCCAGCATGCAGTGAAAAGTCTTTCTTCTATTTGCTGTCACCCATCTCTGTATCTCTTTATTCTAAAGGACAAGCCTTGGAATACTCCTCAGTTCTTCAGGAATCTGCTCTTCCCAGAAGGACAGGAATATCCCTACTGTTAAACACTGATTGTCCATGCACTCAATGCCTCCAAAACCTAAAGAAGAGATGAATCAGGGAAACATGATCAAACTTGTACTCAAAATCATGGGCAAGCACATGCTTATTATTAGATCTGAAGACCTCTAGAAAGTTGAAGAGATTGACAGAGGCCAAAAAGTTACCTTTCTTAAGTCATATTTATTTAAAACCCCTGGGCTTTAATATACTAAAATAAACATTTTGAAGTATAATACTCATGTAGATTTTATCTTCTCTTATTATTTCAAACTCTGTACTTCCTTTCTATCAAACATCTCTTAGTCTGGATTTCTAGGTTCATTAAGATTTTCTCTGGGGCCCTTGAATTTATTTTCTATGTTGTTTTTTCTATGCATTTTCTTGTTTCAGGTCTTATATTCAGGTCAATAATCCACTTTGAATTAATTTTGGTGTGTGGCGATAGACCCTGGAGGTCTTTTAAACTATAGCTACATGATTTCCACAAGCAGATGTCCTGATTCAGCAGGTCTGAAGTTGGGGATGAACTTTTGCATTTATAAGCTCCCAGATGATGCTACAGTGCTCGTCAAGAAACCAGTGAGGAAGTTGGAAAGAAATAGAAGAGACTAAATAATGAAGGGTTTTATAGACCTTGGCAAAGAGTTCAGATTTTAGTTTAGGAGTAACATAAAATGACTGAAAGTTTTGAAATAAAGAAGTCGGAAGTTTTGATGACACCTAAAAAATTGATTAGGCTTCTATGTAAAGGGATACACAGTGAATATTGGGAAGCCCTTTAGAACACTTTTGCAAAAGTAAAATGTTTATATGAGCCGTTTTTGAAGAAGGGGAAAAACAAATTTTATAACTAAGGCAGTGTTGCTCAGATAATTTAATTATTGTGACATGGGGGAAAGGAAAACAGAAACTACAATGACAAATTTAATTGGGTGTGCGGATGGGGGGAAGTTAGTGACCTGGAAGAGAGTCAATTTCTATTTCTGAGAACATGAGCAGCTACACGCTAGTGGATTATGCCAGTAGAAAAAAGAAGAGAGTTAAGTAGTGTATCTTCCAGCATGCAGCTAAAGGTCTTAACACTGTTTTGTGTAGCTAGTGTGTGTATCTCTTTATCCTAATGGAAAAGGCTTGGAATACTCCTCAGTTCTTCAAGAACCTTCAGAGCCAGCCGACGAAGTAATTGAGGGTACCTGAAATGGAGAGCATGGACTGAGGAAAAGAAAGAAGGCAGACAGAATTGCAGGAGGGATCACAGATTCAAGCTGTGTCCCTGAGTTTATTTAAAACACACTACTTATAGCATCGCAATGAGAAAACAGCAGTCAAGACCCAAGGTCAGCCAAATTACTCATCCTGCAAAACAATGAAGTTCTCACAACACAGAACTCTCTGCTCTGCTATCAAGCTCCCTTCTTGGAAAATACTGAGTGCTTAAAATGGTTTAGTGCCACGTATCTTAGAGCTCACCAAGTTAGCTCAGCTCCCAACAAGAACCTGCTCTTTCAAGAAGGACAGGAATATCCTTACTCTTAAACATTGATTGTCCCCATGCTCAATGCCTCCAAAACCTAATGAACAGAGGAATCAGGGGACCCTGAATCAAACTCGTAACCAAAATCAGGTGCTTTTGTTTGGACCATAGGACCTCTAGAAATTTGAAGAGGTTGACAGAGGCCAAATAATTATCATTCTTAAGCCATATGTATTTACACTCTAGGGTTTAATGTTTTAAAATAAACATTTTGAAGTGTAATACTGATGTAGATTTTATCTTACCTTATTAGGTCAATCTCTGCACTTCCTTTCTATATTCTCAGTCTGGATTTCTAGGTTCATTAAGATATTCTTTGGGGACCTCCAGACTGACCCCAAATGTCTATACTTCATCTCCTCTCCTTGAATTTTCCTATCACTGGGCCCAACTTGGGTTTGAAATTTACAGAACACTGCCGACAATTCAAAAACTATCTTGAAACTGTCTTTAAAATCTTCTCAAAATAATTTTATTACTCCTTGCACAGGAGACTCTGAGACAGTGATTGGCATGCAGGATGATCAGCAGGCAATGTTCCTGGACTCAATACCTGTGGAAAGTCAGATGTGTAGTAGGGAACTTGGTCTCACCTAAGGAGAGATATGGCCTTTGTCCCAGCTACTAGAAGGTAACCTTTAAGCTCTTGAAATTTAGCAATAGGAGTGATTGGTTGTTCATGTTGGGACCCATGACCATACCTGACAGTTTGTGCTAATGAGATGACTCAAAGTGGGGATTGGCCGTGCCAAAAAATATCAACCATATAAATAAAGTGTTGGAGCCTTGGACAAAGTGATACCAGATCAACATTTGGGGAGAGAGGTTGGAAACTGAGTTCAATCAAATGGGTAATCATTTAATTAATCACACCTATGTAATGAAGCCTCAATAAAAACTATGGACACTGAAGCTCAGGTGAGCTACCTGCTGGGAAATACTCTGAGTGCTGTCTCATAGTGTGGACAGGAGGCAGTAATCGATCTAGACTCACAGGGAGAGGACCAGAAGATTGACATATGAGACCTTCCAGATCTTGCCCTATGTGTACTTCTTTTGGCTATTTCTAATATGTCGTCTTTGCTATAAGAAAACTGTGATCATAGTATAAACTGTCCCAAGTTCTGTGACTTGTTCTGATAAATTATTGAACCTGAAGGAGTTCCCTCAGTTTGAGTCATTTTTAAAACTTGTCGTATGTGAGAAAGTCCTTGAATTGGTGGCTAACTGGTCTTAAGTGAGTCTCACCTTGGGGACTTCTGAGATTGTGGCTGGTGTCTGAAGTAAGAGAGTCTTGAAGGCAGTATTCTCTCAGACTCTGTGGTTTGGCAAACTCTTTGTAGAAATGAAGAGCAGTGGAAAAAGTCAGGTCAAGTTGAAGCCCATTGAAGGCCTCCTAAATTCACCAGACAACTCTGGATCTAATGATCCTTTAGAGTTAGCTGGAATTGGAGACAAGGGACCAAATGTCATTGGATGTGGGCTTCCTCAAAAGGAGGCATGACCGTGGTTAGGTGGCTCTCTGCAGCTGAGGCAGATCTATGGGGGTCTGATGCTGAAGGCTAAGTGGTACACCCAACATCTGGAGCAACATGTCCCTCATTCCTAACAGGAGATCTTTTTGTTATGGTAAAATAACATAGCATAAAATTTATCACCTTAACCATTTTTAAATGTACAGTGCAGTTGTATTAAGTTCATTCTCAATGTTATGTAATCATTATCATCATTCATATCCAGAACTTTTTTTATCTTGTAATATGAAATTTATGTCCCCCTTAAACACCAACTCTCTATTTCCTCTATTCTCAGCTGTTAGCATCCACTATTCTACTTTACGTTTCTATGGATTTGACTACTTTAGGTGCCTCATATAAGTGGAAAAATACAGTATTTATTTTGTGTCAGTATTTACTTTTATGTCTGGCTGTTTAATTGACTGGGGAGATGTTGGAATGGAAAGAAGATTATCAGGAAAATTGGGAATCCTCATTGCTTGGGAGTCATATATCCCAGTTTTCCTAAGGAAGTTCCAGTTGACAACTGTTTCTACACTTTCAGTATTAATACAGCTCCATTTCAATTTCAAAACACCCTGGCTTAGACAGGGAATTCAATAGTCATCCTATTTGATCAAGAATCTGACCAACAGCAAAAATATGAATGTGTTGCTTCTTAAAGTGGGGTTTAGAGGCTCCTAGCCAATAGAAAAATGATGAGAAAAGCATTGAAAAAAAATAAATAAAAGAGAGAGAGAGCTATAATTATTTTACAATGATAGAAACAAGACTGCTTATAACCAAGAGTCCTGTGTAATGCATAAAGAGAGTGAGATCGTGTACTGATGTACTATACATAATCCTGGAGGGGCTATGACTAAAGTGCAGACTCCAAAACGATCTCCCAAAATAATCTTCCATTACAGCTATAGGAAGAGAAAAATCTGTGTAAACAGAAAGCAGAGAGCCATATAGGTACATATGCACAATGTAACTGCAGAGTCAGCAATTCCTTGTTACACATGTTTGATTTTGTTGCCTTTCCAGTTCTATGAACTAAAAAGGATAACAGAGGTATTGAGATTAGGCTATTTCTTTTGATAATCCTCCACAGTGCACTCTAGGTTCCTCCAGCTGTAGATGGAAGAACTCAGCATGGGGGAACCACAGTGTATGTCACCAAGGCCACTGCATCCTTCTTCAGGAATATGAGGCAGCTGAACTGAGGTCCACCCCAATGTCTGTTCCATAAAATAAGCAAACAACTGACAGGTGAGAACCACAGGTGGAAAAGGTTTAATATTTCTCACATGGTGATAGAATTCTCCAAATGGAGGAAGTGATTTTATAGTAAGAGATAAAGATCCCTGAGATTGGCACACCAGCAAAATGGCACCAACAAAATAGGATAACATGTTATTGGTGGAGGTATCATTACAGGCCAGCTTGTGGAGCTGTAGAGGTTTACAAAAGAAATGAGGGATTTCCACATCTGCACAGAAGGTAAGTTGTGACATCATCAAACAGGGCAGCTGGGAGTTCAAAAGCTGATGAAAAATGACAGCAGGACCTACAAGCCGCAGAGGCAGGGGTTCATGTTGACCAGATAGTGTAAGATTTGTCAATTGGCCACCAGCTAGTCATAGTTCATCAGGGTCAGAAGTATGCTGTCCAGACATGCAAAAGAGAAGAAAGGTAACCTGAGTTAGACAATCTGCATAGGTGATGGATTTGCTGTATATCTACAGATTCACCAACATATTGGAAACTATAGTTGTGCTGAAACTGATGTCAGTCAAGGACTATTTGAAAGGAAGAAGTACATAGGGGTGTGGAGGTGGCAGTCAGAAATCACATCGAGGATGAAGAGTAGGTTCTCGAGCAGTCACAAGGTACATAGATAGGAAGAGCCTAAACAGAAGAGACTGCAGTTCTAGACCATCTGAGAATTCCAGGAGGAAGAATTCTGAGTCACCAGTCAAATTGCATGGTTCCATGCGAATGGGACATATTTTGGAAAAAAAAAAAAAAAAGACAGTGTCGAGTAAATCATACAATTATAGATGCACCCAGCTCAGTGTCCATATTTGGACTTAAGCAATTAACAGGTGAAGTATTTACACTCGAGGACCATACACTCCCATTACCTTTGGCAACATTTCTCAGGTGGGAACTTTTCTTTGGATCTCTTTCATTCTTTATCTCTGGGCTATTAGCCTGTTTCTATAAACACCCAATTTAGAGACACTGGGCTGAAGACTATTAAAGAAAGATCATTCTGAGAAGGCAAATCCAGAGTAAAATATCAGCCTCCTACTTATGAAGGAATATATGGAATAAGAAATACTTTTCTCTCTTTAAGAAAAAGATATCATTGTAATTAAAAGACACTGGGGAGCTGTCAAGAGGTCTTTATCTTATCTAAATGCAGTATAAGAAATTCTCTTAATTTGCAATGTAGTCTAGAAGAGCTAAAACCACATTAACTGCATTCTAAATTAAAATAAAATATTCATAATCAGATAGCATTTTTGTATGGCAATTATTTTTAAGGGTTTCATTTTTATTTGCTTTTATAAAAGCCATCTTTTATGGAGATAAGTGCTCACTCAAATATGTGGGTCGTCTGGTCAAAATCCCTTCAAATATAACTCAAATATACAAATATTTGGCCTTGGTGGACTTCACATTTGGAAAAATATGTTCTTGTTAAATGCATGAAATCATACAGCATCACTGATCCTAAAGATGGTATTCATTTACAATGCATCAATGACTAAATAATCATTAACTTTCATGAGTACTCTGGACTTGTTTTTCCTTTTGAATGGTTATTTTCTATCAGTAATATACAATCTTAGAGAAATATCTGAGGTTGAACATGCTCTTTACTGTTTTTATTTGTAGTGGCTTGATAAAACTGTTTAAATATATCTCATATAATAAATATTTGTGAAGGGTTGATTTCTCATCAAACTTAACCCTCTGATGACCAGCAGAGAAATTCAGGTGCAAAGTCAGGTCACCAACCTTAAGCTGGCCTTCTTTATTCCAGCTAAGGATCTTTTCAAGTCAATTCTTCCTTGTACGTGGATTACATTTCTCCTAAACTCCGCTCCCTGAAGGCAACTCAGATCTTCATTTCTCCTGGCAGATCAAAACATGATGTAATTGGAGAAAAATAAAAGGCAAAAGAGCAAAGGCTAATATTACAAACATCCGGGTAGTTTGTTCATCTGTAAAATGAGTATATTATTGGAGCTGATATTATAGAGTTGCTGTAAATAAAATAAAATTTAATTATAAATATAAAAGACTTCAATAGTAATTATCAATGCAATTGATCATTAAATCATCTGCCCATCTTTTCAAATTTAATGATGGACTGGCCATAGACCAGAACCAATTAAATTAGAATCTCTCCACATAAGTCCTTTGGGCATACTAACTTATAGCCAGAGTAGAGAATTATTGCCAGGCAATTAATTAATGTTGTATTAGTTTTATCAATTATTATCAGTACCCACTGATAATTGTTGCCCACCACCTATATTAAAATATAAATTTTTCATAATCCCTGCTTTAGAACTCATATTTATTATTGATAAAACTTGAGGGTTTTTTGCTTTCCCTATGGTCCTATTTCCCTGCACTTTAATTGTAGAAAGGCAAATGCTGTCATGAATTTAGAGGATGCACTTTCCTTTCAATGTTTTTATAATATTAGTGTTGATGTAAATATTCACAATGCATTCTCTTGAAAATTTACCTCAATGCTCTCATGCTATACATATTGTTTTTTGAGTTCTCTTTTACTACAGCATTGTGGGTAAAGTCTCTTTGTGAAGTAAACACATCTATTCAACACTTTAAATGATGCATAATATTACCTGAGGGATAAACTTCATTTTAAATCTTTTTATGACATGACTAATAAATTTATTATGCCCCTCTTAATTTTGCACAAGTGAGAATTTCCTAGACATATAAACACAGAATTGTGTGAGTTATAAAAACTTGATACATGTGCAACTTTACTATTAATTACCTGCATGTGTTTTTCCAATAGAAAAGTCAGACAAAATCACCTACATGCTCTGATTACCAAGGATTAAATTAGAAAGATCCCTAAATCTGACTAGCAATAGACTTTTCATGATAGAGCCACATGAAAATTTCCATTTTGTATAAGGAATGATATTTCCATATCTCAGGCTGTGAAATTCATTACTATTCATAGAAAACCCTGTGATCCACAATAGTCATGCAGTAAAGGTCTCTGCAAACCACTTGGTCCATTCTGCCAATTCACAGTTGAACTGACCAAATCCCAAGGAAAGAAATTGGTGGTTCTACCTCCATTTGCTCATCTCAGACTAAAACAGGTTTGGAAAGAAATAATGATTGTGCCGTGGTGGAGGGGAAATAGCCCTGGGATGGGAATCAAGAGATGTCTGCTTGAATCCACAGCTCTCTCCCACTCAATGCAGAGAGTGTGCAAATCTTTCCACCTTTCTGTGCTGGTATCTCTTACATAGAAATAGGGAAAATGATACCCATCTCTGGGACACATGTGGCACCTAACAAAGATCTGTCCTTAATAAATTTTCAGTCATGGTTTTTAAATCACATTGGAATAGTGAGCTTGTTAATTAAATACAGTCTCAAAAAAGGTTTAATGACATTTTATTCAATTGTAGGGCAGAGAGGTAGAAGCCTATCATGTCCTGTTCTTTCATGGTAATTCATCCATAGAATGAGTGGAAATCCTAAAATGTGTCTCAGTCTAAATAGTAAGATTTACATCTTTTTCTCTTCCTTTTTTTTTCACTTTTTAAAAAATCTCCACATTTTTTCTATTTGAATTGAATTTATTTATTATTAAAAATTATTGGGGTGACATCGATGAACAAAATCAAATATGTTTCAAGTGTATCATTCAACAGAAAGTCATATATATATGTATATATATATTTATATTTATATATTGCATTGTGTTTTCACTACCCAAAGTTAGATGTCCAGTCATTGTCAAATGTTTGCACTCTTTTCTGCATATTTAAATGTTGTAGATTCTATTAAATGTGAAAATTATAGGTTTCTTATAAAATCTGTGACATGGATGCATATGAGTACTGTTCTATCTTCTGTCCAGTCCTATGACTCATTGCTGGAAGGAATGACAGTCCAGGAAGGAAAGCATTGTGTCAAAGCCATGTTGCTTGGGCTCTGCTTCTGAGATCCAAAGAAGAGTCTATTTAGCATTTAACAGAGATTGTTGTTGTTGTCTGTCAAGCAATGTATACGCTCTGGGGGATCTGAAATCAATTAGGCTCAGTTGTCTCCCTCCAGGCATTCAGAATCTACCTTTGTAAGGACAAAAATAATGGAAATGTTCCATATTTGTGCCTTCCCATCTGTATGTCTCTGTTTCTCTCCTGTTTGTCACGATGGTGAAAAAACAATGCTCCTGACTGTCCCTTCTCCATCCTCCATCTCCACAGTCCTCAGTGGGATGTTCTGTCTCTACTGGAGTTTGGCCAAGGGGTGAGAATCCACTACCCATATTCCCCTGGCAAGCGATGAAGATTCACGCTCCATCCCCAGGTCTGGCAGTGAGGCGAAGTTAGTCGTGGGCTTCCTGATGCAGTGATTTCTAGAGGAGAGGACTCAGATGTGAGGCCCACTGGATTAAAACAGAAGACCTGAGGGGCTGGAGAAACAATCCAATGATCTAGTTCTGCATGGCTTTAAGAGCTTAATGCACAGAGCTCACAATTAGCCTAATTGGTCAATGTTATCGCAAGCTCTGAGGACTTGCTGTTATTAATGGGACTTGAAAATGGAAAGGGAATGTACATTCAAGATTCTGGGCCCTTCCTCTTCTCAGGAGGATGCACGCCTATATACTTCATGTCCATGTCCAAGTTGCAGAAATTTTAGAAGCTCAGACAATATTTTTCAATAAAAAAAGCAGCATGTAACTTGTATGTCTGTAAATTCACTGAATTATTCTATGTAGGGATAATTGTGTTTTCTATATGAAGAATATGCTATAATTTCTATGTTCTTATTTAAGATTTTTGTGTTTTAGGAGAACTTTTCCTTATCTCCCTTTAGTCCTGTTTTGAGGTTTTCATTATATATGTTAGAAACATATGTTTTATGCTATTTTGAATGAAAGTCGAAGTTCTAATTTTTTTCTCTATATTGTTTTATATATGTTGTTATATCAGACAACCATCTATTTTGACATATCAAATTAACAATTTTACAGAATTCGACCAGGGGTTTCACAGATGTCTGCATTCTAAATGTAGGACTGTAATCATCTCATGTCTTGACTAGAAGAAAATCCAATTTCATGCTCACTCATGTGGCTTTGGCAGGATTCCGTTCCTCATGTGCAGCTGGCCATAGGCATCCCTCAGCTTCTTGCTACATTAGTTTCCCCACTGGGCAGCTGACAACATGACAGCTCTCTTCCAACAGAGAGAGCTGGTGAGAGAGTTGCAGAGGGCTAATATGTGAAAGCCTGAGTCTATTTACACATAAATGATGGAGTGACATCCCAGTATTTTTAAAACTTTTTTAATATCAAATTTATTGGGGTGACATTGAATAATAAAAACACATAGAATTCATGTGTACAATTCATTAATACGATGTATGTATATTGCGTTGTGAGTTCATCACCCGAAATTAAATTTTTTCTGTTACCATATATTTTACCCCCTTTACCGTTGTCGACTTCCTCCTCTCCCCTCTTCCCTCTGGTAACCACTAAACTGTTGTTTATGTCTATGATATTTTGTTTGTTTGTCTTGTTCATTTGTTGCTTTTACTCTTATATCCCACAATTAAGTAAAATCACATCGTTCTAAACATTTTATGACTTATTTCAGTTAACAGGATAATCTCAAGATCCCACGTGGTATACCAGTTAGGTCTACCTGGTTTTTTCCCAACATTTTTTTGTCATTTTATTCATTGCATATAAGTCACAAGGCCCAATCCACATGGAGATGGGTATGTACAAGGGCATGTAGACAGAAGGCAGGGGATATTGGAAGCATCTTGAAGTCTATTTTTATGTGCACTTTTGGCTTATATGGTGAAACAAAGTGTGATATATGGGAATCGTTGTTTCAACATCTGTGTCTAATATATACAGTCTTTGTGTGACAGGTTCATATATATGAGGAACTCAGAGACTGATTTCTCATTAACTGATATGAAAAAAATGCAAGTACTTACCCAATTAAATCAGATATGAGATAATTATGATGACTATGTTTATGTGCATAAGTGGCAGAGGAAATTTTTAGGGAACCCAAATGACCACATAGCAGGAGTATAGAGAAGAATTAGAGGAGGAGGTATGAGTATTGAGATGTTTTAGATGCTTGGGCAAGAGGAAAAACCTGATATTAAACAGAGCCAGATACTAGGTTCATTGCTAGTGAAGTTGGTAGTCGATTTAGCTTCGTGGTAAAAGGCAGAGTAGATTAAACCAGTTATTGGACAGCTTTTCAGAAATCCCAGACTGCTACCTCAGAAACTACATGTAGCATCTCTAAAGGAAAGATGGATATATACATAGGTACCTGGGCATGTAGAAGAAAGAAGGAGGCCAAAGACAGAAGAGAAAGAAGCATGGTTACAATGTAGAATCCTAATGGGGTGGTTACTAGTGAAAGGAAAGATTTCCCCTTTGCTGAAGACATGGTTAGAAGATAGGTTAAAAGAAGATAGGGTTAAATTTATTCATAATGACTTGGTTGACTTGAAGATCTACAGGGACAGTTAGAATCACACAGCCCCTGGAAATATCATACCACTACTTTAAACCTCAATTATATACCCTTGATCAAGACATACCACTACAATGCTCTTTTTATCTTGAGTTCACTTAGCATTCTTCCAAATTATTCCCCATATTATGATTTATCAGTCAGGGTTCAATCAAGAAGAGAAACCACACTAGTTATTTAATGAAGATAATTTCATATAGGTATAGTTATGATTTTTGAAAGATTAAAGGCATGAAAAGAAAAACTTGGTAACACAGTGTCATAACTGCAGGAAACAGTGAGGCACCATAGTCTAAGGAGTAAGGAACATGTGTGCCCTTTACTGGCCTACACTGAAAGAACCTAGAGAGAACCCAGATGGAAAAAGAGGAATAGTTTAAAGATTCCCAGCCCCCACAACAGCACCCCAACTTACAGTATAAATGGGTAAGTTTGGAGCAGAAAACAATAGCTTAATATCTAGCACAGAGGGACAGCTGTAGAGTATGGATGGAGAGGGTGTTGAAAAATAATATTACCAGGAATATGAGGGAAAAAATCCCTTTGGCTGTTACTAAGGCAACTCTTTTGTATCTTCTCCTTTATGAGCTCTGATCTTCAGGACCTAAAAATAAATAGTAAAGAACCCAAGACATACAAGTCATCTTTAAATAAATGTCTGACAAATTTCAATAGTCCTCATCTTGGCTGGATATTAGACCCACCTGGGGTGCTGTTAAAAGAATTCATGGTATTTTCAGTCTCCTGTCCTATTAAATTGTAATTTATGGTGATGGGACTCAGTCATGAAAATTTTTAAGCTCATCAGATGCTTCAGGTAGGAAGCGTAGATTGAGCACCAGTGACACACATTCTCTCACACAAGCTAAATTTGAACAAAGCCAAAGTTTTATGGAAAATAGGCATAGATGGTGAAAATGGTTGAGAATCATATATAGCTATGTATTCAAAAGAGAGTTGTAAATTTCTACAGGATGCCTGGGTCACAAGCGACAAATATATAATATTCCAGTTGTATTTAAACACAACTGTGCAGTGATTTTTGACATACATAAGATCACAGAAGAATAGTCCCTTAATCCCATCAAAGATGTGCCAAAATAAGCAACTTTCAGATATAATTGATCAAAGGAAATGAAAACCATGAGCTACAAAACTTGTGTGCCAAAGGAGGCACGTTTACCTATTCCAGATGTTTGGTTTTGCAGTAATTTCTAATCCATAGACCAAAAATTGGGGGGAGGAGGGAGTATTGAATCTATGCTGTTCTGTTGAGGAGCCTCTGCAAGGCTCTCTTGATGTCCCTGTTCCTCAGACTGTAGATGAAGGGGTTCAGCATGGGGGTGACCATTGTATACACCACTGAGGCCACTGCACCTTTCTTGGGAGAATGTGAAACGGTCGAACTAAGGTACACCCCAAGGCCTGTTCCATAAAATAAGCAGACAACTGACAGGTGAGAACCACAGGTGACGAAAGCTTTATACTTCCCACCTGATGATGGGACTCTCAGAATGGAGGAAACAATTTTATAATAAGAGAAAATGATCCCTGAGAGTGGAACTCCACCAACGATGACACCAATAACATAGATTAATAAGTTATTGGTGGAGGTATCATTACAGGCCAGCTTGAGGAGTTGAGGAGGGTCACAAAAGAAATGAGGAATCTCCACATTTGTGCAAAAGGAAAGTTGTGACATCAAAAAGCAGTGCAACTGAGAGTCCAAAAAGCTGATCAAAAAGGACACTAGAACCAGCAGGCTGCAGAGGCGGGGTTTCATGATGACCAGGTAGTGCAGAGGGTAACAAATAGCTACAAACCGGTCATAGGCCATCACAGTGAGGAGTGTACTGTCCAGACATCCGAAGAGATAAAAAAAAGACAATTGAATCATGCAGCCAGCATAGGAGATGACTCCACTGTGAGTTTGGATGTCCAAAATCATCTTGGGGATGGTGGTCGAAGTAAAACCAATATCAGCCATGGACAGGATGGAGAGGAAGAAGTACATGGGGGTGTGGAGGTGGGAGTCAGAGCTGACAGCCAGGATGATGAGCAGATTCCCCAGCATGGTGAGCAGGTACATGGACAGGAAGAGCCCAAAAATTAGAGGCTGCAGTTCTGGATCATCTGAGAGTCCCAGGAGAAGAAATTTCAGGACATCTGTTATGTTCTGTGGTTCCACAGAGCACAGACACCTTTTGGAAAATAAAGGAGGACTGGTATAAAGGAAACAAGTATACAAGTATCCATCAATGTGTCTATATTTTGGATTTAAGTAATTCATAAATAAAATATTCACAATCGAAGACCATACTTTTTCTGTAGTATTTCTCAGTTATTACAAACATTCTTCTGAGAACTCTTTTCACATTGGATTTGCATTAACCTGTTACTACGTGCATCTCTTTGGAAAAATTGAGCTGTAGAAATTAGAGGAAAAATGTTATTTATAGATTTAAAAATCCATAAACATAGTACCCTATCAGTCCCATCCTGTGTAGGAAAGCAATGAGAAATATCTTCCTCCCTTAAGAAAAAAAAATGTTCTTTATTAGTTTCTTTAATTAAAGGACACTAATAAACAATCAAATGTATTTTATTTTATCTAAATGCAGTACAATTAATTCTCTTGATTTGGACTATTTATAAACATACTATAAGAGCTATGTAATAAAGTGTCTGATTTCATGTGTGTGTGTGTGTGTGTGTGTGTGTATGTAATGCCACAGTTCTGGGTTACCTTACCAATTTAAACCACTCCTCTTCTTCTTCCCCTTCTGCCAACATCTGGACTACTTGTTAAGAAAACTTGATCTTCCAGTTATAAAATAAAAAAGTCATGGGTGTGTAATGTACAGCATGGTGACTATAATTAATAATTTATTTTGTATTTGAAAGCTCCTAAGAGAGTAGATCCTAAAAGTTCTCATTACAATAAAAAATTTGTAACTATGTTCAGTGACCAATCTTAACTAGACTTGTGTGGTAATTACATTGTAATATATACAAATATTGAATCATTATGTTGTATACCTGAAACTAATATGTTATGTGTCAATGATATCTCAATTTTTAGTAAGGCTGACTCTGTCCTCCTCTGGCGATAGTGAGAAAGCTCAAACCTCGCTTACGTAGAAACTCTCACTCTGAACTTGCACCATAACCACAATTAAAAAAAAAAACAGCCACTTTCCTTGACCTCTCATGTCATTGCAAAACAGCTTAGATAGGCTTCTAGGCTTCCTCCAGAAAGGGAGATATCCATATGAATAAAACTTTTTATACGCTCTTGAATGTGTAGCATTTTCAGCCTCAATATCCAAGCCAATCATGGGGTGAGAGCTCATCCTATTCCTGCAGAGCATTCACTGCACTTGTTGCGGTGAGTGGGGTAAGGAGACAAGGACCACCAGCATCAAAAGTGTCTTATTTTGCTCCGGCTCTGCTGCGTGATGGCAAGCTTGCACTTTGGACAGTGCTGCATTGTGCTGCATTTATTGAGTCTTTCCAATCCTTTCTTAGAGATCCTTCAGACCTCACTTAGATGTTTCTATATTACTTACCTAATAGAGACAAAACTATGGAGTTGGATCTTTCTTTAATGTGGCCCTGGGTCTTCTGTCATGTCCCAGACCTATCTGTGTCTTAGAATGAAGATATGAGTGACATTATGGTCAGGGGAAGGATTCTTACTCTGATTCAACCATGCACTGGCCCCTATGCTGCTCAGGGGAAAGAGTTTGCCCTGTGTGCAGTCTAGGTCCATTGGGGTGGTTCTCACAAGAGTAGTCATGAAAAAGATTTGGGGAGAGAGAGAGAGAGAGAGAGAGAGAGAGAGAGAGAGAGAGAGAGAGAGAGAGAGAGAGAGAGAGAGAAGAGGGACAAGAGAGGGAGAAAAGGAAAGGGAAGGAAGGATATTGGTGAAGGGAGGAGAGGAGAGGAGAGGAGAGAAAGAAATGTAGCTATTATGGGTCATGCTGAGATTTGCACTCCTCAGCACAGAGAGCTTCCAGAACCTTTAAATGTGTCTGCTGCTGCTATTACCCATGCCTTTGTCTTGACAAAGATCTGGATCCTCGGGGTTTTAGAATGGTACTCATGACACTTCTGTGGCACAGCAAAAGGCTTAATTCCAACCTGATTTAAGCACACGGTACATAAACCTTATGAAGGAACCATCATCACGGAGGAAGTCCCTCAACCTGAAGATACTGATTTGAGGATCTCTGGTGAAAGAAATGTTAAATATGACCAGAATAGAAAGAACTGCCCTTGAAATGTATCCCATGATAAAATAAGGGAAGAAAGAAAGAACAAGAAAGAAAGAAAGAAAGAGAGAGAGAGAGAGAGGAGGTGGGAGGGAGGAGGGAGGGAGGAGGGGAGGAGGAGGAAGGAAGGAAGGAAAGAAGGAAGGAAGGAAGGAAGGAAAAATAAAAATGAAACAGATGTATAAGTTAGACCCAGTTAGAACCCTAGAGCATACTAAATTTATAGAAGAAGAAAAACAAATGGGCACCAATTGGCTTTTGTATCTCTTCAACATAGGTTCTGAATCAACTTTAATATCATCTGATGCAGCAATTGGCAAAATCTCATGTCCTCTACCAATACCGTGTCTCAAATTACAATAATATATAAGGATCCCACTAAATTTTAACTAGGTACCCTCTATATCTTAGGGAGGATCTCAAATATAAAAATAAAGGACATCTATGTCTCACCCTTATCTTTGGGGACTATTGCTTTGTCTAAATTCTCTTTTGCAATTGTGCCCATTGCCCTCAAAAATCCATGAAAGGTCATGGACACTCTGACTAAATTATAATTAAATTAAATCTTTGGCCCTACAGCACAATTTACAATAGCCAAGATATGGAAGCGACCTAAATGCCCATTCACGAATGAATGGTTCATATGTACAATGAAATATCACTCAGCGATTAAAAAAAATGAAATCCCACCATTCTCAATGACATGGATGGACCTAGAGGTTATTATGCTGAGTGAAATGTCAGACAGAGCAAGATAAATACCATATGATTTCACTTATATGCAGAATCTAAGGAACAAAAAGAAGAAAGTAATCAAACCAGACTCACAAATATAGAGGATGATCTAGTGACAGACAGAAGGGAGGGGGGTGGTACAGCTGGGAGAATGGGGTGAATGGTTAAAGAAATACAAATAGTAGTTAATAGATGGTCACAGGGATGGGGAGCACAACATAGGGAATGCAGTCAGCATTAGTATTTTGGTTAGGTAGAGAGCCAGAGAAGAGAAGGAGTAATTAAGGGAATCATTTTATAAATTATATAAACGCCTAACCAATATATTGTATACTTGAAACTAATAAAATTAAGTTTAAAAAATAAAAAAATAGAAAACTAAGAGTCTTTGTCCCTGTATGGAAAAACCTACCCAGTTTTTTACCTCCCTCATATCTCATTTACTTTACATAGAATACTTCATTTCTGACACTTCCGGTCATCAAATGTGGGTGCTAGAATCCCCCATATGAAGCAGTTCTCCATGATACCAGTTGAGTGTCCTAATGATTTAAATCAATTCTGACACAATATATGTGGAGTGTCAGATTCCACAAGTAAATGGCTCAGTTCCACGAGAACACTTTCTACATCACTTCAGATACCAACTGTAAGGGCCCCAGGTTACCACCAACTTTGGTCCAGCTTGGCTACAAATCAGAGGTTCACACAACCCCTCGTGAAGTTCAAGTAGTCACTCTGGGAAAAGTGCTTAGAAAGAAATGACAAAATCTCATTTATGTTTTAGTCACACAGACATCTCTAGAAGGGATGAAAGCCCACAATCAAGAGACAGAACTGTTCCATCACTACGTGGAAATTCCTCATCTGCCCCTTTATTATTAGGGCCTCCCTCCCCTACACCTACCCCCTGGCAACTACTTATGTGTTCTTTATCTCTATAATTTTGTTATTTTGAGAATGTTATGTGAATGTAATCATAAAAAATATAACACTTGGTAATTGGCTTTTTTCACTCAGCATAATGTTCTTAAGATCCAGCCAAGTTATTGGGTGTATCAATGGTTTGTTCCTTCTTATTGCTGTTCCTCTCTTATTGCATGGTATGGATGTACTAAATTGTGTTTAACTCTTCACCTGCTGAAGGACATTTGGTTTATTTTCACTATTTACCTATACAAATAAAAGCTACTAAGGAAAATAAAAAGGAAGAAAGAAAGAAACGAGACTGAGTCACCTCCATGAAGGCATTCTACCTGCAGTGCCCTGGAAAAGGAAGATTGAGTAAGTTCATAGGTTTTTCAGTTCATTTCAATTTTAATCTTTTATTAACTCATATACCAAGAATATTATAATTTTACCTAAGTTGAGATATTTTTGCATTCTTTTCTTGTAGACCTTCAAAAATCTGGTATTTTATGCTGACAGCACATCTCAGTTTGGACTAGCTACATATCAAGGGCTCGATACCCACACGAACCTAAATTGTATGGGAAGACATTGTCCTGCACTTTGCATCCTGGGAATAGATCTCACTGCTCAGATGCACACCTGACTTCACTCTTTTTACTCAAGGTCCTGGTAAAAATTAATTAAAATTCTGTACTCCTTTTCTCAATTGTAAAATAACAATAATGTGTACACCTCAACTTGGGGTTATCGTGCAGATTTAAAATTAAAGCTACATAGCACATAGCTCTGAGCCTGAGAGAAGGAAAATGTCAATAAAGTTTTGTGATATTATGGTTACTCTCCTTATCCCTATCATGACCACACTCATAGCATTTTGATCATTTGGGGATCCATTTCTTGCTCAGGTGTGGTCAATAGCTTTGGAAGCTAAGAAAAGAAGTGGCAAAGAGCAAAATTCTAAACAAGAATTCCGAAATCTCCAACAGATAAAAAGATAACATAAACTTTATAGGCCTCTGAGCTGAAACTTTGCATACTAATGTTCTAGCTGGCCATCTCATTTGTCCTGCTATCTTGATAGTAAGGTAACAAGTTTCTCCATAACACCTTCAACGACCAACTCCCTTGGCACTTACTGATCTGTGTTGTGTCTCTGCTGGGCCATGACTTAGGAGTTTAGGTCCATTGCCTTCTCCTGCTTGGTGAATGATGAGGGCTGAGGCCCTGTCTTCAGGACTGGGAGCGAGATACTCAGGCATGGATCCACTGATGCAGGTGACAGGTATGGGAGGAAAAGACAGGTATGAAGCTTAACTGGAACTGGCAGCATGAAGGGCTGGTGGAACTGGCTAATTATTTACTCCCATGTGGCCTTGAGAGATCAACGCACAGAGCTCATAATTAGCAAAATTGGTCCATGTTCTCCCAATCTCTCAGGACCTCATTAACAGAAGAGGAACAGGAGAAAAATGAATGTGCTTAGAAGGGTCTGAGCTTTTTTCTCAGGAGAATGCTCAGCTATACACTTCACTTCTGACGTCTAGTTTCAAGGATCTTAACATAAAATGCAGATCCCTTTTCTCTTCAATTTATGACTTTTCGACTTTGACATCTGCAAATCTATTATCATGAAAATTAGGGAGAATTAGGTCTTCTTTAACAAGAATCTGAAAGTCCATTTTCTCAGTTAAGATTTCTGTCTCTAAAAGGAACTTTGTGTTTCCCTTTTTTAAAGCTATTCTGTAGTTTGTTTGTTTGCTTATTTAAATGGCAGCCTAAGTTCTTATTTTTTTTCATTGATATATGTTGGGTATACTAGAAAACTATGGACTTGTATACACTTATTTATAACTTCCTACTTCTCTTAAATAAACCAGAGTAATAACAAGTACACTTAAGTTGTCAGCTACGGCTGCAGTCCTCTCAAATTTGGACTGGAAGAGACTTGTTTCCAAGTCCACTCATTTTTGAAAGATGGAGTTAACTGTGGGGTCTTGACCAGAGGCCTCCCTCAGTTCTCTGTCATTGGGATGCTGAACATGGCTTTGACTCCCCTTAGGACAAACAGATAAGTGACAGAGAAACAAAAGCCAAGAATATGAAAGCCAGAGACTTTTTGCACTCTAATCTCAGAAGTGACATCTCATTAGTTTAGCCATGTGTTGCTTGGAAGCAATTCAGTAGGCCCAGGACACACTCAAGAGGGTGGGTCCAGATACAGGAGGCCGAGGTGACTGAGTGCATATTGGAACTTGCTCACCACACAGGCCTCCCTCACTATCAGCACATTGGTCTCTAAACACCATAGGACTGGAAAGATGCCTCTCTGCTGCCCAGGATAGTCTATAACCCACCATACCACGATGCTCACAGCAAAACTTCCCTGCAGATAAACCAGCATATGAGTAGAAATTGCCTCTTATTTGGTGTTTCTGCAGACCCCAGCAAGCTCCTTCAGGCTATGCAGTCAGAAAAAGCAAGCATGGTTTCTCTTCCATCATCAGAGTCCCTCCATTGATATCACACCCATCTGCAACCATTCTGTGCCCAAATTCAAAAAATGTGCCCAGTGGCTTCTGATTTCTGCTCATTAAGAAGAGCTAATCCTATTCTAGGATGTATTTTCTTTAGCTTACTTTGTGTTCACCAATCTCAAAGTTTAAATATTGTGCTTCAGGCCTTTTTCTGTCTTTCAGTTGATAAAGTGAGTTTGTATGGGAATGACAGTACTTTGCAACCTGCTACATCCTAGCCATGCAGTCGTCCTGGCTCAGAGGACTCTGGATGAGCAATTTAGCAACTGGTTTGTCATTAACTGATATGAAGGAAGTGTGACAAAACCAAGATGGTAAAGTAGCAGATGCCAGCATTCGTTTCCCCTCAAAGATTGATGAGTTGATGGCCACTCGTGAACAATAACAGCCCTGGGAGAGCTCATCAGTCCACTTAGGAAGCTTCAGCAATGCAGTGGTAAAAAAAAACCTGAGCGTCGCCCCAAAAAGGAAAGGAAGAACAGCTTCGCACATTGTCCCACCACCCAGAACAGCACTACGTAGAACCAGGAGGTAACTCCCCAGCTAGAGAAAGTTGTTACTTCGTGGTAAAAGAGAGAATAGAGTTTGCAAGCAGCTTCCCCAGCCTTTTAGTAGGGCACAGGAAAGACCTGTTTCTGCTTCACCCAACCCAGAGGACGGCAAAGCTTAGACATAAACACACAGCTAAACACAAGGAAGAGGAGCAGGGACCACGAGTGTCAGCTACAATAGGACATAGGACTGGATTCAATATAGACACATAGACTAATGGTACAGAGTCAAAAGCCTGGAAATAAACCCCTGCATATAGGGTCAATATTTAACAAGGAAGACCATGTTGGTTTGAAATCTCTGGAGCTTCCAGGGTGAAATTTGAAACTAGTCCCCATGCACAGAGGGCCAAAGAGAGAAACAGATCATTCCAGATTGGTAGGTGGCAGTTTTCATAAGATAAAGAATTTACATACAAAGCTTGTCTTGGGTGACCGCAGCACAAGACGATCTACACACCTGTCCGGCAAATTAAAAGTTAATGTATAAATAGACCTTATCTGGGTTCAGTCATGTATGACATCCAGAGAGTCTCAACACATTACAAGTTCAAGACTATATCTTTGAGCCAGTTTCTAGCTCAGGGTAGGCAAGTAGAATGACATTCCAAGGAGAGGAATGGGGCAAACAGACTCTGATTCTCCAGGTCCAGCTCTTGGGTTAACTGGAAGTCACACCTTCTTGATAACCTCCTCCAATAGACCCAGCCATCAATATTTATAAAACTGCCTAAGAGATTTTAATAAAATCCACAGACATTACCTGCATCCTCAAAAATTACCTGAATAAATAGATTTGACGGATGCAAAATTTATATGGGACGTATTCAGAAACTGTGGAAAAGGATGGAGAGTTTCAGTAAATAACAAGAGAGTTGTGCATTTCACCTGCATACCAGAGTGGTTGAGGAGAACCTCTCATGCATTCATTATGATGTACAAAGGATCCCAGGATGCTCTCCCAGTTCAGTGAAAGGTAAATCAAAAGAAGTGACATTCCTATGTGAAGCATGGAGAGAAATGAAAACCATGAGACTAAAAAAGAGTGTGACCAAAGATACAGAATTCAGTTTATATGTTTGGATTTGCTGGGTCTTTCAACTACACTCCAAAAAGAGTTACACGGATATTAAGACCAGACTGTTTTGCTGTGGAACCTCACTAGGGCACTCTTAATGTCCCTGTTCCTCAGACTATAAATGAAGGGGTTCAGCATGGGGGTGACTACAGTGTATATGACTGAGGCCATCACATCATTCCTGGGGGAAGGCAACAATGCTGATCCAAGGTAAACTCTGATGTCTCTTACATAGAATAAGCAAACAACCGACAAATGAGAGCCACAAGTGGAGAAGGCTCAGTATTTCCCACCTATTGACGGAAATTTCAGAATGGGGGAAGCAATTTTATAGTAAGAAAAAAAGATTCCTGAGATAGGGAGAAAACAAAAATACATGACTATGTTATTGGTGAAGGTTTCAAAGCAAGCAAGACGAAAGAGTTAAGAACGGTCACAGAAGAAACTAGAAATTATTACATCCTTGTAGCAGGTAAGTTTTAACACTATCGAATTGTACAGCTGGGAGTCCAAAAGTTTGATGAAAAATGACATCAAACTAAGAAGCAGCAGAGGCATCAGTTCTGGTGCGGTGACTGATCTGAACTAGACTTGTTGCGATGTATATTTTGCAATATATACAAATGTTAAATCATTATGTTGTACACCTGAAACTAATATAACGTTATGTGCCAATTATATCTCGATTTTGAAAAAAGGCTTCCTCTTTTCAGCAAGAGGTTCAAACTTATGTAGGAACTCTCACTCTGAATGCACACCCTAACCACAATTAAAAAGAAAAATACAGTCACTTTTTTTGACCTCTCATGTCATTGCAGACAAGCTTCCATGGGCTTTGCTAGGCTTCCTCCAGACAGGGAGATATCCATATGAGGAATAAAACTTTTTACAATCTCTTGAATGTGTAGAATTTTCAGCCTCAATATCCAAGCCAAATTTGGGGTGACAGCTCATCCTACTCCTGCAGAGCATTCACTCCACCTGTTGTGGTGAGTGGGGTAAGGAGACAAGGACCACTAGCATCAAAAGTGTCTTTTCTTGCTCTGGCTCTGCTGCATGATGGCAAGCTTGCGCTTTGGACAGTGCTGCATTGTGCTGCATTTATTGAGTCTTTCCAATCCTTTCTTAGAGATCTTACTGACCTCGCTTAGAAATTTCTATATTACTTAATAGAGACAAAACTATGGAGTTGAATCTTTCCTTAATGTGGCCCTGGGTCTTGTGTTTTGCCCAGACCTCTCTGTGTCTTAGAAGGAAGAGGAGCACACAAAAGATTTTTACCCTGATTGGTGTGTGTTTCAAACATACATTGGTACTCAGGAAAGACTTTACCCTATGTGCAGTACCGATCCATTAGGGTGGTTCTCACAAAAGAGTAGTCATTAAAGGGAATAGGAGAGAAAGGGGAGAGAGAGAGAGAGAGAGAGAGAGAGAGAGAGAGAGAGAGAGAGAGAGAGAGAGCGATCTGTTGTGAAAGGAAGCAAAAAACTGAAACACAGGTGTATAATTTGACTCAATTAGAACTCAAGAATGTACTGAAAGAATTTATAGAAAAAAAAATAGCCACCAATTGGCTTTTGCAACTCTTCAACATAGGTTCTGACTTAACTTTAACATCAGCTGAAATGCACCAATTGGCAAAATTTCATGTCCTCAACCAATATCATGACTCAAATTACAGTAATAACTGGGGATCCCACTAAATTTTAACAAGGTACCCTTTATAATCTTAGTGAGGATCTCAAACATAAAAATAAATAACATATATGCCTCACCTTTATTATTGGAGACTATTTCTTTGTCCAAATTCTCTTTTGCAATAGCACCAATTGCCCTCAAAAATCCATGAATGGCCACGGACACTTTGATTAAATTATAATTAAATTGTCTTTAGCCCTACAGCACAATTTACGATAGCCAACATATGGAAGCAACCTAAATGCCCATCCACAGATGATCGGATAAAGAAGTTATGGTTAATAAGTACAATGAAATATAACTCAGCAATTAAACAAATGAAATCTTACCATTTGCAATGACATGGTTGGACCTAGAGGTTATTATGCTGAGTGAAATAAGTCAGACAGAGCAAGATAAATACCATATGATTTCACTTATATGCAGAATCTAAGGAACAAAAAGAAAAAACTAATCAAAAATAGATTCACAAATATAGAGGACAATCTGGTGATGGCCAAAAGGTTGCAGATTAAAGGACTGGCAAAATGGGGTGAAGGGTTAAAGAAATGCAAATTAGTAGTTAATAGATGGTCATGGGGATGGGGAGCACAGCATAGGGAATGCAGTTAGCATTAATATTTTGACTAGGTGGAAAACCAGAGGAGAGAAGGAGCAATAAGGGAGGTTATTTTATAAACTATATACATGTCTAACCAATATACTATATACTTGAATCTAAGTTAAATAAATAATTTTTTTAATTGAAAAATAAATAGAGTAAAAAAATAAATAGTCTTTGGCACTGTATGGAAAAACCTGCCCAGTTTTTTACCTCCTTTGTGTCTCTTTTACTTTATATAGAACACTTCACTTCTGACATTTCCAGTCACCAAATGTGGGTGTTAGGATTCCCCACATCAAGCAATTCTCCATGATTCCAGCTGAGTGTCCAACGATTTAATTCAATTCTGACACTACGTGCCTGGAATGTCAAATTCCACAGGATGAGAGTTCAGTCCCTTGAATCCACTTTCTTCCTGACTTCAGATACCAACTATAAGGGCCCCAGCTTACCTACAAATTTGGTCCAGCTTGGCTACAAATCAGAGCTTTCCATAACCCCCTCATCAGGTTCAAGTAGTCACTCTGAGAAGAGCACTTGGAGGGAAATGACAGAATCTCCTTTATTTCTTTAGTCACACGAACATTCCTAGAAAAGATGAAAGCTCAGGCATGAAAGCCCCCAGTGTATGGCAGCCACATATGGACAATGCTGTGTCCCTGTAAACTAATGAACAGTAATCAATCTTTAACAGAGTCTATGTGTGCATTTCTGTTTGTTCTGCTTTGTTTTGAGTGCCTGCTCTGCACCAGGCATAGTGTAGGTTCTGGGGCTTCAATCAGACTCAGCATTGTCAAAACCAGAAAACTGACTGGCATGATACAGCTAACTAGCTACAGATCTTGCACCAGTTTACATGCACTTGTTTTTTCAGTTGTTTGTTCATTTGTTTGAGGTAGGTCTTTGAGATTATATTGCATTTAATTACTTGAATAGATTTGTGTAATCACTATCACCACAGTCAAGAGACAGAACTGTGCCATCACTACATGGAAGTTCCTCATGCTGCCCCCTTATTGTTACTGTTTCCCTTCCCACATCTACCCGCTGGCAACTACTTATGTGTTCTTTATCTCTTTAATTTTGTCATTTTGAGACTGTTCTCTAAATGCAACCATACAGTAAGTAATATGTAGAAACTGGCTTTTTTCACTCAGCATAATGTTCTTAAGATCCAGCCAAGTTATTGGGTGTATCAATGGTTTGTTCCTTATTGCTGAGTAGTATTCCATGGCATGGATGTACCAAATTGTGTTTAACTTTTCACCTGTTGAAGGACATTTGGTTTCTTTTCCATTTTTGGCTATACACATAAAAGCTGCTATGGAAAATAAAGGAAGAAAGAAAGAAACGAGACTGCGTCACTTTCCTGCAGGCATTCTGCCTGCGGTGACCTAGAAAGGGAAGGTTGAGTAGGTTTGTGGTTTATTGATTCCTTTCAATTTTAACATTTTACTTAACTCATTATACCAAGAATGTTATAATTTCACACAAACTTGAGATTTTTTGGCATTTCTTTCTTGCACATCTTCAAAAATCTAATATTTATGCTGACAGCACATCTCAATTTGAAGTAACCACATATCAAGGACTCGATAGCCACACGAACCTAAATTGTATGGAAAGACATTGTCCTGCACACTGCACCCTGGGAATAGATCTCATTGCTCAGATGCACACCTGACTTCACTCTTTTTTCCCCAAGGACTTGGTTTAAATTAAATAAGAATACTGTGCCTCTTTTCTCAATTGTAAAATAACAATAATATGTGCACCCCAACTTGGGGGTATCATGCAAATTTAAAATTAAGGCTACATACCACATACCTCTGAGCCTGAGACAAGTAAAATCTCAATAAAGTTTTCTGATAATGTGGTTACTCTCCTTATCCCCATCATGATCACAATCATAGCGTTTGTGATCATTTTGGGATCCATCTCCTGCTCAGGTATGGTCGATGACTTCGGAAACTAGGAATGGAAGTGGCGAAGAGCAGAAATCTAAACGAGAATTCTGAAATCCCCAATAGAAAAAAAGGGAACATAAACTTTATAGGTCTCTGAGCTGAAAATTTGCATACTGATGCTCCCCTGTCTGACCATCTCATTTTTCCTGCTGTCTTGATAGTAAGAAAACAAGTTTCTCCATAATACCTCCTCCACGCACCATTCCCCTTGGCACTTACTGGTCTGTGTTGTGTCTCTGCAGGGCCATGACCTAAGAGTTTATGTCCACTGCCTTCTTCTGCCTGGTGAATGATGAGGGCTGTGGGGGCCCTCTCCTCAGGACTGGAGGGATACACTCAGGCATGAATTTCCTGATGCAGGCAACACCTCCAGGAGGAAAAGACATGTATGAAGCTTAACTGGGACTGGTAGCATGAAGGGCTGGAGGCACTGGATAATTATTTACTCCTGAGTGGCCTTCAGAGATCAATGCACAGAGCTCATAATTACCCAAATTGGCTCATGTTCTCTCAATCTCAGAGGACTTCCTAACATTAACAGAAGAGGCAAAGGAGAAAAGTGAATGTGCTTAGAAGGGTCTGGGTCTTTCTCTCAGGGGAAAGCTCAGCTGTACACTTCACTTCTGATGTCCAGTTTCAAGGATCTTAACATAAAATGCAGATCTGTTTTCTCTTCAATTTATGACTTTTTGAGTTTGACATCTGCAAATCCATTTATTATCATATAAATTAGGGATAATTTGGTCTTCTCAAACTAGAATCTGAAACTCCATATTCTCAGTTAATAAAATATTTCTGTCTTTAATGGACCTTTCTGTTTCTCTTTTTTAAAGGATATTTTATAGTTTATGTGTTCGTTTTACTTATTTAAATGACAGACCAAGTTCTGAAATTTCCCTCTCATTGACATATGCTGGATATACTAGAAAACTATGAACTTTTGTGCACTTATGTATATCTTCCTACTTCTCTTAAATAAACTAGAACATGTAGCAAGTATACTCAAGGTGTCAGCTAGGGCTGCAGTCCTCTCAAAATTGGACTGGGTAGAGACCTGTTTCCAAGTCTACTCATTTTGGAAAGATGGAGTTCCTGTGGGCTGTTGATCAGAGGCCTTCCTCAGTTCTTTGTCACAGGGAAGCTCACACATGGCTGTTGGCTCCCATTAGGACAAACAGATAAGTGACAGAGAAACAAAAACCAAGAATATGAAAGCCAGAGGCTTTTCGTACTCTAATTTCAGAAGTGACATCTCATTAGTTTTGCCATGTGTTAGTTGGAAGCAAGTCAGTAGGCCCAGGGCACACTCAGTAGGATGGGTCCAGATACAGGAGGTGGAGGTGACTGGGTGCATATTGAAATTTGCCCACGACACAGCCCTTCCCCTCTCTCAGGACATTGCCTCTAAGCACCACGGGACTGGAAAGATGTCTCTCTGCTGCCCAACATAGTCCACAACCCATCACACCACGATGCTCTCAACAAAACTTCTCTGCAGATAAACAAACATATGAGTAGAAATTGCCTCTGATTTGGTGTTTCTGCAGAGGCCAGCATGTTCCTTCAGGACACGCAGTCAGAAAAAGCCAGCATGGTTTCTCTTCCATCACCAGAGGCCCTACTTTGATATCACACCCATCTGCAACCATTCTGTGCCCAAATTCAACAAATGTCCCCAGTGGCTTCTGATTTCTGGTCTTTAAGAAGACCTCATCCTATTCCAGGATGTTTTATTTTTACTTACTTCGTGTTCACCAATCCTAAAATTTTAATAATTGTGCTTGAGGCTCTTTTCAGTCTTCCAGTTTTTTCATTTGATAAACTGAGTTCATGTGGGAATGACAATAGTTTGCAAACTGCTACATTCTAGCCACACAGTCCTCCTGGCTCAGAGGACTCTGAATGAGGAATTTAGTAACTGGATTGTCATTAACTGATATGAAGGAACTGTGACAAGATGGTGCAGTAGTAGATCCCAGTTCTGTTTCCCCTCAAAGATCAACAACTAGTTGGCTACTCGTGATCAAAAACAACCTTGGGAGAGCTCAGCAGCCCACTTATTAAGCTTCAGCAATTCCATGGAACAAAACACCTGAGAATCACCACACAATGGAAAAGAAAAACAGCTTCACACATCATCCCACCACCCAAGCCGGCACTATGTAGCACCAGGAGGAAATTCCACAGCTACAGAAAGGTGTTACCCTCATGGGAAAGGGAAAGTAGTTTGCGAGCAGCTTCCCCAGCTTTTTAGTGGGGCACAGGAAAGACCTATTTCTGCTTCACTCAACCCAGAGGACGGCAAAGCTTAAACATAAACACACAGCTAAACACAAGGAAGAGGAGCAGGGACTACCAGTATCAGCCACAATAGGACATAGGACTGGATTCAATAAAGACGCAGAGACCATGACACAGAATCAAAGTCTAGAAATAAACCCTTGCAAATATGGTCAACATTTAACAATTATTTAACAAGGGAGACGATGTTGGTTTGCAATCTCTCAAGCTTCCAGGGTGAAATTTAAAACTAGTCCCCATGCACGGAGGCCCAAAGAGAGACCAAAAAGAGAAGCAGATCACTCCAGATTGCTAGGTGGCAGTTTTCATAAGCTAAAAATTTTACATACAAGGCTTGTCTTTGGTGGCCACAACACAAGAAGATCTACACATCTGCCCACCAAATCTTAAAAATTTATATATAATACATGTCTTAACTGAATTCAATCATGTGTAACACCAGATGGTCTAAACAATGCATTACAAGTTCAAGGCTCTACATTTGGTCCAGGTTCTACCTGAGGGTAGGCAAGTGAAATGAATATTCCAAGGACAGGGGAGTGGCAAGCAGACTCTGATTCCCCAGGTCCAGCTCTTGGGTTAACTGGAAGTCACACCTTCATCATCATCTCTTCCAATAGACCCAGTCATCAGTATTTATAAAACTCCCCAAGGGATTCCCATAAAATCCACAGAAATTACCTGCATCCTCAAAAATTACCTGAATAAATAGATTTGACGGAAGCAAAATTTACATGGAACATATGCAGAAACTGTGGGAAAAAATGTAGAGTTTTAGTAAATAACAAGAGAGCCATGCATTTCACCTGCTTACCAGAGTGTTTGAGGAGAACCACTCATGCATTCATTATAATGTACAAGGATCCCAGGATGCTATCCCAATTCAGTGAAAGGTAAATAAAAAGAAGTTACATTCATATGAGAAGCATGAGGAGGAATGAAAACCATGAGCCTAAAACAGAATGTGACCAAGGATACAGTATTCAGTTTACATGTTTGGTTTTGCTGGGTTTTCCAACCACACTCCAAAAGATTTACACGGATATGAAAAACACACTGTTTTGCTGTGGAGACTCCATAGGGCACTCTTAATGTCCCTGTCCCTCAGACTATAAATGAAGGAGTTCAGCAAGGGGGTGACTACAGTGTACATGACTGAGACCACCACATCTTTCTACCACATCCTGGGGGAAAGCAACATTGCCGATCCAAGGTAAACTCCAATGCCTGTTCCATAGAATAAGCAAACAACAGACAGGTGAGAGCCACAGGTGGCGAAGGCTCTCTGTACTTCCCACCTGTTGACGGATCTCTCAGAAACAATTTTATAGTAAGAGACAAAGATTCCTGAGATAGGGAGAAAACCAGAGATAAAGCCAACAAAATACATGACTATGTTATTGGTGCAGGTGTCAAAGCAGACAAGACAAAGGAATTGAGAAGGGTCACAGAAGAAATTAGAAATTTTTCATCTTTGAAGTAGGTAAATTGTAACATTATCAAATTGTGCAGCTGGGAGTCCAAAAGACTGACTAAAACGAAGAAGCAGCAGAGGCATGGGTTCATGATGACTGATTAGTGCAGAGGGTTGCAGATGGCCACAAAGCGGTCATAGTCCTTTGCAGTCCGAAGCATACTATCCATACATCCAAAAAGGATCAAAAAAGACATCTGAGTCAGGCAGCCTCCATAGGAGATGACTCTGTTGTGACTTTGGATGTCCACGATCACCTTTGGGACAGTGGTAGAGATAAAACAGATGTCAGCCATGGAAAGGTTGGAGAGAAGGAAGGACATGGGATTGCAATTCTCTTACTTCACCTACTGAAGGTAATTCAGATTCATTATTTTGGCAGTTCACACTATGATTTGAGGAAAAATGCAAATAGAACAATGTAAATACACCTGGGCAATTTTCTCACCTTCAAAATCAAGATAATAATTTAAACTACCATATACTATTATTGTAAAAAAACTTTTTTGATACTTTATTTTATTTTATTTTAATTAAGTTTATTGGGGTAACTTTAGATAATACAATTATATAATTTTCAGGTGTACATTATAATTTGACATCTGTATATTCTGCTGTCTACTACCCAAAGTCAAGTTTCCTTCAGCTACCATATTTGATTCCCTTTACCCGCTTCACTCTCCCCCTACACCCCATATTGACCCCCTTACCCCATCTACCTCCTCCCTCCTCTCCCATTCCCTAAGGTCTAGTAACTACTAGACTATATTTCATGTCCATGAGTCTATCTTTGTTTGTCCTGTTCACTTGTTGCTTTTAGGTTTATATCCCACATATAAGTGATATCACGTGATTTTCAACTTTTTCTTCTGGCTTATTTCACTTAGCATGATTATCTCGAGGTCCATTCATGTTGTCGCAAATGGTAGTATTTCATCTCTTCTTATGGCTGAGCAATATTACATTGAATATATGTACCACAGCTTCTTTAGCCAGTCGTCTATCGTAGGACACTTCAGTTGCTTCCATGTCCAGGTCACTGTAAATAATGCTGCTATAAACATCAGTGTGCAAATATCTTTCCAGATATGGGTTTTCAAGTCTTTCGGGTAAATACCTAGTAGAAGGATTGCTGGATGATATGGTAGATCAATTCTTAGTTTTTTGAACAATCTCCATACTGTTTTCCATAGTGGCTGTACAAATTTGCAGTCCCACCAGCAGTGTAAGACAGTTCCTTTTTCTCTGCATCATCTCAGCATTTATAATTACTTGTCCTGTTGATGATAGCTATCTGACAGGTGTGAGATGTCATCTCAGTGTGGTTTTGATTTGCATTTCCCTAATAGCTAGCAATGCTGAGCATCTTTTCAAATCTTTGGTGGCCATTTGTATGTCCTCTAGGGAGAAGTGTCTGTTCAAGTCCTCAGCCAATTTTTTGATTAGATCATTTGTTTTTTGTTGTTATTGAGTTGTATGAGTTCTTTGTATATTTTTGATATTAGGCTCTCATCAGAAATGTTGCTTCCAAAAATATTTTCCCTTTCGGATGGTTTTTCATTTACCTTATTGATCATTTCTTTTTCTGAGCAGAAACTTTGTAGTTTGATGTAGGCCCATTGATTAATTTTAGTTTCTACTTCCCTTGCCTTTGAGGTCAAATTCATAAAATCCTCTTTAAGTTCCAGGTCCTTAAGTTTTGTTCCTATGTTTTCTTGAATGCATTTTATAGTTTCAAGTCTTATATTCAGGTTCTTAATCCATTTTCAGTTAATTTTGGTGTTTGGTCAAGGACCCTGGATGTCTTTTAAACTAAAGCTACATAAGTTCCAGATGCAGAGGTGCCTATTAATCAGATCTGGAGTAGGAGCTGAACATTTGCATATAAGCTCCCAGATGATGCAGACATACTGGTCCAGGGCCCAGTGAGGGAGTTGGAAAAAAAAGAGACTAAATGATGAAAAGTTTTATAGACCTTGGCAAAGAGTTCAGATTTTAGTTTAGAAGTAACACGAAATTACTGGAAGTTTTTAGGTACAGAAGACACAAGTTCTGATGACACCTAAAAAATCGATCTGGCTTCTGTGAAAAGGGAGACACAGGGAATATTTGGAAGCCATTTATAACACTCTTGCAAGAGCGAAATGTTTATATGAGCTCTTTTTGAAGAATGGTGAAAGCAAATCATATAACTAAGACAGTGTTGTTCAGATAATTTAATTGCTTGGATATGGGGTAAAGGAGAAAAGAAACTACAATGACAAGATTCTATGGAGGTTGGGGAAGCTAGTGACCTAGAAAAGATTAAATTTCAATTTCTGAGAATCTGAGCAGCTGCATGCTAGTGGATTTTGACAGTGGAAACAAGAAGAAAGTTAATAGTGTGTCTGCCAGCCTGCAGTGAAAGCTCTTTCTACTATTTGGTGTCTCCCATCTGTGTATCTCTTTATTGTAATGGACAAGCCTTGGAATATTCCCTCAGTTCATCAGGAACCTGCTCTTTCCAGAAGACCAGGAGCTCCTTACTGTTAAACACTGATTGTCCCTGAGCTCAATGCCTCCAAAACCTAATGAACAGAGAAATCAGAGGACCCGGATCAAACTTGTACCCAAAATCAGGGGCAGGCACGTGCTTATGATTGGACCATAGGACCTCTAGAAATTTGAAGATGTTGGCAGAGTCCAAATAAATTATCATTCTTAAGACTTATTTATTTATATCCCCTGAGTTTAATATGTTAAACATTTTTAAGTATAATTCTCAAGTAGATTTGATATTAATATTTCAAACTCTGCACTTCCTATCAAACATCTCTCAGTCTGGATTTCTAAGTTCATCAACATTTTCTTTGAGGACCTTCAGACAGTCTCTAAATTTCTATACTTCATCTCCTCTCGAATTTTCCTATCACTGAGCCCAGCATTGGCTTTGTAATTTATGAAACATTGTTGACAGTTCAAAGAACTACCTTGGAACTGTCTTTAAAATCTTCTCAAAATAATTTTATTACTCCTTGCAAAGCAGACTCAAACAGTGATTGGCATGCATGATGTTTACCAGGCAATGATCTGGAATCTATACCTGTGGAAGGGCAGATGTGTAGTAAGAAATTTGGCCTCACCTAAAGAGAGATATGGGCTTTGTCCCAGGTCCTGGAAGGTAACTTTAGTCCTTGCAATTTAGCGATATGAGTGACTGGTTATTCATGATGTGCCCCATGAACAATACCTGATATTTGGTGCTAATGAGCTGATTCAAACTGGGAACTGGCCATGCCAAAAAGTCCAAACACATAAAAAGTTGTTGAATTCTTGGACAAATTGATACCAGCCCAAACTTTTGTGAGAGAGGCTGCAAACTGTGTTCAATCAAATGGGCGATCATTTAATTAATCACGCCTATTCACATAGCCTCAAAATCTCTGGACACTGAAGCTTAGGTGAGCTACATGATGGGCAATACTCTGAGTGCTATCTCACAGTGTGGACAGGAGGCTGTACAAGATTTAACTCACAAGGAATGGACAACAAGAAGATTGACATATAGGACCTTTCAAATCTTGCCCTATTGTTCTTCTTTTCACTAGTTCTAATTTGCTCTAATAAAACTGTCATTATAAGTATAAACTGTCCCAATCTGTGACTCATTGTGATAAGTTATTGAACCTGAAGAATTTCCCTCAGTTTGAATGTTCTAAAAAATTATTCTAAAAAATTACTAAATGTGTGGGAGTCCCTAAACTTGTAGTTAACTGGTCTCAAGTGAGTGTGGCCTTGGGGACTTCTGAGATTGTAGCTGGTGTCTAAAATAAGGAGATCTTGAATGATCTATTCACACAGACTCTGTGGTTTGGTAAACTCTTTAGAGCAAGGACAAGCATTCAGTAAAAAGTAAATCAAAAAAAGTGACATTCATACATGCAGCATGGAGAGGAATGGAAACCATGAGACAAAAAAGGAATGTGACCAAGGGCACAGTTTTCAGTTTACATATTTGGCTTTGCTGGGTTTTCCAAACACACTCTAAAAAGAGTTACATGGATATTAAGACCAGACATTTTGCTGTGGAGCCTCCCTAGGGCACTCTTAATGTCCCTGTTCCTCAGGCTATAAATGAAGGGGTTCAGCATGGGGGTGACTACAGTGTACATAACTGAGGCCACCACATCATTCCTCGGGGAAGGCAACAATGCCGATCCGAGGTAAACTCCAATGCCTGTTCCATAGAATAAGCAAACGACTCACAGGTGAGAGCTGCAGGTGAAGAAGGCTCTGTACTTCCCACCTTTTGATGGAACTCTCAGAATGGAGGAAACAATTTTATAGTAAGAGACAAAGATTCCTGAGATAGGGAGAAAACCAGAGATAAAGCCAACAAAATACATGACTAGGTTATTGGTGAAGGGGTCAAAGCAGGCAAGACGAAGGAGTTGAGAAGGATCACAGAAGGAATTAGAAATTTTTATGTCCTTGAAGCAGGCAAGTTGTAACACTATCAAATTATGAAGCTGGGAGTCCAAAAGGCTGATGAAAAATGACAACAAAACTAAGAAGCGGCAGAAGCATGGGTTCATGATGACTGAGTAGTGCAGAGGGTTGCAGATGGCCACAAACCGGTCATAAGCCATCGCAGTCAGAAGCATACTATCCATACATCCAAAAAGGATCAAAAAAGGCATCTGAGTCAGGCAGCCCCCATAGGAGATGACTCTGCTGTGAGTTTGGATGTCCATGATCATCTTGGGGACGGTGGTAGAGATAAAACAGATGTCAGCCATGGAAAGGTTGGAGAGAAAGAAGTACATGGGGGTGTGGAGGTGGGAGTCCACGCTGACGGTCAGGATGATGAGCAGATTCCCCAATATAGCAACCAGGTACATGGACAGGAAGAGCCCAAAGAGCAGAGGCTGAAGTTCCAGATCATCTGAGAGTCCCATGAGGAAGAATTCTGAGACACGTGTTAGATTTCGTGGTTCTATGTAGCTTGGACACCTTTTGAAATGGAAAAGAAGGTTGGAAACAGGAAATAAGTAAATGGTCACACAGAATTGTTTCCACATTTTGGATTCAAGCAATTGACTTGTGAGGTCATACATCCCAGTACCTTATGCAGTATTTCTTAGTATGACAAATTCTTTCTTAGAATTGTTCTCTTATTTATTTCTATGTTATTTACCTCTTTTTGTACACATTTATTTTAGAGAAACTTGACTGAAGAGTATCAGGGAAACAAGAAAATTAGAGAGAACAAATCCATGATCACAGGAAAATATAAAATAAGAATTAACTTTCACTCTTTAAGAAAAATAATTTTAATTTAAAGGAATTAAGAAGTAACTAAATATACCTTATTTTATTCAAATGCAATGCTAGATAGTCCCTTTATTTAAAATATCTTAAATACCATGTACAAGGCAGGACTGTGTAATCTAGATTCTAAGTTCAGTTGAATTTCATAATCAGGAAATATTATTATGTGATAGTTATCTTTATGAGTTTTATCACTCTGTGGTTTTGTCTTTCCTCCTTCATAGAAATAAGTGCTCAAATATAAGGGTTGTTCTTTAAAATCATTTATTGTGGAATTTCTATTTTGGCCTTAATGTACTTCGAATTTTGTTATATGTGGTTTAGTTAAGTGAACATAATAATACAGCATCAATGACCATAAAGATGGCATTAGTGTGCAGAGAATCTACCCATGATTAAACAATAATGAAATTTAAGAAACACTTGAAATTTTTTATGTCATTTAGGGTTATTTTTATCAATCTCATACAATTTTAGTAAAATGTCTGGTGTATGGGACTGCTCTGCTTTTTTTGGACTCTATTCTTCATTGTGTGATAATACTACTTCATTGTTTTACTTTTTCCAAGCTCTATTAAAGTATGATTGATAAACTAAAATTATATGTGTATATATATATACATAGTAAAACATGAAGATCTTTTATTGTACAATGTGATGATTTAATACACATATACACTGTGAAAAGATTACCACAGTCAAATTAATATTACATCCATCACTTCATATAGTTACTCTGTGTGTTTGTGCAACTGTGTGTGTTCGTGTGTATGTGGTAACTCCTAAGATCTACTCTCTTAACAGATTTCAAGTGTACAATACAGTGTTATTAACTATAGTCCCCATGTTGTACTTTAGATCTCCAGAAGTTATTCATCTTATAACTGAAAGTTAGTGCTCTAACCAACAGCTTCCCATTTCCTTCACCCCAGCCCCTTACAACCATAGCTCTACTCTCTGATTCTATGAGTTAGACTTTCTTGGATTCCACATATAAGTGAGATCATACTAGTCTTTCTGTGACTGACTTATTTCTGTAAACATAATATCCTCCAGGTTTATCTATATGATCTCAAATGGCAGTTTCCTTCTTTTTATGGCTGAATAATATTCCATTGTGTGTATATGTAGATAGATGATAAATAGATATATAGATGATAGATAGGTGATATATAATTGATTGATTTATAGATGATAGATGATAGATTGATTGATCGATGGATGGATGGATGATAGGTAGATGATAGATAGATAGATAGATGATAGATAGATAGATGATAGATAGATAGAGATAACATTTGCTTTATCTAGTCTTCTGTCAACAGATACTCTAGTTGTTTCCAAATCTTTCCTATTGTGAATAATACTGCAATGAACATGGAAGAGCAGATACCTCTTTGAGATACTGATTTCATTTTCTTCACAGATATACACAAAAATGGCATTGCTGGACATATCTTAGTTCTATTTTTTTATTTTACATTTTTAATTAAATTGATATGGATGACATTGGTTATTAAAATTATATCTTTTAAGCATACAGTTCAATAATACATCATCTATATTGCATTTTGTGTTCACCACCTAAAGTCAAATCTTCCATCACCATAAAGTTGACATAAAGTTGATCCCCTTTACCCTTATCTACCTCGCCACTCCCTCCTTCACCTCTGGTAACCATTATACTGGTGTCTCTGTCTATGAGTTCTTTGTTTGTTTGTATTTTTCATCTGTTGCTTTAGTTTTATATCCCACTTATGAGTGAAATCATAAAGTTCTCAATTTTTTCTGTCGAACTTATTTTGCTTAGCTTGATAATATCAAGATCCATCCATGTTCTTTTTTCTCAGGATTGCTTTGGCTATTCGGGGCCTTTCATGATTTCATACAAATCTGAAGATTGTTTGTTCTATTTCTTTAAAAAATACCATTGGTATTATCATGCTAAGCAAAATGAGTCAGACAGAAAAAGAGAACGATATGATTTCACTTATATGTGGAATATAAAACTGAAAGGAACAAACGAACAAGACAAACAGAGATCGTGGACACTGAAAACAGTTTAGTGGTTACCAGCAGAAAGGGGGAGAGGAGAGGTAGATAAGAATAAAGAGAGTCAAATGTATGATAATGAAAGGAAATTTAACTTTGGGTGGTGAACACACGATACAATATATATATGATGTATTATTAAATTATACACTTGAAATCTATATAATCTTATTAACCAATGTCACCCTGATAGATATAATTAAAATATAGAGTAAACATACAAAAAAGATCATTGAGATTTTGATGCAGATTGCATTAAATCTGTATACTCCTTTGGGTAATATGGCAAGGTTAAAATAATTTTAACTATGTTCATTCTTCTAATCAATGAACATGGAATATCTTCCATTTCTTTGGGTTTTCTTTAATTTTTTGTTTCTTTTATTAAATTAATTTGGGTGATACTGATGAATAAAATTATATAGGTTTCAAGTATACTATTCTTTAGTACATCATCTGTATATTGCATTGTGTTTTCATCACCTAAAGTCAAAGCTCCTTCCATCACCATATATTTGACCCCCTTTATCCTTATCTACCTCCCCTCATCCCCTTTTTTCTTTTGGTAACCACTAAACTGCTGTCTGTGTCCACGAGTTTTCGTTTGCTTGTTTTGTTCATTTGTCGCTTTCGGTTTTACATCTCACATATGAGTGAAATCGTATAGTTCTCAACATTTTCTGTCTGACTTATTTCACTTAGCATGGTACTGTCAAGATCTATCCATGTTGTTGCAAATGGCAGTATTTCATCTTTTCTTATGGATGAGTAAAATTCCATTGTATGTATGTACCACATCCTCAATTTGTTTTAATAATGTCTTATAGATTCAAAATATAGGTCCTTAACATCTTTTGTTAGGTTTATTCCTAGGTACTGTATTTTTTTGGTTGCAACTGCAAAAATAATTGCTATATTTAACAATTTTTTCTGAAATATCATCGTTAGTGTATAGTAATGCAATGGATCTTTGTACATTGATTTTTGTATCCTGCAACTTCACTGTGTTTGTTTATTGTTTCTAATACTTTTTGGTGGCGTCTTTAGGGTTTTCTACATTTAAAAAATCATATTGTCTGCAAAAAAGTGACAAATTAACTTCTTCATTTCCAATGTGTTTGCCTTTTATTTCTTTCTTTTGCCTCATTGGTCTGACTAGGACTTCCAATATTATCTTGAATAACAGTAGTAAAAGGAGGTATTCTTTTTTTGTTCCTGATCTTACAGGAAAAGCTTTTAGTTTTTCACAATTAAGCATGATACTAGCTGAGGGGTTGTCATCCATGGCCTTTATGCTTTTAAGGTACTTTCCTTGTATGTGCAATTTTGTAAGAATTTATGACAGATACCACAGAAATACAAAGGATCATATAAGAATACAAGGAAAGACTCTATGCCACCAAATTCAATAACCTAGAAGAAATGGATAAGTTCTTAGAAATCGATGACCTTCCTAGACTGAATCATGAAGAACTAGAAAGTCTAAATAGACCAATCGACAGTGAGAAAATTGAAACAGTCATCAAAAACGTCCTAATAAATAAAAGTCCAGGACGAGATGGCTTCATTGGTAAAATCTAACTCATTCTATAAGGCCAATATTACCCTAATACTAAAATCTGGTAAGGATAACACTCAAAAAGAAAACTATCAACTAATTTTTCTGATTGATACAAATGCAAAAATCCTAAACAAAATACTGAAAATTGAATACAACTGTACATTAAAAAGATTATACAACACAATCAAGTAGGCTTCATTCCAGGGGTTCAAAGGTGGTTCAACATGCACAAATTAATCAATGTAATACACCACAAAAACAAAATAAAGAATAAAATCATACGATCATAGCAGTAGATGTAGAAAAAGCATTTGACAAGATACAGCATATATTTATGGCAGTTCTCTTTTACTTAGTAATTTTTAAGTTTTTAAGGAACCTCCTTATTGTTTCTTATAATGTCTGTACCAATATTTATTCCCACCAACAGTGCACATGGGTTCCCTTTTCTCCACATCCATGCCAACGCTTGTCTTTCTTTTTGATAATAGTCATTCAATTAGGAATAAAATGATATACTAATGTGATTTGCATTTCCCTGATGGTCAGTTATGTTGAGCACCATTTCATTTTTCTGTTGGTTTTATTTTTCTGGTCATAAACTCTCCTATTTACAGTTGATAAGTTTAGCACCAGGGGAGGCCCCACAGTTAGTTTTTTTTTAATTAAGTTTATTGGAGAAACATTGTTTAATACAATTATATAAATTTCAGGTGTACATTATAATTGGACATCTGTATATTCTTTTGTGTGTTTACCATGCAAAGTCCAGTTTCCTTCAGCTACCATATGTTTGATCCACTTCACCTTCCCCATAGCCCCACATATTTGACCCCCTTTACCTCGTCTACCTCCCTCCTCCATCCCCAACCCCTACTCTCTGTTAACCACTAGCATATAATCCATGTCCATGATCTGTTTGTTTTTCCTGTTCCTTTGTTGCTTTCAGGTTTATATTCCACATATAAGTGATATCATATGATTTTCAACTTTTTCTATCTGGCTTATTTTGCTTAACATGATTATCTCGAGTTCCATCCATGTTGTCACAAATGGCTGTATTTCATCTCTTCTTATGGCTGAATACTATTCCATTGAATATATGTACCACGGCTTCTTTAGCCAATCATCGATCATAGGACACTTTGCTTGCTTGCATATTCTGGCCACTGTGAATAATGCTGCTATGAACATTGGTGTGCAAATATCTTTATGGATATGATTTTTTAAGACTTTGAGGTAAATACCCAGTAGAGGGATTGCCCCACAGACAGTTTTAAGACCCAGACTCCTTTCCTAGCTCATAGATTTTCATGTCAATCCTTTATGATACATGGACTGCAATTCTCTTACTTCAATTACGTGAAGGTAATTCAGATTCATTATTTTGGCAGTTCACACTATGATTTGAGGAAAAATGCAAATAGAACAATGTAAATGCACCTGGACAGTTTCCTCATCTTTAAAATTAAGATAATAATTGAACCTACTATATAAGATTATTGTAAGAAAATGTTTAAAAAGTAATTTAAATCGCTTAAATCAGTGACTCACAGTTCCGGTTGATTGACATATTTGCCTACAGTTATTTTGACCTCAGCCAAAAGCCAATTTATTCAGCATCTCTACGTATGGTGTTCTTGGTCATCCTGATGTGCAGCTGTGACTCAGAAACACTCCCTTAGAATACTGCCCAATGCTTAGGTAATGCTCCATTAATATTACCTATTATTATTATCATCCATATCCACCACCTATGTTAAAAATATAAACATTTAATAATATTGGCTTCAAATCTCGTATTATATAGAGATTTGAACATTATCCATAAAATCCGACTTTCTTGGGTATCTTAATTTCATCGCAGTTCTTTACAGAACCAACCCCTTGTCAATGTTTCCATAACATATTGATTTTTGTATTTATAAAAAAATTCTTAAAAGCTTACCTAAACTGTGTACTGTGCACGTTGCCTCTGAAATGTACTTGTTTACCATGAAGTTGTGTGTGAGTCTCTTTTTGAAGTACATACATCAATTTCAAACATTTTAATGATGCACATCATTATACGAGGAAAGACTTCATGGTATTCAGTTATAAATTTATATTTATATAGTTTATATGTCTGACAAATTTAAAAAATATATTTAATACATTTATAATTTAACATATTTTATTTCTATATTGCATGTTTATCTTATACTACATATTTTATATTTATATTATTATTTACATCACTTTGTCCTTACAACCATCCTATGAAAATTTTTACACCTCTCTCCAAGTGAGAATTTGTATTGATATGAATGGTGATTAGTTGTTCAACTTCTAACCATATTCAATTTTACTAATATGTAATGCACAGTATTTATTGTTCCTATACAATAATCATTTTATGTCAACCATATCCTCTTATTATAACGTTATACATTGGAAAATATCCTTGAAGTCTGTCTTGTGCTAATCATTACATGATGAATCCACATGAAATTTTCATCTTCTGTAGGAAATATCTTCCATCTTGGATTTCAAAACTAGACTGTAAAATGCATGACTATTTATAGAAAACCCTATAACTCACAATGTCAGTGACATTATGGCCCCTGTAAACCACTAGCTCATTTTTATAAATCACAGGTGGATTCACTGAACCAAAAGAGGATGAATCAATTCTTCTACTTCCATTTCTCACCCGGGACCAAAGTAGATTCTAAAAGAACCACTTATTAGGTAAAGCGGAGGTGACTGAGCCATGGTGCAGAAGTAAGGACATCGATGTTTGAGTCCTGACTCTTTCACCTTATATATGTGGACTGCATGGAAATCTCTGAATCTCTCTGTGCTTGTGTTCCTGCTTGGAAATGGTGAGTCTAACAGCCGTCTTTTGAATGTGTGTGGCACCTAAGGGAAGTTTGGACCTTAAGCAATATTAGGTCATTTTTTAAATAAAAAATTTCAATCACTATTAGCAAGTATATTTAGTAATGAAATACAATCTCAAAAATTTGATGACATTGTATAGATTATATGGCAGAAAGGTTGAAGCCTTTCCTATCTGAAGGCACTAGAGCATGGCATGACACAAAATCCTACAATGCATCTCAGCTTATGCAATGAGATTGACTGACCCTCTCTTTTCTGCCTCATATTTTCATATTTACAAAACCCCTATGCAATGGATTTTCAATAATTGAATACTATAGATGATGTTAAATGGGAAATAGTAGGTCCCTTAAAAAGTCCATGGCATAGACAGAAATAAGTACTATTTTATCTTGTCTCTAGTCCTATGGGGCACCCTGAAAAGGATGATACGAATGGTCAAATGTTTAAAGGCCATATTGCCCACTTTGTTTCTATAAACAATGGAGGGGTCTACTCAAAATTTAACTAAGATTTTTTGTTTTTGATGCTTCCTCTGTGCCAACAAGTTAAGAACTTGGGGGAAGGGTAAACCAGAAATAAATGAGATTCAGTCATTTCTTTCCATATGCCAAGGATGTACTTGCATAAACAAAATTAAAATGTCTGTCAGGGATGTAGGAAAATCATTACTTCAGGTCACCAGATATCTAAGTCAAATGACATGAGAATTAACCTTATCATTATTAATAATAAAATATCTAAAATTTACTTTGCCTTTATTTTATGCATCCATCACCTATTTATTGCATAGAGGGCATCCATTATTTGTTTAATCCTTATTCAGTGAAGCTGTATCAACTAGGAATCAACTCAGGTGACAATCCCAAATCTCAGAGCTACTAAGAATTTACCCAACAGCACACTTAAAATAAGTATAGCAGAGAGGATTCAAAACTAGTCAGTCTCTGAGTCTTGTGCACTAAATTTTATTGTATCAAAACTTTCTAAAAGTTTTAAATAGAGGTACAGAAGTTTTAACCACAGGTACATCCAAGGTTTGTTTTTAAACTGTTTCCAGTATCCTTAGTAGGAATGGACCCCAAGACTGACTTCGTCTCCTTTTGAAATTGAGTAGATTATAAGAATGGAGGAAGAAGTAGGCAGTTGAAGTGAAATCCAGGAGCAAGAGCAAGAGAGAGATCAAACAAAAATACATAAAATGCATGCCTCAGAGCCTGGCACTTAGGAAGTCATCAATAAAAGTACATGATGTTATGGTTAATGTCATCATTGTCGTCACTACCTTCATAATCATTTCGGAGTGGTTAGGGGAAAGGTTAGAGAGACCCATTTTCTGCTTTGGTGGGAGAGATGCCAACCAGAGCCAGAACCAATGAGAGTGGAAGCAAAACTGTGAATGAGAGTGCTCACAACAGAACCAGAACCAAGAACACAAACTCCATAGAGCTCTGATCTGAAATTTTGTATAGTGGTACCCTTTATTTCTCTATCCCAACTGTCATGTCGGTCTTGTTGAGAAGAAATAATGTTCTCAACAGTCCCTCCTCCAATCACCATCTCCCACAGCACTTACTGGGCTGGGCTGCATCTCTGCTGGAGCATGACCAAGGAGTACTGATCTGCTGTTCCTCTCCTACCTTGTGTGGATGAAGGCTCAGGGTTCCTCCTGAAGACTGGCAGGAAGAGAGACTCAGGCTGAGGCCTTCTGATGCAGATGTCCATGAAGTGAGGAGACTCGTATATGAAGCCACTATAGTAGAACTAGCAAACTAAAGGGCTGGAAGCACCAGCCAATTACTTACAATGGCATGACCTTGGGGGCTCAATGCACAAATCTTACAATTAGCCAGTTGGTCCACATTGTTCTAATCTCTGGGGACTTGCTAATATTAATGAAAGAGAACAAGGAAAAAGTGAATGTCCTTGGAGAATCTTGGTCCTTTCTCTCCAGAGAAACAAGTTCACCTCTTCTTACTTCTTACTTCCAAGTTGCAGGATTTTAACAGAAATTCAGACATTTTCAATTTAACCACTCAATGTGTGATTTTGACATCTGTAAGTCCATTGTATTAATCATGAAGTCTATGCGGAATTTGTTCTTTTTTATTTTATTAAATTTATTGGGGTGACATTGTTTAGTAAAATTCCATAGGTTTCAAGTTTACAATTCAATAACACATCATATGTATATTGCATTTTCTGTTCACCGCCCAAAGTTAAATTTCCTTTTGTCACAAAATATTTGACCCCCTTTATCCTTATCTACCTCCCCTCCCTTTCCCTCTGGTAACCACTAAACTGCTGTCCGTGTCCATGAGTTTTTTTTGTTTCTTTGTTTATCTCGTTCGTTTGTTGTTTTCCATTTTATATCCTACATGAGTGAAATCATATGAGTCTCAACATTTTCTCACTTATTTTGTTTAGCATGATAATCTCAAGATCCATCTACATTGTTGTAGATGGCATTGTTTCATCTTTTCTTATGGCTGAGTAATATTCCATTGTATATATGTATCATATCTTTATCCAATCATCTATCAAAGGACACTTCAGTTATGTCCACGTCTTGGCCACCATGAATATTGCTGCAATGAACATCAAGTTGCATGTATCTTTATAGATAAATGTTTTCAAATTTTGGAGGTAGATACCCAGAAAAGAGGTGGCTGGGCCATATGGTAATTCTATTCTTAGTTTTTTGAGAAACTGCCACACCGTTTCCATAGTGACTGTACCAATTTACATTCCCACCAGCGGTGTATGAAGGTTCCTTTTTACCACAACCTCTCCAACACTTGTTATTTCTTGTCCTGTGATACCATTTCCACTTTACCAATTAATACTTGTCTCTAAGGATAACTTCTTATTTTCATTTCTTTAGACCTTATTTCAGTTAGCATTTTATATCTTGCAGATTTACAAGTGTTTTTTCTTTTTCCTTTTTTTTTTGGCTAATTTGAATCAACCTTCAGTTCTAAATTTTTTTCTCTAATTACATTGCTATATTAAAACACTATTAATTTTTGCGGTAAATAAGTAAATGGCACACAACATTGTTTCTATATTTTGGGTCTAGCAATTGACTTGTGAGGTCATACACCCAAGTGCCTTCAGTAGTATTTCTCAGTATGACAAATTTTTTCTTCTTAGAATTGTTCTCTTATTTGTCGCTGTGTTATTTATCTCTTTCTATACACACTTACTTTAGAGAAACTCGACTGAAGAGTATCAGAAGAACAAGAAGATTCGAGATAACAAATCCATGATCATTGGAAAATAGAGCACAGTTCTTTAAGAAAAAAATACAGAATTAGAATTACTCTTTCCTCTTTAAGGAAAAAAATTCTAATTTAACGAAATTAAGTAGTAGCTAAATATATCTTATTTTATGCAATGCTAGTTTCTTTATTTAAAGTATCTAAATACTCTGTACAAGACAAGACTGTGTAATCTAGATTCTAGATTCAGTTGACTGTTCATAATCAGAAAATAATATTATATGATAGTTATCTTCACGAGTTTTATCACTCTTTGGTTTTCCTTTCTTCCTTCGTAGAAATAAGTGCTCACATATGAGGGTTGTCCTTGAAAATCATTTCTTATATAATTCCTATCCTTGGCTTTAGTGTACTTCAAATTTTGTTATATGTAGTTTAGTTAAATACACATAATTATACAGCATCAATGACTACAAAGATGGCATTAGTGTGCAGAGAATCTGACCACGATTAAAGAATAATGAAATTTAAAAAACACTTGAAATTTTCTATGTCATTCAGGGTTATTTTTATCAATCCTATACAATATTAGTAAAATATCTGGTGTTTGGGACTGTTCTTTGCGTTTTTTGGACTCTATTCTGTAATAGAATGATAAAATTACTTCAGTGTTTTTCTTTTTTCAAGCTTTATTGAAGTATGATTGATAAACAAAAATTCTATATATGTTCATATATGGTAAAACATGAAGGGTTTTTATTGTACAACATGATGATTTAATACATATATACACTGTGAAAAGATGACCACAATCAAGTTAATTGATACATCCATCACTTTATATAGTGACTGTGTGTGTGAGCATGTGTATGTGTGGTGAGAACAACTAAGATCTACTCTCTTAACAGATTTCAAGTATACAATACAATGTTATTGACTGTAGACTCCATGCTGTATATTAGATCTCCAGAACTTATTCATCTTATAACTGAAAGTTAGTACTCTAACCAACATCTTTGCATTACATCCACTCCAGCCCCTTACAATCATAGTTCTACTCTCTGGTTCTATGAGTTAGATTTTCTTAGATTCCACATATGAGATAATACTGTGTTTGTCTTTCTGTGCCTGACTTATTTCTGTAAACATAATATCCTCCAGGTTTATCTACATTGTCACAAACAACAGTGTTTTTCTTTTTTTATGGCTAAATACTATTTCATTGTGTATGTATGTAGATAGATGGTAGAAATAGATGATAAATAAATGATAAATCATAGATAGATAGATAGATAGATAGATAGATAGATAGATAGATAGATACATACATACATACATACATACATACATACATACATACATACATAGATGAGAGAGAGAGAAAGAGAGAGAGAAATTATAGATAGACAGTAGGTAGATAGATGTGAGAGAGAGAGAGATAACATTCGCTTTATCTATTCTTCTGTCAACAGATACTTTAGTTGTTTCCATATCTTTGCTCTTGTGAATAATACTGCAATGAACATGGAAGATCAGATACCTCTCTGAGATACTGATTTCATTCTTTTCATATATATACCCAGAGATGGGATTGCTGGACATATGGTAGTTCTATTTTTTATTTTACATTTTTAATTAAATTGATTAGGATGACATTGGTAATAAAATTATATAGGTTTCAAATGTACAATTCAATAATACATCATCTGTATATTCCATTTTGTGTTCACCACCCTAGTCAAATCTTTTATCACCATAAAATTGACTCCCTTTACCCTTAACTGCCTCATCCCTCCCTCCTTCCTTTCTGGTAACCACTAAACTGATGTCTGTGTCTATGACACCAGTCTTTTTCATCTGTTGCTATTAGTTTGTCTTTTTCATCTGTTGCTTTTACTTTTACATCCCACATATGAGTGAAATCATATAGTTCTCAATTTTTTCTTTCTGACTTATTTCACTTAGCATGATACTGTCAAGATCCATCCATGTTGTTGAAAATGGCAATATTTCATCTTTTCTTATGGATGTGTAATATTCCATTCTATATGTACCACATTTTAAATTTGTTTTAATAATGTCTTGTAGTTTCAGTATATAGGTGCTTAACATCTTTTGTTCAGTTTATTCCTAAGTATTGTATCCTTTTTGTTGCAGTTGCAAAAGGAATTGATCTTTTTATCTTTTTTTCCTGAAATTTCATCGTTATTGTATAGCAAAGCAATGGATTTTTATACTTGATTTTGTATCCTGCAACTTTATTGTATTTGCTTATTGTTTCTAATATTTGTGGTGGAGTCTTTTGGGTTTTCTACATTAAAAAAATAATGTTTTCTGCAAAAAGTGACAACTTGACTTCTTCGTTTACGATGTGTATGCCTTTTATATCTCTTTTTTGTCTGATTGCTCTGGCTAGGACTTCCAATACGACCTTGAATAACAGTGGTGAAGTGGGCATTCTTTTTTTGTTCCTGATCTTACAGGAAAAGCTTTTAGTTTTTCACAATTAAGCATGATATTAGCTAAGGGGTTGTCATACATAGCCTTTATTCTGTTAAGGTACGTTCCTTGTATGTGCATTTTTGTAAGAATTTATGACAGATACCACAGAAATACAAAGGATCATATGAGAATACAATGAAAGACTCTATGCCACCAAATTCAATAACCTAGAAGAAATGGATAAGTTCTTAGGAAACTATAACCTTCTTAGACTGAATCATGAAGAATCAGAAAGTCTAAATAGACCATCAACAGTGAGAAAATTGAAACAGTCATCAAAAACCTCCTAATAAATAAAAGTCCAGGACCAGATGGCTTCATTAATAAAATCTACCAAACGAGAACAGGCAATCCTTTCTAACTCATTCTATATCACCCTAATAGTAAGACCTGGTAAAGATAACAAACAAAAAGAAAACTATAAACTAATTTCTCTGATTCATACACATGCAAAAAATCTAAACAAAATACAGCAAATTGAATACAACTATACATTAAAAAGATTATGCCACACAATCAAGAAGGCTTCATTCCATGGGTTCAAGGGTGGTTCAACATGCACAAATTAATCAATGGAATAGACCACATAAAGAAAATAAAAGATAAAATCATATGATCATAGTAATGGAGTCAGAAAAAGCATTCGATAGCATACAGCATACATTTATATTAGATCTCTTTTACTTAGTAATTTTTAATTTTTAAAGAACTTCCATACTTTTTCTTGTAATGTCAGTACCAATATTCATTCCCACTAACAGTGCCCATGGGTTCCCTTTTCTCCACATCCTTGCCAACACTCGTCTTTTCTTTTTTATAATAGTTATTCAATTAGCTATAAGATGCTTTATAATGTGATTTGCCTTTTCCTGATGGTTAGTTATGTCAAGGACCTTTTTCTATGGCTGTTGGTTTCTTTTTTTCTGGTCATAACACGTCTTATTTACAGTTGAGGAGTTTAGCACCAGGGGAAGCTCCATAGCCAGTTTTAAGACCCAGACTTCTTACCTAACTAACCGATTTTCATGTCAATCCTTTATGATACATGGATTGCAATACTCTTATTTCAGCTACCTGAAGGTGAATTATATACATTATTTTGGCAATTCACACTGTGATTTGAGAAAAAATGCAAATAGAATAATGTAAATGCACCTAGGAAGTTTCTTCATCTTTAAAATTAAGATAATAATTGAATCTACCATATAGAATTATTGTAAGCAAACTTTTTTTGATATTTATTTATTATTTTTTTAAATTAAGTTTATTACGGTAACATTGGTTCATACAATTATATAATTTTCAGGTGTACATTATAATTTGACATCTGTATATTTTACTGTGTGTCTACCGCCCAATGTCCAGTTTCCTTCAGCTACTATATTTGATCCCCTTTACCCACTTCACCCTCCCTCTGGCCCCTTATATTTGACCCCCTTTACGCCATCTACCTACCCACTACACTCCCACTCCTTATCCTTTGGTAACCACTGGTCTATAGTCCATGTCCATGAGTCTCTTTGTTTGTCCTGTTCATTTGTTGCTTTTAGGTTTATATCCCACATGTAAGTGATATCATGTAAATTTCAACCTTTTCTGTCTGGTTTATTTCACTTAGCATGATTACCTCGAATTCCATACATGTTATAGCAAATGGCAGTATTTCCTCTCTTCTTATGGCTGAGTAATATTCCATTGTATATATGTACCACAGCTTCTTTAGCCAACCATCTATGATAGAACACTTCGGTTGCTTCCATATCCTGGCCACTGTGAATAGTGCTGCTATGAACATCGGAGTGCAAATATCTTTTTGCATATGGGTTTTCAAGTCTTTGTTGTAAATACCCAGGAGAGGGATTGCTGGATTATATGGTAGATCAATTCTTAATTTTTGAAGAACCTTCATACTGTTTTCTATAATGGCTGTACCAATTTGCAGTCCCGTCAGCAGTGTATGACGGTGCCTTTTTCTCTGCATGCTCTCCAGCATTTGTTATTGCTTGTCCTGTTGATTATAGCTATTCTAAAAGGTGTGACATGGTATCTCATTGTTGTTTTGATTTGCATTTCCCTAATAGCTAGTGATGTTGAGCATCTTTTCAAAACTTTGTTGGCCATGTGAGTGTCTTCTAGGGAGAAGTATCTGTTCAGGTTCTCTGTCCATTTTTGATTGGATCATTTCCTGTTTTGTCGTAATTGTGTTGTATGTGTTCTTTGTATATTTTGGATATTAGGCCCTATATATTTCCCATTCAGATGTTTGTCCCTTTACTTTGTTGACAATTTCTTTTGATGAGCAGAAGCTTCTTAGTTTGGTGTAGTCCCATTCATTTATTTTTGCTCTTAGTTCCCATGCCTTTGAGGTCAAATTCATAAAATCCTCTTTAAGTCACAGGTCCTTGAGTTTAGTTCCTATGTTTTCTTCTATGAATTTTCTTCTTTCAGGTCTTATGTTCAGGTCCTTAATCCATTTTGAGTTAATTTTGGTGTGTGATGATAGACCCTGGAAGTTTTTTAAACTACAGCTACATGAGTTCCAGATGCAGAGGTTGTGATTCAGCAGGTCTGAAATATGGGCCGAACATTTGCATTTATACCTCACAGATGATGCTGACAGTGCTGGTCCACCGACCAGTGAGGAATTTGGGAAGTAATAGAAGAGACTAATAATGAAGGGTTTTATAGACCTTGGCAAAGAGTTCAGATCTTACTTTAGGAGTAACACAAAATGACTGGAAGTTTTTAAGTAGAGAAGTCACAACTTCTGATGACTCCTAAAAAATCAATCTGACTTCTGTGTAAAGAAAGACACAGTGAATATTTGGAAACCATTTAGAACAGTCTTGCAAGAGCAAAATGTTTATATGAGCTCTTTTTGAAGAATGGTGAAAGCAAATCATATAACTAAGGCAATGTTGCTCCGATAATTTAATTGCTATGATATGCGGAGAGGAAAAGAGAAACTAAATGACAAGATTCGGTGGTGGCTAGAGGAGCTAGTGACCTGGAAAAGAGTAAATTTCTATTTCTGAGAATCCGAGCAGCTACATGTTAGTGGATGTTGACAGTGGAAACAAGAAGAAAGTTAAGTAGTGTGTCTGCCAGCATGCTGTGAAAGGTCTTTCCAGTATTTGGACTCTCCCATCTGTGTATCTCTTTATTCTAAAGGACAAGCCTTGGAATACTCCTCAGTTCTTCTGGAACTTGCTCTTCCCAGAAGGACAGGAATATCCTTACTATTAAACACTGATTGCTCCTGTGCTCAATGCCTCCAAAACCTAACAATCAGAGGAATCAGGGGACATTGATCAAACTTGTACGCAAAATCAGGGGCAGGTACATGCTTATGATTGGACCATAGGTCTTCTAGAAATTTGAAGACTTGACAGAGGCCAAATAAATTATCATTCTTAAGTCATATTTATTTACACAACCTGTGTTTTAATATTTTAAAATAAACATTTTGAAGTATAATGCTCAAGTAAATTTTATGTTACCTTTTTATTTCAAATTCTACACTTCCTTTCTATCAAACGTCTCTAAGTCTGGATTACCGTGTTCATTCAGATTTTCTTTGAGGACCTCCAGACTGTCCCCAAATTTCTATACTTCAATTCCTCTCCTTGAATTTTCCTATCACTGAGTCCAGCATTAGCTTTGTAATGTATGGAATATTGCTGACAATTCAAAGAACTACCTTGAGACCTTCTTTAAAATCTTCTCAAAATAATTTCATTACCCCTCACGACGCAGACTCTGAGTGATTCGCATGCAGGATGTTTACCAGGCAATACTCCTGGAATCAACATCTGTGCAAGTGCAGATGTTTTTAAGGAATTTGGCCTCACCTAAAGAAATACATGGCCTTTGTCACAGTTCCTGGAAGGTAACATTTAACCTTGAAATTTCTTTAGAACTCATGAAGCTGTAGTTTGCAAGTGAGTGGTTGTTCATGATGGCCCCCTGGACCATACCTGGTAGTCTGTGCCAACGAGATGACTCAAAGTGCGGACTGGCCATTCCAAAAACATCAACCACATAAATAAAGGGTTGGAGCTCTAGTCAAAGTGATACCTGCCCAAACTTTTCTGAGAGAGAATGGAAATTAAGATCAATCAAATGAAAAGTAATTTAATTAGTTACACATACATAATGAAGCCTCAATAAAATCTCTGGACTCTGAAGTTCAGGTTAGCTACCTGAAGGGAAACACTCTAAGTGCTGTCTCACAGTATGGCCAGGAGGCAGTAAGAGATCTAGACTCACAGGGAGAGGACAACAAGAGGATTTACATACGGGAACTTCCAAATCTTGCCCTATGAGTTCTTCTATGGCTAGTTTTAATTTGTATTCTGTTGCTATAATAAAACTGTGATCATAAGTATAAAATGTCCCAGATTCTATGACTCATTCTGATGAATTATTGAACCAGAAGGAGTTCTTTCAGATTAAGTATTTCTAAAAAATTATTGAATGTGAGGGAGTGCCTGACTGAATGTGTAACTAACTGGTCTAAAGTGAGATCGGCCCTGGGTACTTCTGAGACTGTGGCTGGTGTCTGAAGTAAAGAGATCTTGAAGGGTCTATTACCTCAGACTCTGTGGTTTCCCCAGTTCTTTGTAGCAAGGAAGAGCAGTGAAAAATGTCAAGTTAAGTTGAAGCCCATCAAAACCCTCCTAAAGTCAGTAGGGAACTCTGGGTCTAGGATGATCCTTTAGAGTTGGCTGGATTTGGGATAAGGAGCCTAATGTCATTGGGTATGGGCTTTCCCAGAAGAAGGCATGATGATGGTTACGTGGCTGTCTGCAGCTGAGGAAGATCTATGGGGGATGATGCTGAGGGATAAGTGGTACGCGCAACATCTGAAGGAATAGGACCCTCATTCCAAACAGTAGACCTTTTTTATCATGGTAAAATAACATAATATAAAGTTTATCATCTTAACCATTTGTATGTGTACAATTCAGTTGTATTAAGTACATTCTCAGTGTTATGTAACCGTCATCATCATTCATCTCCAAAACTCTTTTTATCTTGTGTATATAAAACTTTATTTCCCCATTAAACACTAATCTCTATTTCCTCTTTTCTCAACTCCTAGCAACACTATTCTACTTTATCTCCCTATGAATTTGACTACTTTAGATGGCTCATATAAGTGGAATAATACACTATTTATCCATTTATGTCTGGCTACTTAATTGACTAGGGAGATTTTGGAATGGGAAGGAGAATTATCAGGAAAATTGGGAATCCTCTTTGCTTGGAATCATACATCCCAGGTTTCCTAAGAAAGTTCCAGTTGACAATAATTTCTTCAAACTCATTATTACTACTGTTCCATTTCAATTTCAAAACACCCTGGCTTAGACAGAATTAAATAGTCATCCTATTTGATCAAGAATCTGGCCAACATAATGAAGAAGCAAAAATATTAATGTGTTGGTTCTTAAAGTATGGTTTAGAGCCTACTAGCAATTAGAGAAAAATCATGAGAAAACTATTGAAAAAATAAGTAAGAGAGAGAAAGATCTGTAATTATTTTACAAAGATAGAAACAAGACTGCTTATGACCAAGAGTCCTGGGTAATGGAGAGCATATAGATACATATGCACTATATGAAGAGGAGAGGAGAGCATATAGATACATATGCACTATATGACTGCAGAGTCAGAAAGTCCTGTTGCACTTGTTTGATTTTTCTGTTTTTCCAGTTCTATGAACTAAAAAAGATAGCACAGGTATTGAGATTAGACTATTTTTTTTTATAATCTTCCACAGTGCACTCTAGGTTCCTCTAGATATAGATGAAAGAACTCAGCATGGAATAAACACAGTATACATCACCAAGGTCACTGCATCCTTCTTTAGGAAAGATGAGGCAACTGAACTGAGGTACACTCCAAAGCCTGTTCCATAAAACAAGCAAACAACTGAGAGGTGAGAACAGCAGGTGGAAAGGTTTTATTTTATCATCTGGTGATGAGATTCTCAGAATGGAGGAAATGATTTTGTAGTAAGAGAAAAAGATCCCTGAGAGTCGTACACCACCAAAGGTGGCCCAAATAAATTACTTTAATATGTTATTGGTGGAGGTGTCATTACAGGCAAGCTTGAAGAGTTGAAGAGAGTTACAAAACAATGAGAGATTTCCGCATCTGCACAGAAGGTGCGCTGGGATATCATCAAACGGTGCAGCTGGGAGTTCAAAACGCTGATGAAAAATGACAGTAGGACCAACAAGCCATAGAAACATGGGTTCAGGATGACCAGATAGTGTAAGAGTTGCCAAATGGCCACCAACTTGTCACAGGTCATCAGGGCCTGGAGTAGACTATCCAAACATGCAAAGGAGAAGGAAGGTAATCTGAGTTAGGCAACCAGCATTGGTGATGGATTTTCTGTATCTCTGCAGGTTCACCAGCATCTTGGGGACTACAGTTGTGCTGAAACTGATGTCAGCCAAGGACTAATTGGAAAGGAAGAAGTACATATGGGTGTAGAGGTGGGAGTCAGAGATGACAACCAGGATGATGAATAGGTTCCTTACTCACCAGGTACATGGATAGGAAAAGACCAAAGAGAAGAGGCTGCAGTTCTGGACCATCTGAGTGTCTCAGGAGGAAGAATTCTGAGTCACCTGTCAGATTGCATGGCTCCACGCAGATGGGACACTTTTTGAAAAAAGAAGAGAGTATTGAATGAATAAAACAAGTATAGAGGCGCCCAGCTAAGTGTCCATATTTTGGATTTAAGCATTAACAGGTGAAGTACTTACACTTGAGAACCATACACCCCCATTGCCTTTGGCAACATTTCTCAGCTGTGAACTCTTTTTAGAACTCTTTCCTTATTGATCTCCGGGCTATTCACCTGTTTCTAAAAACACCCACTTTAAAGACACAGGTCAAAGACATTAACGAAAGAGCATTCTGAGAAGACAAATCCATGATCAGAGTAAAATATCAGCCTTCTACCTCTGAAGGAAAATAGGGAATAAGAAGCATTCTTCTCTTTAAGAAAAAAGCAATCATTGTAATTAAAAGATGCTAAGGAGCACTCAAGAGGACTTTATCTTATCCAAATGCAGTATAAGAAATTCTTTTAATTTGCAATGTAGTCTAGAAGAGCTAAAACCACATTAACTGCATTCTAAATTAAAATAAAATGCTCATAATCAGAAGCATTTTTGTATGGCAATTATTCGTAAGAGTTTTTCTTCGTTATTTGGTTTTATAAAAGCCATCTTCTACGGAGGTAACTGCTCACTCAAATGTGTGGGTTGTCTGGTCAAAGTCTCTTCAAATATAACTCAAATGTACAAATATTTGGCCTCGTTGGAGTTCACATTTTGAAAAATATGTTCTTGTTAAATGCATGAAATCAAACAGTATCGCTGATCCTAAATATGGTACTCATTTCAATTGCACCAATGTTTAAATAATAATTAACTTTCATGAGTACTCTGGACTTATTTTTCCTTTTGAAAGGTTATTTCCTATCACTAATACACAATCTCAGAGAAATATCTGAGGTTGAATTTGTTCTTTACTATTTTTATTTGTAGTCACTTAGTAAAACTCTTTAAATATGTCTCAATAAACATTTATGAAGGGTTGTTTTCTCGTCAAAATTAACCCTCTAATAAGCAGCTGAGAGATTCAGCTTCAACATCAGGTCTCAAAATAAAGTTGGCCTACTTTATGCCAGCTAAGGATCTTTTCAAGTCAATCCTTCCTTATACATGGATTACATTTCTCCTAAATTCAGCTCCCTGAAGGCAACTCAGGTCTTCATTTCTCTTGACAGATCAAAACATGATGCAATTTGAGAAAAATCAAAAGGAAAAAGAACAAAGACTAATAGCACAAACACCCAGGTAGTTTGTTCCGGTAAAATGGATATATTTTTGAGCTGACATTATAGGGTTGCTGTAAGAAATAAAATTCAATTATAAATATAAAAGACTTAAACAGTGGTTACCAATGCTAGTTGATCATTAAATTACCTGCCCATCTTTTCAAATTTAATCATGGATTGGTTATAGCCCAGAACCAATTAAATTAGAATCTCTCCACATAAGTCCATTGGGCATACTCACTTATAGCCAGGGTAGAGAATTATTGCCAGGCAATTAATTAATGTTGTACTAATTTTATCAATTATTATCAGTACCATTTTTACCCACTACCCATATTAAAATATAAATCCTTGATAATCCTTGCTTTAGAACTCATATTTATTATTGATAAAACCTGAGAGTTTTGTTTAGTTTTTGTTCTTTATTTGCTTTCCCTACGGTCTTTTTCTTTTCCTGCACTTTAGTTGTCCAAAGGCAAATGCTGTCATGAATTTGGAGGATGCATTTTCCTTTCATGGTTTTTATAATATTCATATTGATGTATATATTCACAAACCATTCTCTTGAAAATTTGCCTAAAAACTCTCATGCTGCACATACTGTTTTCTGAGTTCTCTTTTACTACAGCATTGTGCTTTAAGGCTCTGTGTGAATGCCATACATCTATTCAAAACTTTAAATGATGCATAATATTACCTGAGGGATAATCTTTATTTTATTTTTTATTTTTTTAATGACACTGCTAAGAAAATTATTATGCCCCTCTTAATGTCACACAGGTGAGAATTTCCTAGAGATAGAAACACATAATTGTGTGAGTTATAAAAACTTGATACCTGTGCAACTTTACAATTAATTACCTGTACTTGTTTTCCCAATAGAAAAGTCAGACAAAATCACCTACATGCTCTGACTGCCAAGGTGTAAAATCAGAAAGATCCCTGAAGTCTGACTAGCAATAGACTTTTCATGATAGAGCCACGTGAAAATTGCCATTTTGTATAAGGAATGATGTGTCCATATCTCAGGTTGTACCAAATGGCCTGCAAAATTCATTACTATTCATAGAAAACCCTAAGATGTACAATAGTCATGCAGTAAAGTTCCCTGCAAGCCACTTGGTCCATTCTGCTAATTCACAGATGAACTGGGCAAATCCCAAAGAAAAAAATTGGTGGTTCAGCCTCCATTTGCTCATCTGAGACTAAAGCACATTTGGAGAGAAATAACGATTGTGCTGTGGTGGAGGGGACAGAGCCTTGGGATGGGAATCAGGAGATGTTTGAGTCCACAGCCCTCTCCCACACAATATGGAAAGCATGTAAATCTCTCCACCTCTCTATGCTGATATCTCTTATACAGAAATAGGAAAAATGACACGCATCTCTGGGACACGTGCGGCACCTAACACAGGTCTGTCTTTAATAAATGTTCAGTCATGGTTTTTGAATCATATTGGAATATTGGGCTTGTTCATTAAATACAATCTCAACACAGGTTAAATGACCTTTTATTCTATTGTATAGCAGAGAGGGAGAAGCCTATCATGCCCCATTCATTCATGGTAATTCATTCATAGAATGAGTGGAAATCATAAAATCTGTCTCAATCCAAACTATAACATTTACCACGCCTTCTCTTTTCCTGTGTTTTTGATTTTTCATTCTTATGAAAATCTCCACAATTATTTTTTTCTTTGGATTGAATTTATTAATTTTTTATTAAAAGTTATTGGAGTGACATTGATTAACAAAATCAAATAATTTTCAAGTGTATCATTCAACAGATAGTCTTATATATATTGCATTTTGTGTTCACCACGCAGACTAGATTTCCTTTCATCTCCAAATGTTTGCTCCCTTTTCTTTATATTTAAATGTTGTAGATACTATTAAAAGTGTAAATGATAAGTTTCTTAGAAAATCTGTGGCATAGATAAAGATAAGCCCCGTTCTATCTTCTGTCCAGTCCTATGAGTCATTGCTGGAAGGAATGACAGTCCAGGAAGGAAAGCACTGTGTGGAAGTCATGTTACCTTTGCTCTGCTTCTGAGTCTAAGAGTCTATTCCGGATTTAACAGAGATTGTTGTTCTCAGCCAAACAAAGTGTATGCTCTGGGGGATCAGAAATGAATTAGACTCAGTTGTCTCTCTCTAGTCATTCAGAATCTACCTTTGTAAGGACAAAATAACTGAACCTTTCCACATTGGTGCCCTCTCATCTGTTCGTCCCAACTCTCTTGTTTGTCATGATGGTGAGAAAATAATTCTCCTCACAGACCCTTCTCCATCCTCCATCTCCATGGTCCTCAGTGGGCTGTTCTATCTCTGCTAGAATATGGCCAAGGAGTGAGAATCCACTGCCCGTGTCCTGCCTGGCAAGCGATGAAGATTCAGGCTCCTTCCCCAGGACTGGCAGTGAGGTGGAGTTAGTTGTGGGCAACGTGATGCAGTGATTGTCAGAGCAGGACTAGGATGTGAAGCTCACTGGACTTAAAAGTGTAACCCGAAGGGCTGAAGTAACAAGCCAATTATCTATTACTGCATAGCCTTAAGAGCTCAATGCACAGAGCTCACAATTAGCAAAAGCGGTCCATGTTATCCGAAACTCTGAGGACTTGCTGTTATTAATAGAAGAGGAAAAGGGAAACAGAATGTACTTTCAAGATTCTGGGCCCTTCCTCTTCTCAGGAGGTAGCTTGCATGTACGCCTCACGTAGAACTCTAAGTTGCAGGGATTTTATAAACCAGACAATTTTTTTCAATAAAAAAATCAGCGTGTAACTTGTATGTCTGCAAATTCACTGAATTAATTATTCCATGCAGGATTAATTGTGTTTTCTATACCAAGAATATGATGTAATTTCTGTTTTTATTGAAGGTTGTTCTGTCTTAGAATTTTTTTTTCCCCAATAGTCCTGCTTGGGGGTTTTGAATTTTATGTGTTAAAGATATATGTTTTGTTATTTTGAATGACAGCCAAAGTTCTAAATTTTTTTGTAGAATTTATGTATGTTGTTACATTAGACAACCATCTATTTTGACATATCGAATTAACAATTTTCTTAAATCCTATGGGGGGTTTCATGGATGACTGTATTCTAAATGTAAGACTGTAGTCATCTCACATCTTGATTAGAAGAGGATCCAATTTCGAGCTCACTCACGTGGTTTTGGCAGGATTCAGTTCCTCATGTGCAGCTGATGATAGGCATCCCTCAGTTTCTTGCAACCGGAGCTTCCCCATTGGGCAGCTGATAACATGACAGCTCTCTTCCACCAGAGAGAGCTGGTGAGAGAGTAGAAGATGGCTGATAGTCAGAAGACTGAGTCCATTTATGCAATAACGTTGGAGTGACATACCAATATTTTTTTAAAAAAATTTTAATATCAAATATACTGGGGTGACATTGGTTAATAAAATCATATAAGTTTCGAGTGTACAATTCAATAATATGTAGTATGTATATTGCACCATGTGTTCACCACCCAAAGTTAAATTTCCATCCGTCACTATATATTTCACCCTCTTTACCCTTTTCCACAACTTCCCCTTCCCTCTTTCCCTCTGATAACCTCTAAACTGTTGTCTAATTCTATGAGTTTTGTTGGCTTGTCTTGTTCTTTTGTTGCTTTCACTCTTATATCTCACATTTAAGGGAAATCACATCATTGTAAACTTTTTCTGATATAATTTCACTTAACATGATAGCCTCAAGATCCCCTGTGGTCTACCAGTTAGGTCTACCAGGTTTTCCCCCATATTTTTTGACATTTTATTCATTGCATGTAAGTTTCAAGGCCCAATCCCCACAGAGATGGGTATACACATGGGCATGTAGAAAAGAGGTAGGGTATATTGGAAACATCTGAGAGGCTGCTAACCACAAAAACCTCAGTCTCCATCAGGAATTTGGACTCTAGGCACAACAAGACACTAGAGATGTCTCTCTGCTTTCCTGCATAGTCCCGAAACCTTCACATCACCGCCTTCTTAAAAAAATGTCTTTACTAGAAAGGAACTGACACATGGAAGAACTTGCTCTGTTTTAGATATTTCTGCAGACCCTAGCTTGCTGTTTCTGGCCACATAAAGAAAAGAAGTCTCCATGGTTTCTTTTATACCAATGGAGTTCTTTCATCTTTGCCAAGAGAAGCAATGGCCATTTCAGGATCAATTCAACAAGCGACTCTAGAATCTTCTGATTTCTGCTCAACTAGTAAGAGCTTATCCCGGCCATTCTTATATTTTCTTCATTACCTTTGTATTTTAACTCTTGAATTCTCTTTTTAATTGCAGTTTGGCTTATGTAGCGAAACAAAGTGGGACATATGGGCATCATGGTTTCAACAACCTTAGTGTCTAATCTCTATAGTCTTCCTGAGTCAGGTGTCTATGTATGAGGAACACTGAGACTAATTTCTCATTAACTGATATGAAGAAAAAGTGACTACTTACTCAGTTAAATCAGATATGAGATAATTACTGTAATTATGTTTATGTGCATAAATGACAGAAGAAATTTTTAGGGAGCCCAAATGACCACATGGCAGGAGTATAGAGAAGAATTGGAGAAGGAGGTGTGAGTGTTGAGACCTTTTAGACTGCTTGGGCAGGAGGAAAATCCTAATATTAAACTGAGCCAATTAGGAACTAGGTTCATTGTTAGTGAAGTTGGTAGTCGATTTAGCTTAGTAGTAAAAGTCAGAATAGATTAAACCAGTTATTGGAAAGCTTCTCAGAAATCTCAGACTGCTACCTCAAAAACTATATGTAGTATCTCTAAAGGAAAGAAGGATGTGTACATAGTGACCTGCGTATGTAGAAGACAGAAGGAGGCCAAAGACAGAAGAGAAAAAAGCATTGTTACTACATAGAATACCAATGAGGTGGTTACTAGTGAAAGGAAAGATATCTCCTTTTTGAAGACATGGTTCTGTACTACTGCTGAGTAATGAAAATGAAGATAGGGTTAAATTTACTCATAATGACTTGGGTGACGTGACGATCTACAGGGACAGTTAGAATCACACAGGCACTGGAAATTAAATATCACTACTTTAAACCTCAATTGTACACCCTTGATCAAGACATAGCATTATAATCCCCTACTTATCCTGAGCTCACTTTGCATTCCTCAAATTTATTGCCCATTTTATGATTTACCAGTCAGGGTTTAATCAAGAAGAAAACCACACTAATTATTTAATGAAGATAATTTCATATAGCTGTGGTTAGATGGTTTTTAAAAGATGAAAGGAAAAAATATGGTAACACAGTGTCATAACTGCAGGAAACAGTGACGGCACCATAGTCTAAGGGGTAAGGGGTAAAGCCAAACTGCTTTAATGGACCTTACTGGATGAACGTATAGAGAAACTGGATGGAAAATCAGAGCAGCAGTTCAAAGATTCCCACAGCATCACAAGATACATTATATATGGCTAAGTTTGGAGCAGAAAACAATAGCTTCATATCCAGCACAGAGGGACAGCTGTACAGTGTGAATGGAGAGAATATGTGGAAAGAAATTTATTACCAGAAATATAAGGGAAAAAATTGCATTGGCTGTTACTAAGGAAAACTCTTTTGTATCTTCGCCTTTATGAGCACTGACCATTTTCAGAACTTCAGGACCTAATCATAAACAGTAAAGAACCCAAGACATATAGGTCAACCTGGAATAAAAAGAGGGACAAAATTCAATAGTTCTCACCTGGCTGCATATTCGACCCACCTAGGGTGCTGTTAAAAGCATTCATGATATTTTCACTCTCCAGTCCAATGAAATCATAATCTATGGTGATAGGACTCAGCCATAAATATTTTTAAAGCTCTTCGGGTGCTTCAAGTAAGAATCATAGATTGAGGACCAGTGACACACATTCTCTCACACAATCTGAATTTGAACAAAGTCAAAGTTTTATGAAAATAGGCATAGATGGTGAAAATAGTTGGGAATCATATGTAGATATGTATTTAAAAAAGAACTGTAAATTTCTACAGGATGCCTGGGTCATCGTTGACAAAAACATAAGATTCCATAGTTGTAATTAAACTCGATCGTGCAGTAATTTCGACATACATAGGATCACAGAATAGTCCTTTAAACCCATCAAAGATGTGCCAAAATAAGCAACTTTAAGATATAACAGATCAAAAGAAATTAAAACCATAAACTACAAAAATTCTGTGCCAAAAGAGACATGTGTACCAGGTCTAGATGTTTGGTTTTGCAGTAATTTCTAATCCATAGACCAAAAATTGTGGGGAGGAGTGAGTATTAAAACTATGCTGTTCTGTTGAGGAGCCCCTGCAAGGCTCTCTTGATGTCCCTGTTCCTCAGACTGTAGATGAAGGGGTTCAGCATAGGGATAACAACCATATACACCACTGAGGCCACTGCACCTTTCTTGGGAGAACGTGAAACAGTTGAACTGAAGTACACCACAAGGCCTGTTCCATAAAATAAGCAGACAGCTGACAGGTGTGAAGCACAGGTGACGAAGGCTTTATACTTCCCACCTGATGATGGGACTCTCAGAATGGAGGAAACAATTTTATAGTAAGAGAAAATGATCCCTGAGACTGGAACTCCACCAAAGATGACACCAATAAAATAGATCACTATTTCACTGGTGGAGGTATCATTACAGGCCAGCTTGAGGAGTTGAGCAGGGTCACAAAAGAAATGAGGAATCTCCACATTTGTGCAAAAGGAAAGTTGTGACATCAACAAGTAGTGCAGCTGAGACTCCAAAAGACTGATCAAAAAGGACACTAGAACCAGCAGGCTGCAGAGGCGGGGGTTCATGATGACCAGGTAGTGCAGAGGGTAACAAATAGCTACAAACCGGTCATAGGCCATCACAGTGAGGAGTGTAGTGTCCAGACATCCAAAAATAATAAAAAAAGACAATTGAATCAGGCAGCCGGCATAGGAGATGACTCTGCTGTGAGTTTGGATGTCCAAAATCATCTTGGGGATGGTAGTAGAAGTAAAACCAATGTCAGCCATGGATAGGATGGAGAGGAAGAAGTACATGGGGGTGTGGAGGTGGGAGTCAGAGCTGACAGCCAGGATGATGAGCAGATTCCCCAGCATGGTGAGCAGGTACATGGACAGGAAGAGCCCAAAAATTAGAGGCTGCAGTTCTGGATCATCTGAGAGTCCCAGGAGGAGAAATTTCAGGACACCTGTTATGTTCTGTGGTTCCACATAGCAGAGACCCCTTTTGGAAAATAAAGGAGGATTGGTATAAAGGGAACAAGTATGCAAGTATCCTTCAGTGAGTCAATATTTTGAGTTTAAGCAATTCATATATAAAGTATTCACACTCGAAGACCATACTCCTTCAGTAGTATTTTGCAGTTATGACAAATATTATTCTGAGAACCTTTTTCACATTGGATTTGCTCCATTAACCTGTTACTACATGCATCCCTTTGGAAAGAATGAACTAGAGAAATTAGAGTAGCAAGGTTATTTAGAGATCTAAAAATCCATAAACATCGTAACCTCTCAGTCCCCTCCTGTGAAAGAAGCAAAGAAATGAGAAATATCCTTCTCCCTCAAGGAAAAAAAAATGGTCTTTATTAGTTTCTTTAATTAAAGGACACTAATAAGCATTTAAATGTATTTTATTTTATCCAAGTGCAGTGCAATTAATTCCCTTGATTTGGACTATTTATAAACATATGAAAGAGCTATGTAATAAAGTGTCTGATGCCATTTCCTGTGTGTATGATATTTGGCTAACCAATTTTTAAACCACTCTTCTTCCTCTTCTTCTTCTACCCAATATCTGGACCACCTGATAAGAAAGCTGGGGTTCTCCAGTTATAAAATAAAAATATCATGAGAGTGTAATATAAAGCATGGTGACTATAATTAATATTATATATCATATTTGAAAGTTACTAAGAGAGTAGATCTTAAAAGTTCTTATTACAATAAAAAATTTAAATCTATGTATAGTGACAGATCTTAACTAGGCTTGTGATGATCATTTTGCAGTATATACAAATACTAAATCATTATGTTGTACAGCTGAAAGAAATATAATGTTGTGTGTCAAATATATCTCAATTTTTAAAAAGGCTGTCTCCTTCCTCATTTGGTGACAAGGAGAGGTTCAAACTTCACATATGCAAGAACTCTCTAAACCCACTCTAAATCCACAACCTAACCGCAATTTTTTTAAAAAGTCACTTTCTTTGACCTCTCATGTCATTGCAGACCACCTTAGATGGGCTGCTAAGCTTCCTCCACAAAGGGAGATATTCATATGAAGAATAAAACATTTTATACCCTTTTCAATGTGTAGAATTTTCAGCCTCAATGTCCAAGCCATATTTGGGGTGAGAGCTCATCCTATTCCTGCAGAGCATTCACTGCACTTGTTGTGGTGAGTGGGGTACAGAGACAAGGACCACCAGCATCCAAAGTGTCTTTTCTTGCTCTGGCTCTGCTGCGTGATGGCAAGCTTGCACTTTGGACGGTCCTGCATTGCGCTGCATTTGTTGAGTCTTTCCAATCCTTTCCTATAGATCTTATCACCCTCACGAAGAAGTCTCTATAATTACATAGCTAATAGAGACAAAATTAAGCAGTTAGATCTTTCCTTAATGGGTCTTGTGTCTTGGCCCAGACCTATTTGTATCTTAGAATGAAGATGTGAATGACAATAGGGTCAGGGGAAAGATTCTTACCCTGATTGGTGTGCTCTTCAACCATGCATTGGCCCCTATGGTGCTCAGGGGAAAGAATTTACCCTGTGTGCAATATAGGTCCATCGTGATGGTTCTCACAAAAGAGTAGTCATTAAAGGGAACTGTGGGGGGTGGTGAGAGAGAGACAGAGAGACAGAAAGTACAGAGAAAGACAGAGACACACAGAGAGAAAGAAACAGAGAGAGAGACAGAGAGAGACCGAGGAAAGGCAAGGGAAGAGAGGGGATGGGAGAGAGGAAGGGAGAAAGAAATGCAGCTAATGTGTGTCATGCTAGGTCTGCACTCATAAGCACAGAGAGCTCCCAGGACCTTTAAATATGTCTGCTGTTGGTATTACCCATGGCTTTGTCTTGACAAAGATCTGGATCCTCAGGGTTCTAGGATGACATCCATGGCACTTCTGTGGCACAAGAAAGGGCTTAATTTCGACCTGATTTAAGCACATGGTACATAAACTCTACAAAGCAATCAACATCATAAAGGAGTTCCCTCACCCTGAAGATAATGATTTGAGGTTTTCTGGAGGAAGAAATTTATAAATATGACCTGGATAGAGAGAACCACCCTTGAAGTATATCCCATGTTAAAATAAGAGAAGATAAGGAACAGGAAAGAAGAAAGGAAGAAAAGAAAGAGGAAGGAAGGAAGGAGACCAGTTGGGCTAATCGGACGGAAGGGAGGGAGGAGGAAGGAAAGGAAAGGAGGAAGGAAGGAAGGAGGGAAGGAAGGAAGGAAGGAAGGAAGGAAGGAAGGAAGGAAGGAAAGAAGAAAGGAAGGAAGGAAGAGACTGAGTCACTTCCCTGCAGGTATTTCGCTTACAGCGACCTGGAAAGGGAAGGTGATACGGGTTCCTTGGTTTTTGGTGCATTTCAGTTTTAACATTTTATTTAACCCATTATACCAAGAATATTATAATTTCACACAAAATTAAGATATTTTTGCATTCCTTTCTTGTACATCTTCAAAAATCTGGTATTTTATGCTGACACCACATCTCATTTGAAGTAGCCACATATCAAGAGTATGATAGCCACATGAACCTAAATTGTATGGGAAGACATTGTCCTGCACTTTGCATCCTGGGAATAGATCTCACTGCTCAGATGCACACCTGATTTCACTCTTTTTTACACAAGGATCGGTTTTAAATTAAATAAGAATACTGTGTTCCTTTCCTCCATTGTAAAGTATTAATGTGAGCATACCAACAAGGGGGTATCATGCAGATTTAAAATTAAAGTTACGTAGCACATAGCTCTGAGCCTGAGACAAGTAAAACTTCAATAAAGATTTGTGACATTGTGATTACTCTCCTTATCCGCATCATGATCACAATCAGCATTTGTGATCATTTTGGGATTCCTGCTCAGGAATGAGCAATGACTTTGGAAGCTAGGAATGGAAGCAGCAAAGAGCAGAATTCTAAATGAGAATTCTGAAATCTCCAACAGAAAAGAAAACATAAAAAGTACAAGCCTCTGAGCTGAAACTTTGCATACTAATGTTCTCCAGTCTGGCCATCTCAGTCGTCCTGCTGTCTTGATTATAAGGAAACAAGTTTTTCCATAATACCTCCTCCACCCACCATCTTCCTTGGCACTTACTGCTCTGTGCTGTGTCTCTCCTTAACCATGACCTAGGAGTTGAGTTCCACTGCCTTCTCCTGCCTGGTGAATGATGAGGGCTGAGGAGGTCCTGTCCTCAGGATTGGGAGGAAGACACTCAGGCATGGATCTCCTGATGCAGGCGACAACTCTGGGAGAAAAAGACAGGTATGAACTTTAACTGAGACTGGCAGCCTGAAGGGCTGGAGGCACTGGCTAATTATTTACTCCTGAGTGGCCTTGAGAGATCAATGCACAGAGCTCATAATTACCAAAATTGGCCCATGTTCATCCAATCTCTGAGCACCTTTTAACAATAACATAAGAGGAAAAGGAGAAAAGTGAATGTGCATAGAAGGGTCTGGGCCCTTTTTCCCAGGAGAAAGCTCAGCTGTACACTTCGCTTCTGACTTCCAGTTTTAAGGATCTTAACATAAAATGCAGATCATTTTTCTCTTCGATTTATGACTTTTTGACTTAAATATGTGAAAATCCATTTATTATTATGTAAATTAGGGAAAATTAGGTCTTTAACAAGAATCTGAAACTCTTTCCATTTTCTCAGCTACTAAAATATTTCAGTCTCTAAAAGGACCTTTCTGTTTCCTTTTTTTAAGGATATTTTATAGTTTGTTTGTTTCTTTAGTTTATATAAATGACAGCCCAAGTTCTGATTTTCCCATCTAATTAACATATTATGGATATACTAGAAAACTACGGACTTTTATACATTTATTTATAACTTCCTACTTCTCTTAAATAAACCAGAGCACCCAACAAGTACACTCAAGGTGTCAGCTAGGGCTGCACTCCTCTCACATTTGGACTGGGAAGAGACCTGTTTCTAAGTCCACTCATTTTGGAAATATGGAGTTCCTGTGGGCTGTTCACCAGAGGCCTTCCTCAGTTCTCTGTCGCAGGGAAGCTCAAACATGGCTATTGGATGCCATTTAAACAAACAGATAAGAGACAGAGAAACAAAGGCCAAGAATATGAAAGCCAGAGACTTTTTGTACCCTAATCTGAAAAGTGACATCTCATCAGTTTTCCCTTGTGATGATTGGAAGCAAGTCAATAGGCCCAGGACACACTCAAGAGGATGGATCCAGATACAGGAGGCAGAAGACACTGGGTGCATTTTAGAATTTGCATACCACACAGTCCTCTCCCTCTCTCAGGACATCGCCTCTAAGCACCACAGGACTGGAAAGATGTCTCTCTGCTGCCCAACATAGTCCACAACCCATCACACCACGATGCTCTCAGAAAACTTCTCTGCAGATAAACCAAGATATGAGTAGAAATGGCCTCTAATTTGGTGTTTCTGCAGACCCACGCATGTTCCTTCAGGACATACAGTCAGAAAAAGCCAGTATGGTTTCTCTTTCATCACCGGAATCTCTCTTTTCATATCATACTCATCCATAACCATTCTGTGCCCAAATTCAACAAATGTCCCCAGTGGCTTCTGATTTCTGCTCATTAAGAAGAACTCATCCTATCTCAGGAGGTATTTTCTTTAGCTCACTTTATGTTCACCAATTCTAAAGTTTAAATAATTGTGCTTGAGGCCCTTTTCAGTTTTTAGTTTTTTCAGTTGTAAACCAAGTTCGTATGGGAATAACAGTACTTGCCACCTGCTACATCCTAGCCACGCAGTCGTTCTGGCTCAGAGGTCTCTGGATGCAGAATTTAGCTACTGGTTTGTCATTAACTGATAGGAAGGAAGTGTGACAAAACCAAGATAGTGAGTAGCAGATGCCAGCCTCTATTTTCCCTCAAAGTTCAACAATTCGATGGCCACTCGTGAACAAAAACAGCCCGAGGAGAGCTCAGCAGTCCATTTAGGAAGCTTCAGCAATGCAGTGGAACAAAACACCTGAGAATCACCACACAAAGGAAAAAGAGAACGGCTTCACACATCGTCCCACCACACAGGCCAGCACTACTTAGCACCAATAAAGAACTCCCCAGCTAGAGAAAGTCGTTACCCTATGGGAAAAGGGAGAGTAGAGTGTGCAAGCAGCTTCCCCTGCCTTTTAGTGGGGCACAGGAAAGACCTGTTTCTGCTTCACACTACTCAAAATAAGGCAAAGCTTAGACATAAACACACAGCTAAAAACAAGGAAGAGAAGCAGGGACCACCAGTAACAGCCACAATAGGACATAAGACTGGATTCAATATAGACACAGAGACCAATGGCACAGAATCAAAAGCCTAGAAATAAACCCCTGCATATATGGTCAATATTTAATAAGGGAGACCATGTTGGTTTGCAATCTCTGGAACTTCCGCAGTGAACTTTGAAACCAGTCCCCATGCACAGAGGGCCAAAGAGAGACCAAAGAGTGAAACAGATCACTCCAGATTGGTAGGTGGCAGTTTTCATAAGCTAAAAAATTTCCATACAAGGCTTGTCTTGGGCAGCCGCAACACAAGACAATCTATACATCTGGCCACCAAATTTAAAATTAATGTATAAAAGAGGCCTTAACTGGGTTCAGTCATGTATGACATCCAGATAGTCTCAACACATTACAACCTCAAGGCTATATATTTGGGCCAGCTTCTAGAGGAGGGTAAGCAAGTGGCATGAACATTCCAAAGACAGGGGAGGGGCAAGCAGACTCTGATTCCCCAGGTCAGGCTCTTGGGTTAACTGGAAGTCACACCTTCTTGATGGCCTCCTCCAATAGAACCAGTCATTGTATTTATAAAACTCCCCAAGGGATTCCAATAAAATGCACAGATATTACCTGCATCTTTATAAATTACCTGAATAAACAGATTTTACAAATGAAAAATTTACATGGAACATATGCAGTAACGGTGGAAAAGGATGTGGAAATTAAATAAATAACAAGAGAGTCATGCATTGCACCTGCATACCGGAGTGGTTGAGGAGAATCTCTCATGCATTCATCACTGAACTCCCAGTTCAGTGAAAGATAAATCAAAAGAAGTGACATTCACATGTGAAGCCTGGAGTGGAATGAAAACCATGAGCCTAAAATGAATGTGACCAAGAATACAGTATTCAGTTTACATGTTTGGTTTTGCTGGGTTTTCTAACCACACTCCAAAAAGAATTACATGGATATTAGGACCAGACTGTTTTGCTATGGAGCCTCCCTAGGGCACTCTTAATGTCTCTGTTTTTCAGGCTATAAATGAAGTGGTTCAGCATGGGGGCGACTACAATGTACATGGCTGAGGCCACCACATCATTCTTGGGGGAAGGCAACAATGCCGATCCAAAGTAAACTCCGATATCTGTTCCACGGAATAAGCAAACAAATGACAAGTGAGAGCTCTAGGTGGAGAAGGCTCTGTACTTCCCACCTACTGATGGAACTCTCAGAATGAATGAAACAATTTTATAGTAAGAGAATGAAATTCCTGAGTTAGGGAGAAAACCAGAGATGGCGCCAACAAAATACATGACTATCTTAACAATGAAGGTGTCAAAGCAGGCAAGATGAAGGAGTTGAGAAGGATCACAGAAGAAATTAGCAATTTTTACATTCTTGAAGCAGGTAAGTTGTAACACTATCAAATTGTGCAGCTGGGAGTCCAAAAGGCTGATGAAAAATGACATCAAAACTAAGAAGCAGCAGAGGCATGGGTCAGCGATGACTGAGTAGTGCAGAGGGTGGCAGATGGCCACAAACCAGTCATAGTCCTTCACAGTCAGAAGCATACCATCCACACATCCACAAAGGATCAAAAAAGACATCTGAGTCAGGCAGCCCCCATAGGTGATGACTCTGCTGTGAGTTTGGATGTCCATGATCATCTTGGGGACGGTGGTAGAGATAAAACAGATGTCAGCCATGGAAAGGTTGGAGAGAAAGAAGTACATGGGGGTATGGAGGTGGGAGTCCACGCTGATGGTCAGGATGATGAGCAGATTCCCCAATATAGCAACAGGTACATGGACAAGAAGAGCCCAAAGAGCAGAGGCTGAAGTTCCAGATCATCTGAGAGTCCCATGAGGAAGAATTCTGAGACAAATGTTAGATTTCGTGGTTCTATGTAGCTTGGACACCTTTTGAAAAGGAAAAGAGGGCTGGAAACAGGAAATAAGTAAATGGGCATGCAGAATTGTTTCCATATTTTGGATCCAAGCAATTGACTTGTGAGTCATACACCTCAGTACCTTGAGCAGTATTTCTCATTATGATAAATTCTTTCTTCTTTGAATTGTACTCTTATTTATTCCTGTTTTTTTTAACCTCTTTTTATACACAATTATTTTAGAGAAACTTGACTGAAGAGTATCAGGGGAACAAGAAAATTAGAGATAACAAATCCATGATCACTGGAAAATATCCTTCACTCTTTAAGAAAAAAAATTCTAATTTAAAGGAATTAAGAAGTAGCTAAATATACCTTATTTTATTCAAATGCAATGCTAGATAGTTCCTTTATTTAAAATATCTTAAATACCATGTACAAGGCAGGACTGTGTAATCTAGATTCTAAATTCAGTTAAATTTCATAATCAGAAAATATTATTATGTGATAGTTAGCTTTATCAGTTTTATCACTCTTTGGTTTCCTCTTTTCTCCTTCATAGAAATAAGTGCTCAAATATGAGAGTTATTCTTTAAAATCGTTTGCTGTATAATTCCTATGTTTGGCCTTAGTGTACCTCAAATTTTGTTATATGTGGTTAGTTAAGTGCACATAATAATACAGTATCAATGACCATAAAGATGGCATTAATGTGCAGAGAATATTTCCATGATTAAACAATAATGAAATTTAAGAAACACTTGAAATTTATATGTCATTTAGGGTTATTTTTATCAATCCCATACAATATTAGTAAAATGTCTGGTGTGTGGGACTGCTCTTTGCTTTTTTTGGACTCTATTCTGTCATGGTGTGATAATACTACTTCATTGTTTTTCTCTTTCCAAGCTTTATTGAAGTATGGTTGATAAACTAAAATTATATATGTGTATATACATATATATATATACAGTAAAACCAGAAGGTTTTTTATTGTACAATGTGATGATTTAATACATATATACACTGTGAAAAGATTACCATTACCACAAACAAGTTAATTAATACATCCATCACTTTATATAGTTACTCTGTGTGTGAGAGAGAGAGAGAGAGAGAGAGAGAGAGAGAGAGAGAGAGAGAGAGAGAGTGTGTGTGTGTGTGTGTGTGGGTGAGAACTCCTAAGATTCACTCATTTAACACATTTCAAGTATACAATACAGTGTTATTAACTATAGTCCCCATGCTTTACCTCAGATCTCCAGAACTTATTCATCTTATAACTGAAAGTTTGTACTCTAACCAACAGCTTCTCATTTCCTTCACCCCAGCCCCTTACAACCATAGCTCTACTCTCTGATTCTATGAGTTAGATTTTCTGGGATTCCACATGTAAGTGAGATCATACTAGTTTTTCTCTGCCTGACTTATTTCTGTAACATAATATCCTCCAGGTTTATCCATATTGTCTCAAATGGCAG